>NC_140964.1:128299114-128656614 GCF_056783735.1 Eptatretus burgeri | reverse complement strand
TTTTTCCAACGATTTTTCCAAATTTGAAGACACGTGACTCGATAACCAGGATGAATTTTTAAAAACCGACCTGACCAAATTTAGATATTGTTCCATATTATCAGAATCCGAAGAAATTTCGAAGATCGGATCACAAACGGCGGAGGAGATAGATTTTGAAAATGGACGATTTCGCAACTTTGGAGTGACCTTGACCTTGAATCAGGTCAAAGGTCATACCGTTGTGCATCCTTCATCGACATCTACCCACATACCAAATATCAAGAAAATCGGAAGAAAAAAATGGGGACGTACGTACGTACAGACATACGGAAATAGAGACTGGTTTTATTATGTCATCTCATTAGAGATGACCTAAAAAGCAATACAAACAAGGGTGTAAGTTCATGTCAAACACACCACAGAATAATACATATATGCAAAAAGTATGTGTAAGTACTTTACACTTTTCCAAACCGGATTCCATCACAAAAAGAAGCACAAAACCTCATCAGTGTACCACTGATCACCCACAATATCCAAGCTCAAAAGATAAACCTGCTCCTGTGCTCCATTTTTACCTGTGCCGAAACCATACCTTTAAAGCACAAAAGCACATTTACATTTTTAGATCCTTGTGGAGGATCTCTAAGTCTTACTCACGTTGTTGTTCTTGTGAACTTTTTGTTTCACAGCCTACAGTTTTCATCGAAACTTCCTGAAACTTGGCATACATATGTAAAAATACCCTGCGCAGACAGTAACCATCTCCGATTTTGAAAATTCCTCCTAGAAAAAAAGCTACGACGTCAAAATATCTCCGCTTATGGAAATCACCGAAAAAATTATCTCCGAAACTAGGCAAGCTTTTTGAATTCTGTTTGTGGGAAGCGAACAGGGTATTAGCAGAGATGAATTACCGCACATATGATACATCACTATGAAGTCATATCAATATTTATGACGTCATTCCTATTTTTTGACATTTTTTGTTTCACAACCCAGAGTTTTCATCGGATCTTCGTGAAACTTGCCATGTATATGCAGAAAGCCCACGCGCAGGCAGTAACCATCTCCGATTTTGGAAATTCTTCCTCGAAAAAAAAAGTTGACGTCATAATATCACCGCTAATGGAAATCGCCTATACCATTATCTCCGAAACGAGGCAAGCTGTTTCAATTTTGTTTGCGGGAATCAAGCTGGGCATTAGCACAGATAATTGATCGCAAACCTGATACATCACAATGACATCATATTCGTTTTTATGACATCATTAAGAGGACGAGGATATTAGCTCATTCGAGCTTGTTCCCCTTCAATTTTCCATTCCTGATTTTATAAATTGCCAGTTGAGCAATACCCAACAGAAAAGACAAAAACGAGAGTACTGGTTTACTCTTATAATTCCCCTCGATTCCATAAATAAAGACTGGAAAGGAAAAAACAATCAAATTTCCAGAAAAGCTGTTGAAGGAAGAGAAAGAGGGGTACCAATCTCTTACATTCAATAAAAGTGTGGGCCACATTTTCAATGAAATCACAAAAAGGACAAAAAAAATCAGAACAGAAGAGTTAAACTTATGGAATAATGTCTGTGTAACCAGGGATTGATGTGCGAGTCTCCAATTCAGGTCTGCAGTTCACCCAAGAGTTGGAGAACCATACATTTTGTTCCAAACTGGAGTTTAAAAAGCTCCAGCAGGTAAGGTCTCATTCCACTGATTTTTTTTAACAGTTTTGTAAAACCAGGCATACACGCTTCTAGACATATCTTGTAAATAGCAGTTTTCCCCATGATGTGAAACACACCAATTTCCTCTAACTTTGAGGAGAACACACCCTCTTGTTTTTTTGAAGCAATTTGAAGTCCAGGGAAATTGCGACACGAGTCCACCACGTCACCCACCCCAGTTCACCCGATGTTTAGTCGATGAAAGGTTTGAATTACTGCTTTCAAGACATTTTCCACAATTTAAGCAAAACAAATGCCATTTTTTTAAGGAAAGTGAGCCAACAGGTAGCCAGGCGTTCAAGGATGGCTGCAACAGGTCTCGCACCCTGTGTATTCCAACACTGGTGAAACAATGCATAAATGACCTGGAGGTTGAAATTCCAGAGAATAAAGGATTCTGAACTAATGGCTCATGGACAAACTTTTGGGCATCCTCAGATACCTCTAAACGTTGCACTCCGAGGACTTGCCAAGCATTCAAAAGGCTCTGATGAAAACTGGGGATCTGAGACACGTCAACATGTTGCAAGTCAATGAGGAAGAGTTCACGGTCATATTTCAGACCTTCCACTTTCTACAACCAGGCGTTTGTGAGAGGTCGCCAAGGAACACACTCACTGTACAGTAGGCGCTTAATCGTGGAAATCCGGAATGCCATTATCCGACTTGGGATATGCATCAGATTTTGACCACCTGCATTTCAGGGTCTGCAAACCACGTCTGGGCCCAGCCAATGGTGGCCACCCCAGAAAAAATCAGTCAGAACCCACTGAATGTCCGTGACCAAGTATCGAGGAGGTTCAAGTGGGATAACTTCATGTCAAATAAATGGAACCACCAGGTTGTTTATGATTGTCACCTGTGTCTTAAGCGAGAGAAGTTGGTACAATCATTTCCACCTTTGCCAGTTTCAATTTAATTTTTCCAGGAAGTTCTCCCAATTTTTTTGTTCATATGCTTCAATTCCTAGAAATAAGTAAATATTTAAACCCCTCGCTACTCCACTGTATTCCTCCTGGTAAAACAGGCAGGGACGAGGAAGGCGATCCGGGGCCCACCCAGAAAGCTACACTTTTTTTCCAATTTACCCTTGCAGTAGAAGCAAGCTCAAACTGGGTAAGGCAACGAGAGACCTCAGAAACATCTTTTTGATTTGCAATAGCAACACAAATATCATCAGCATAAGCTGAAACAACTACTTTGGAGTTTTGTGAAAGAGGGACTCTTAACACCGAGTTCTGGAGTAAAGCTAATAAAGGTTCAATGGATACATTGATAGAGCATGCCTGAGAGCGCACAGCCCCGACAGATGCCTCGCTGAAAGGGGAAGGGGTAACAAAGACTATTATTAACCTTCAGCAGACAAGATGCATTTTTGTACAATAACTTAACATAAGAAATAATTTTTTCCTCAAACCCTGTTCTCCTTAATACATCAAACCAAAAAGAATGGTTAACACTTTCAAAAGTTTTTTCTTGATCTAAAAGTAATAAACCAAAACTGGGAGATATAGTTCGACCGAGACTGATCAAGTCTCTCACCAAAAAAAATCATCATTTATGGAACGTTCTGGAACACAGTATGACTGATTAGTGCCAATCAAGAAAGAGATGACTTCCTTTAGACGGGTTTAAAGTGCTTTTGACAAGATTTTATAGTCCGTGTTGAGGAGTGACACAGCCCGCCAATTTGCGGTCTCATGCAGGTTTCCTTTGTTCAGAAGGAGACACAAAACTGCCCTTCGGCAGCTCAGTGGCAACACACCTTGTACAACACTCTCCTGAAAGACCTCAAGAAGAGTAGGGCCTAAAATGTCCCAGAAAGCCTTATAAAATTCAGCCGGAAGGCCGTCTAGTCCAGGGGCTTTCCCATCTTTGCTATTCTTAAATGCAACAGTAAGTTCTCCAAGAGAAATGCCAGGCTCAAGTAATCGTTGGTCTTCAGACAGAGAAGGGAGCTATTCAAGCATCGGCTTCCTGTTCTCCTCATTCACAGCTCTTATTGCGAAGAGTTAAGAAAAATAGTCCTGTAGTTCATGCTTGATATCACTCTGGGAGGTCAACAAATCACCACCAGAAGAGCGCAAAGCATGGATTTGTTGAGAGGTCTTGACCGTTTTTTTCCAAATTGAAGAACCCTTTGTTTGGTGTGTCAAGTTGGATTTTTTCGTTCCGCAGTCGGACGAATGCGCCGGCCACCCGCTCTTTCACCATTTCAGCCAGAAGGATCCTTTTCTCCGACAACTGCTGGACATTCGCGCTAGACAATCCAGCTTTCTGCTCACACATAAGTATATCGTTTTTTAAAGGAGATATCACACCAAAAGTGTTTTATGTGCTGTAAGAGCAGTATTGTTGGCAAAAACATTTGATTTGGGACTTTGTGCAGTCCCACCATTGTCTTAAGTTCAAGTATGAACCCTTTTGAGACTCACATTTTTCCCAAACCATTTTAAAAGCTTCTATAAAATATGCACTTTGCAAAAGTTTCAAATTAAAAGTCCAATATGCACTTCCACAGACATGATGAGGAAAGCCACACACCATAACAATCATGTGATTGTTGGAAAAACCAGACGGCCTGATATACGAGTTCTTAACAATATTTACCATTTCATGATTAACATAAAACCTGTCTAGGCGAGCCATCGTCAAAACATTTCTTGATGCACAAACCCATGTATACTGACGGATATTACGGTTTTGTACCCGCCACACATCCACCAGTTTAAACTTTTTTAACTAACTGTGCCAAAGGCCTTGCACTGGGTGGATGAGGGTCACAAGTGTTCCGATCAAGTTGTGGGTCGAGGGTGCAGTTGTTGTCACCCCCTTACACAACAACATGGTCAAGTCAATGGTGCTTACAAACTCAGCCAACTTGTACAGAAAGGCACCTCTTTCAGAGTTAGCACTAGGACAGTAAACATTAGTCATGCAAATCTTTAGGTTACTACTGAAAAATTGCACAGACAGTAAGTAACCTTAACAGATTTCCTTACAAGTTATCACTGAAGGCTGGAGTCGAGGATGCAACACTATTGCCACACCAGCCTTGGCCTCAACAAGTGCACTCGAGAAAAAAAAGACAACCTTTAAAGATTTCACACCACTCATCCTCAGAAGACTGATTTGCATGCATCTCCTGTAGCATTAGCACATCATTTTTTTCATTTTGAAAGAGCTGAAACACCTGGAGGCGACGCACACAACTGCGGCCTCCATTGATGTTCAGGGATGCTACTTTCATCTCCATTCTGTTAGTTATTCTTGAAGCTCTTTACCAGCCCGAGTAACACGTTTCCTTAACCTTTGGAATTGGGGATCTGACATGTTAACCTGATAAGGTTCACGAATCATACCCCTTGCAGTTTTAATGAAATCGTGTAAATTCGGGAAGTAATCTTTGATTTTTACATTTCTTTTCCTGAATGTATCATCCAGGAATTTAATTACATTTTCTTGAAACACTAAGGTTGTGTCGTTTCCCCCCTCATCCTCTTGAGAGCATAAAGCACTGAAATGTGGGGTAGAAGAGGTTTCGTCTGAATCAAGTGCTTCATCTATGGCCTCCCCTATTACTTGTGGAACACTCACTTTTGGCTCAAGAGATCCCATGGGAACAGAAAGTTCTGCCCCGTTTACGGACCCTTCCGAATTTGCCTTGTCCATGTCCTTCCCCTCTACAACCCTTAAATCGCCATCTGTGAGGGAGGGGTTAACATTTAACTCACAGGGATTTTCCCCTTTATCTATTTCTCCATCACCGTCAGACATTGCTGTTAACTCGTCTGAACAAGTTTGGCGAACAGGACAAACACTTAAAACATCCTGAGGTACCTCACCGTTCTCTGTGTCCCCCTCGGAGTCGGCCAGTGGGGCAAGCGAAGCTTCCACACCCGCACATCACTCCGGTACCACCAAGGGGCTTCCAATGTCAGACGTTCCTCGAAGGTCCGCCAAGCCTGACACGATCTGGACCTAATTCTGCTCCTTCACTTTTTGCGGTGTAACCGCGTTGGGACGAACACTCTTCACGTGCCCGTAAGCTCCACACCCAAAACACGTCATAACTTCTGAGGAAGCAAACATTTTATATTCAAACCCTTCGATTTTTACACTGAGTACAACATTCAGTGTTTCCATTTTCAGGTAGTATCATATTAACCACTCTTTTAAAGGACATGACGTGGTTAAATTTATCGCTAACATGACGCATCGGCACCATCGAGATCCTCGACACAACCTTACCGAACTCGTTTAACTGGTTACACTAGTCCTGGTTCCTTATAAATGGTGGAATATTATTAATGTTAACTTTAACTGTTGGGGCCTGTAAAGCGAACACAGAGAGGTAAGTGTTCGGTTCGATGAACAGGCCATGCTCAACCACCATGGCGACCACGTGTTCCTCAGACACAAACACCACAAACTTCTTATTGATGCGGGAAAGAGCACGAACATTATGTAAACCAACGATGTTACCGATGGCGGAAAGTGTTGTAATAATAATAATCAACAACAGACCTTTTCTATCGGCTTCATTCTCACAAAACTCAAACGCATATCGACAACAGAAATATACATCGAGGGTAAGAATAACAAAACACAATAACTAGTTTACATTATACTGAAGGCAAATACCACATACACATCACATAATAACAAAGTTAAACTTCATACTCTTATACTAATTACATTCCTCAGAGTGCATTATTCCTAGTATAGTATATAACATACCTATATTATTACAGCATCACTTTTCACGGAGTATGTGGTAAACATGTTAACAGCAGCCATACGGTGCTGCCACATCCGCCCAATCACCGTTGCCACGAGTTACAGTTCGGCCCTTCATGATCACGACAGAAAGTAGTACATCGCTTAGTTCCACCTCACTGGGCGATGTAAAACACGGCATCTTTACAAGTTGGTGACTCGAACATCTCAATGGGGAAACGTTCACCCGCCATTCCAACTCAGGAAAACAGGTTAGTAAACTTTACCGATAGAATAAGGAGTTTCATAAACACCAACATATTCGATTTCACAGTTTGTTTGTTTCACAAATCGATTAAAGTCGAGAATCAATAAACAACACGGTCGCAGCGAGCGAGAAAAAAATCCTCCCCCGGCGGCCATGCCACTCGGCCTTCGTCTTACGATTTTCTCCACACGAGACCGTGGGCTCTCCTCCCTCTCCTCCCTCTCCTCCCTCTCCTCCCTCTCCTCCCTCTCCTCCCTCTCCTCCCTCTCCTCCCTCTCCTCCCTCTCCTCCCTCTCCTCCCTCTCCTCCCTCTCTTCTCTTCTCTCTCCTCCCTCTCTCTTCTCTTCTCTCTCCTCCCTCTCTTCTCTTCTCTCTCCTCCCTCTCTCTTCTCTTCTCTCTCCTCCCTCTCTCTCCTTTTCTCCTCTCCTCTCCCCTCTCTCTCCCCCCTCTCTCCCCTCTCTCCCCTCTCTCCCCTCTCTCCCCTCTCTCCCCTCTCTCCCCTCTCTCCCCTCTCTCCCTCTCTCCCCTCTCTCCCCTCTTCTTCTCCTCTCTCTCTCCTCTTGTCCTCTCTCTCTCCTCTCTCTCTTCTCTCCTCTTCTTCTCCTCTCTCTCCTCTTCTTCTTCTCTCTCTCTCCTCTTCTTCTCCTCTCTCTCCTCATCTTCTCCTCTCTCTCCTCTTCTTCTCCTCTCTCTCCTCTTCTCCTCTCTCTCCTCTTCTTCTCCTCTCTCTCTCCTCTTCTTCTCCTCTCTCTCTCCTCTCTGTCTCTCTCTTCTCCAGACAGAAAGAAAAGAACACGGGAAAAGTTCACAAGTAAAAAAACGAACACATGGGAAACGAAAAATGGGGAATGTGGAAACACCAAACAGCACGGCAGAGGAGAGGTACTCACAACACGAAGCATGGAGCAGCCATGACAGTACATGCAACGTACCAACAGCCAGGAGAGACAGAGAGACAGACAGACAGGAGAAGAGGAGAGATGAGGATGGGGGAGAGAGATGGGGCTGTGGGGAGGGGAAGGGGGTGTTCTAGACATGAGTTTGATCAGGGGACTATAGGGAAAGCCAGGGAGTAAAAAAAAAAAACTCTAAAAAAAAAAGTTTAAATCTGTCCAATTCACACATTCTTTGACACCCCTTCCTCTCCTCAACCTCCGGAGAGTTGTATGGTAGGGGAAGGGGTTTTGGAGGAGGATATCATGAGGGGAGGGCAAGGTAAGGCAGTATGAAGGGAGGGCAAGGTGAGGCAGTATGAGGACAGGGTCCCTCTGGGATCAGACATAACCACGGATCACACATAACCACTGGCAAGACACGCATGGAGATAACCACCACACAGACACGTCTGGAGATAACCACCATCCAGACGATGGGTATACTAGAGGGGGGATAAAAAATGGGGGAGACTGAGAGGGGCGGAGGAGTGAGGAGGTAGGGAGACTGAGAGGGGCGGAGGTGTGAGGAGGTAGGGAGACTGAGGAGGGGTGCAGGAGTGAGGAGGTAGGGAGACCGAGGAGGGGTGGAGGAGTGAGGAGGGAGGGAGACGGAGGAAGGGTGGATGAGCGAGGAGGTAGGGAGACCGAGGAGGGATGGGGGAACGAGGAAGCAGGGGGGAGCGAGGAGGAGTGGGGGAGTGAAGATGGGCAAAAAAGTAGTAATGCATAAATAAAACGTATAACAAATAAAAACAATAAGATGAATTACGTTTTAGTAAATGTTGTCATGATTGGGGTTGGATACAGTACATATTGCTTGTGGCAGGCCTGTTCAGGTGTGGCAGGATGTCCAGCTGAGGTTGCAGGGTCAAAAGATATACTTGGTGTTGGCTAAATGGTTAGGGTGGTGGGCTCGGGATCTGAGTGATCCTGAGTTCAAATCCCACTTGGCTGTTGAATTAATACCAGGTGGGGTTGACTCTACCTGTCATCCTTCCGATGTTGGCAAAATGAGTGCCAGCATGCTGGTATACTGTGTCGGAGTGGCGACCTGTCCAGGATTCTGTCCAATTGCCAAGGATACTGCTGAGGCAGCACCAACGCTCTGCACAGAGTATGGTCCCAATAGATGGATGAATGGATGGTCAGAAGATGAAATGCAAGCTGATTCACTGGGGATTTTTTTTGAAGAACTTCATAATGGAGACTTGAATGGCTGCCTTCATTTTATGTTTATCGACCTCCTTGTAACATTTCAGGACATTCTCCATTTCCCTCCACATCTTGGAACTTCTCATGCAGTCAGGATCGTGCTCATCACGAATGACGGAGCATGAACAACTCGCTCAGAATGAAGCGGCATGGCAAAAGTATCTGCAGTGAGTGAGCGACTCGCTCTGAATGACGTAGCGCTGTTGTTGCTGCTGCTGCTGTTGTTGTTGTTGTTGTTGTTTTTGAATTAAATCTGCGCTGTAGTGAAAACGCATTATCAGAACATGCTCTACCTTATAGCAACTGCTGACTGTACGTCCTGATCGGAACACAAATTGTACCACCGTCGACTGTGGGGCACTCATCAAGTGGCTTAAGCACTCAAGCAAGCACTCCAATGAAATGGTTTATCAGGAAGGCTGGCTTGGCAAGCGATTGCTCTGTCTGAATATCCAAACTATGTCCGAATTGGACAAATGAACACTTTGTTTTAGGTGTCAGAACTGCTGGTAAGTTAAAATCTGGAGCTTATATTTTGTAATTCGACTTAGTTGAAGAGATTCTTGAGGTTATCACATGTGCGGAAATGAAATAAAGCCATGAACGCTCGCATCTCCTGCCGTTTATAAGCATTGCAATGTACCCAGCGCTCCGTAGCTATGATGATCAGGCATTTAATAATATGAATGAGGAAAGTGAAAAAAAAACTTTATCGTTAAGAAATCGATGCGGCCTGTTCCAAGTCAAGGCATGGTTGAGCAGGTCAAAAAACCATGGCAGCTTCAGACCCCAGCGGGGTTACCCAGGAAACGCCTCAAGGCCCCAGAGAGTGAGGTGGACGAGGATCGCCTGATAGAGGACATAATTATATAAGGCCATTAGTTATCTTCAAAAGGAGTGTTTTAATTAACCCAAACTCCCAATTTTCACTCTTGCACTTCCTTGGAGTTTTCTTAATCTGCATGCAAAGTCTTAGGCTGCTAGGTTTCATAGTTTTGGAGTCATGGAGGAGACAAACACAAACAAACACACATACACAAGCCTTTAATTTCAAAATGATGTGCCACAAATCTGTGCATATTTCGTTTGCAAGGAAATTGCACAGGCAGTGAATAAGACCTGGATTTTTGTGGCAATGGCAGATGAGGGCAGATCGTTTAAGATGGAGAAGTCTTTCAATTTGGATCAGATTCACAGGAAATCTCGATCAGAGAATGGTTCCTGTGTTTTCCGTTTTGTCAACTGCTCATCTTACAAAATTGCAGGATGTATTTGTACTCCATAAAGAAAGCTTTGGAGACAAATGGATTGCAGAATGTGCCGACAGTTGCCCAATATTATGATGATGCTGCGGTCAGGCCAGTTTGTAGCTGGGCTGAGATTGAAATCCAGGCTAGACAATTTAGAGGTGAGTGTGTGCACCTCTAGGTCATCCTGCCAGCTCTCTCTAACCCAAACTGAAGTCGGTGATTTTGAGATTTCCCTGACTGTGTCTGACCATCGATGGTCCGATGAACCTGAAAATTTGTACATAATTAACGCAATGGTAAAAAAAAAAAAAATTCCCCATAATATGTTAATTTTATATTTTTATGGATTTTATTGTTTTTGTACAACACACTCAGAATAAATTATCGGCCAATTAATTTGCATCATCAGTGTCCTAATGCAAGTAACCCTCGTTCACCTGTTTGTTGTGCGTAGACAAGCAAAAATTGCAGTTAAAAAAAAAAAATGTGACAACTAATTGTCATGTGACACCTGAACGGTGAGTCTGATTTGGACATACATATGTGGTATCGAAATGTGTGCAAGATCCTCGAGAAAAAGATCGTGAGAGGAGAATTTGAAATCCCAATGGTTGCGAAAAAAAGTAGAGAGTGGGACTCCAAGACCCCCCCCCCCCCCCAGTGAAGTCAGGATTAAAGGAAGAACAGTTGTTTTTAAGACAATGTTTATGTTTATGTAACACCTGGGAGACAGGAATCATAAAGTGCTCGATTCAATAATTTGTTGTTATGCCAATGGTGGTACCTGATAAAAATGTCAAATAATCAGGTGAAAACAAACATAAACGTGGCACACACATTGATGAATCACCCTGTCTTGTGAAACACGAGGATGACGGGATTCGAACCCAGGCTGGACAGCTCAGAGGCTGGTGCGCATATTTTTCGGCCATCCTGCCAACCCAAATCCATTTGCGGCTTAATGGATGAAAAAAAAAGGGTTTGTAATATAAAAATTTCGTGAAAATTACAAATGCTTCTGCTGATGAAATAGAGCTAGAAATATTGTGATTAACAGTTATAATTCATCTGTATGTCACTGCAACATCACAGTGGAATAACCAACTCTACCTGTAGGAAAGATGATTCACAAAAGGAGAAACCTCAACCAAAATGAATTGTCTGCATCCTCTCCGGACCGTATTCGCCGAAATGGATGGACGTGTGCTAAAAGCTTATATAGACGATGAGTCTTGTACCGTAATTAATGGACAATGTTTTTGTAGAAAGAACTGATAAAGTGTGCGGTGGGAATCTTAACTGCACTCCAATGGGCCATCCATCCAATAGGTATACATGGTGGAGGCTAAAGAAGAAAAAAAAAAATACATTGAGAGCAAAGGAAGATGATCAGAGATAAAGGAGTTTAATGGAGTGTGAGAAGGTTCTTGATAAAATGAATGCAATTGGAAGGAAGAGTAAAGGGGGGGGGAGAGGCATTTATGGAGCATATGGGGAGGGGAGAGAGAGGAGTTGGGGGTCTAAAATTCCCCCATATCTGGATACCTAATTTATATACATGCTTTCAGTGAATAATTCTTCTTCATTTCATGCTTTGTGACGTCATAATACTCTCCTACTTCAGTACATTTATCAACCTTGGAATCTTAGTCATTTGCCTGACAACACAGATCCATACACATCAAACATCAGTGGCAAAAACGTTTAAATGGAACTCTTTCTTTTGTTCCTTAACCTTCTTCTTGCATATGGCAGCTTGGCTGTTGGGTCGCTTGCATTTTGTTGGGGCACGACTATGCTACTGATGCTGTGCCCCTATACCAGTACACTGGTACTCATTTGCCAACCTCAGAAGGATGACAGGGTTGAGTCAACCACACCTGGTGTTAATTCAGCAGCCAACAGGGCTCAAACTCAGGACCCTAAGATCCCAAGCCAGCCACCCTAACCACGAAGCCAACACCATGCTTTAACCAAACTTGTGTAGCAGTGCAAACTAGAATGGCACTTCGTAGAGCGCATACCTCTGCCAGGCTGAACAATCAGTTTACGCTTTGTATCCCACTGGTAGACCGGATCCGGATGTTCACCCAAATCGAATCAATTCGTCCTTGTCACACCACCAATCTGTCCACCAAGCTTCATCAAAATCCGTCCACCTGGGTGGCGCAGGTAACGGTCAGTAACACGGTCATACAAAGAGCATGACGGCATGACATTGAAAAAAATTATCTTCAACCAGACTATTCCAGTCACACAGCAGGACGAAGGCCTCGAGGTGTTCGGTACGCTCGCCACGCATGCCAAGTGTTGGCTGGCCAGAGTGAGCGGCTCTGAAAATCGAACCCACACCAACCAGTTCAGGAGGAAAACAAGTCTTTAACCACTCGAGCAAATCAAATCTAGAATTATTTAATTTTTCCACATCAATTGGACGTGTGCACGCATTGTGCAAGGACAATCATCGAAATAGAAAGAGATAATTCGATGGTCCAACGATGTTGATAATTTGATGTTGAGGTTGGTTTCAGTTTGTGGTTCATCCATTTTCGTTCCGGAATATCTCAGTTTGCTGGCAGAATTTTCTTTACAAATACCATCACGTTCATCGAAATTTTCAATGAGACAATCGGAATGAGAGTGGCGTATACAATGGAGCGTAGACCCTTGAGGAGTTTGAACTGCAAATAATTCAACGCCTTAGTATAATAAATGTTTCAGAATCCATGTTTGAGTGCGTTGATGATACTTCAGGTGTGTCGAGTGAAATCATGGGTATGATCATGCAAGTTAATATGATATTGATAGACAAATCCCATCAAATACAGGCCAGGGAAGATTTCAATTAGGAATTCACTTAAGGGATCCATTTCCCTGTTTTTTTGTTCCTCTCTTTTTCATTTCCTGTGTTGTATCTGACTTTGGGAACCTCTGAAGGTGGTTACAAACTAGAAGGAATCCTAATGAGACAGCCAAATGAAACCTTTACCCAAACAGGGAAATCAGCACTTCAAGATGTACAATGACCAGCCGAGGAGATCGAACGATTTCAGCATCTTGGATTGGTGCGAGGGATCATGTTCTGTCCGGGCGTACTGAAAGAGCAATTTGTTCGATGATCGAACGCCTTGAACACGACTCCGTTATTCCATTGAAATGCTCATTTCTTCCGCACCTGGGCATGAAATGAACCTGCAGCACAGCTCTCCACACGGGTTTTCCATGGAAGTCACGTTGCCGTCTATCGATCCAACTGTCTATTGGTGGGATTTGGGGATCGAGGGCCTTGGAAGATTGTTAGACGAATGGCAAGATAGTGAGGCAGGAAGCTGGTACTTGTAAACAACACAGCTGTGCAATTAAGCCATACATTTAATATAATATGGTAGCAAGAGACCGTCTCTTAAATTATTCGAATGAGGCCTGTAGATGCTTGTCTGCGTCATTTTCTTGGGGTGCGGCTGTGCTGCTGATACAATGTCCCATTACCAGTAAGCTGGTACTCATTTTGCCAACCTCAGAAGGATGACAGAAGGATAAACCTCAGAAGGTTAATCCACCTGTTCTAAATTTAATGGAAAGACAGGGGTTTGAACTCAAGACCCTAAGATCTTAAACCAGCCACCTTAACCGTTAAGCGACCACCAGGCTTAAGAGACCGTTTGACTTGAAGATATTGTGCCGTACAGAGGCTGAAGTGCAGGGAAGCACGGTGTGGAATGAGATAGGCTGGTTAATGGTATGCGGTAATGCCATGCATAGCTGAGGGCCCTGATTTTAATCGACTGCCAACAGGATGCGCTTGGACAGTTTTTAAATCACTTGTACAAGCATTGGATTGGCACTTAACTTGGCCGCTATAGTATAGCATGGCTTGCAGGCTAAAATTCCAAAAATTTTGTCTGGAAAATAGAGCAATGATTACTCTTGATTGATATTGTTACGTCAGAGGAGAGCGGGTGGGATCCAAAGATAGGTTGTCGTAACAATAGTTGTCGTTATTGTAAGATTGTTGTTAGATCTTCCGTGTGATCAAGTAGGTTAGACTTCCACTTGTGTCCGGATATTTGTCAAAAGTAAGTCTTTTGGTTAAACTTGATAGGAGATGGCAAGTGTAAATATTGAGGTAATATAGAGTAAGGTATTATTGAGTAAAACCTCATGTAAAGAGGAAAGACCAGGTTGTGGACATGTTAACACCAAAGGCATCCAGAAATTGCTTCACATTTTCAAGGAAGCCATCATGGATTATTTGGCCAAGTCTGATGTGGTGGCTATGTCAGTTGTTGAGCCTTGACTGATGGCATAGCACACGGGACTCGCCGTCCACGAAGGCACTTCTCGAGGTGACGAAGGCCATGACTGCACTTGCGCACTGGAGTTGGAGTTGGACCTGAGAAGAAGAGACATCCTTCCGTCAGCTTGGCTGCCATCTTCTCATCTCCATTCATCTCCTCTTCAGCCCCGAGCACACTTCGCCAGCCATGTCAGCCTTGTACAATTGACGCTCCTGCAGCCACAACCAGCATGTGCCTGCACAAGTCCTCACCTGTTCTGCCCCCCCCCCTTCATTTTGCGAGTCTGGTATTTTAGCACCATTAGGAGGTTTATATTTAATTATTTTGTTCACAAGATTGCATTTCCCCTTTCATTCCAAGCTGTATCCATTGACCACCAGATCTGTTCCATATTTAATCATTGTCTGGTCTTCCCTTATCCCTGTGTATTATTACAAATAAACCATTTTAATTGTAAGAAACGTTTTCCCATCTTTTTTCCTCCTGCAAATTTCACCACCAGGTTTTGATTTCATTTGGGGAACGTAATAATAATTATCACAATAATAATAATAATAATAATAATAATAATAATAATAATAATAATAATAAAGAATGGAGTGAATTTAAAGATCGTTTCGGCCTCCGGCTCAGATTTTCTGTGTTAACGGACCAGCTAACGTAACAATATTGTTGTTGTTATTATAACTTCCCTTCAATATATAGCCTTTGGTAAAATGGAGATGAGAAGGGGGGAGGGGGGCGGAAGGATGAGAGGGTCTTTGGGTGGAAGAAAAGGGGTGAAACTTCAGGAGGACAAAATAAATAAAGAAATAAAATAAGGGTTTGTGAAGACTTCACTAAATCTTGCTTTTTGTACAATATTGAGAATCATGGAAGAGCGGGTGACAGTGTAAAAACGCAACAGACCAACAATGGGGCAGCAGTTGAACACAATAAGCAAACAAATAATACATACATACATACAGTACATACAGTACATACATACATACAGTACATACATACATACAGTACATACATACATACAGTATATACATACATCATACATACGTACATCATATATACATGCATAGGGAGCATCTGCTGGAGCAGCACGTCGCTGCGTTCACTTTCCGCCGGTACTCCAGGGGCCTCTATCTGGCCATCCCCCAGGCAGATGCTGAGCCCATCCCCATCTCTTCGGGATAGGACGTTCCAGGAATCCACCCGAAGGGACCACCTTAGTTTAACCCGAGGAGACCGCCATCTGGTGGATGACACCTCAGCAGCACCCCACCACACACCACTTCGTGTCCTTTTGTGGAGTGAAGTTTTTTTATCGTGGCCGAAGTGCAAATCCTGCCACAAGCCTCCTAGTAATGATAACCCACTGCAGGAGGACGTCTGCAGATGCAGTTGGGCACCAGATATGGATGGCTGTTGTTGGCTCACAAGGAGCTCCTCTGCCCTTTGACAGGTTTTGTTTTTCATCCTGTTGGGTGTTCATATCCATACAACCTCCTCACCAGGAGGACCTGGTTGGGGGAGAAACAAATAAGCAAACATAAAAAGAGAGAGATTATTGATAAAGAAAGGAAGTAAGGGGGTAACCTGCAAACAAGAGTGTTGGGTTAGGTAGGGTAAATGGGGGGGTAGAAAAGATTGAACTTTGGGATTGAAGATGGCATATAGGGATGTTGGTGCACCACCAGCAGCCCTGGAAGAAAGACTTAATTGGACAGCCCTAAGGTGGTTCAACAAATGGGATAAGAGAGGAATAAGAGTTGAAGTGTGCAGTAAGCCTGGATTGGGAGACTGGAAGAACTCGTTCAGGAGCAGGGGAAGGTTGGCGGGCTGAGACAGCAGAGGTATTAAGAATGGAGGAAATGAGCTTATATATATATATATATTTATATATATATATATATATATATATATATATATATATATATATATATATATATATATATATATATATATATATACCAATGTGTATTTGTCTGTGTCCCTTCATAAGGATGATTTGAGGAGGGTTTTGAAGGCCAATCTTTTTAACATGACTGTGTTCATTGAGGTCTATTTTGAGGATAAAAAAACTTAAAGTTTTTTTTTCCATGAAAGAGTAATTACGTCTCTTCCATTGGAATTGTAGATGGTGACTTGCAAACCGAGCCTCAAGGGCAGTGTACAGAAGTGTTTAAAAAACACAAAAAACCGCTAAATACAAGGTACAATGAGGTGAAATTCACTGCATGTGATGTGCAACATGCGCAGAGTAAAATGAGTGTTCATTTACGTCCGTAGGATGTCTCATAAATAAAGAAGATATAAGCACACCTGACGCTATGCCGAGGCTTCAGACTTTGGCATTCTCACAAAGCTGTACCGTCAAAATGAGACGTTGCAAAAGATAAAAAAAATAGGGTCACATTTCTACATGTCGTGTTTTAAATAACACTATGAAACATCACATCTTCCAATCTCCTCAAATATTTCGTTGTCATTTCTCCAACCCAACATTTTTGACGGGCTTTTATACTACTATACTGTATATATAAATTTTATGAATTAGTGTTCTTGATATTCGCATCATAAATGATTGTTGAAAGTTTGATGAAGAAAGTTCAAATGGTAACTCGATATCTGCGATCATCAATGGTAAGCCTCTCCCAACTTATCCTTGGCAATTGCCCATGACTTACCATTGGCCCACGATCCAAAGATGGCCATATATTTTTTTCAGACCGCCATATGACCTTGACCTTCAACATTTGTGGATAGAGTGTAAATGAAGAAAATCTGTCCCATCTACAACCTATCCATGTAACTCAACATCATGAAAATCAGAGGAAAATTATTCAAGTTATAATCAAAAGGTATTTTTTTTTTATTGAGGTCACAATCAGAAAAAGGTTGGTCAAGGACGTTAATCAAATATCAGGTGCACAACCTCAGTACAGGTCCATTATTACGATGCAAGAACATCTTGGAAGGCCATGCAGTCTTTGAGATTCCGGATTGGCAAAATTGAGTGATGACAATAACAAACAACGCGTCATTTTCTTCAGACCGCCATTTGGCCGTGACCTTTAATTTGGATGGGTATGATGTAAATTAATGGTAAATGCACCTTCTTCTAGGCTATCTCGCAAAGGCAATTTCGTTCCGATTGGTCAAACCTAAATCGAGTTTTGGTGAAAAATGCGAAAATGCCTATAATTGGGTCAAGACCTAAAAATTCGGTCAAGGTTCAAAAAAATGTAAACCCACACACATTTTTTCCTATTATTGATGCAAAATTTCATTTTGAAAGTCTCCATACATGGGTAGAAACAAAAAGGGAGAAAAACCGAAATGGTGGTTTCGCACTCCGAGGGGTGTAAGATCTTGACCTGACCGTTAACTTGAAGGAGAGGAGGAGATTGAGACCATACTCTGTGCAGAGCGTTGGTGCTGCCAAAGCAGTCTCCTTGGCTATTGAGCACAATCCTGGATGGGTCGCCACTCCGACACAGTACACCAGCATGCTGACACTCATTTTGCCGACCTCAGAAGGATAACAGGTCGAGTTAACCCCACCTGGTATTAATTCAACAGCTGAGCGGAATTTGAACTCAGGACCCTAGGATCCAAAGCCCACCACGCTAACCATTAAGCCAACACCAGGCATATAACTTTGACGAGTGATATGTAAATTAAGCATAAACGTGCCTTGCTCTCGGCTATCTGGCAAAAAAAAAATTCATTTTGATTGGACATATCTTAGTCGAGTTATGGTGAAAAATGTTAAAATGTATATAATTAGGTCATGACCTTAAAATTAGGTCAAGTTCAAAAAAACCCATGTAAACTCCACCTACTTTCCATTCCCATTATTGATACAAAATGTTATTCTGAAAGTCCCAGCTGGCTCCGGGATACAGCTCGGAAGGTGGCAGTGAAGGAAGAATAAATAAATAAAACCTAAATGGTGGTTTAGTACTCCTAGGGTTTGAGATAACTCTGGGGTACATTAAAAATTTCGGCCAATAATTATTGAAGAAAAAAACCCTACAACAGCTACAAGCCCCCCCCCCCCCCATATAATTTTTTAAAACAATATCAAGGCTTGTATTGTTACGAATCTGGAAACCTTGTGCACACAGACAGACAGCAGTCCCTAAGCTTAGTTATTTCGATAAGTGTGTGTTTATAGTTAGGGTCCCCTACCTGTGTCTAATGGGAATTACATGTGTGCGCTGCGAATTACTCTTTTAGTCAGGGTTTTTGCAATACAAATCGAGCCTCCAGCCAACCGAAACCATCACTCCTTCACTTCGCGCCATTACACACGCGTGTCCAGCCACGTACGTGGGCGGAGATTTCCATTGCCTCAGACTGGGACTCCACCCAGGAAGGCAGGGGCGTGCCCCTTGTCCAATCAGGCCACAGAAGGCAGTTTTCCCAAGACACGCCGGCCAATGAGACTTGATATGGCCACAGAAGGCGGTTTTCCTATGACACACTGGCCAATGAGAGTTGAGATGGCCACAGAAGGCGGTTTTCCCACGACACGCCGGCCAATGAGAGTTGAGATGGCCACAGAACGCAGTTTTCCCACACACTCCGGCCAATGAGAGTTGAGATGGCCATAGAAGGCGGTTTTCCCACGACATGCCGGCCAATGAGAGTTGAGATGGCCACAGAGAGCGACCTTCCCATGACGCCCCATCCAATGAGGGTGGAGAGCACCTCAGACGGCGATGTGCTCCCCCCGGAGGAGAAAGGAATATAAGAAATGCCAGGCTGGGTAGTGAGGGTGGTAAAAGGATCAAGGTGGTGGAGGTTGTCATAGTGGAAAAAGGATCGAGTGGTAGAGGTCGTCGTAGTGGTAAAAGGGTTGTGGTCGTGGTGATCATCATCGTCATGTTGCGGGTTCCAGTCCCGCCGAGCTGGATCATCGTCCCCTCTGATCTTCTTGGCCTTGGTCGATTGGTGCGTGGCCGGTTGGAGAGCGTGGTACCTGGTGCTTGGGGCGGCATCGTGTTGCGGGTTCGAGTCCCGCCGATCCAGGACGTTGAAGACCACACGAGGTGGACAGGTCCAAGCACAGGCTCCGGTCTCTAGCTCACCTGTCCTCGAGCTGGAGGCCTTCAATAAAGACCATTGGGGTCCATTTCTGTGTGTGTGTGGGCCCGTCTTTAAGTAGCAACTGTATAAGTGCTTTTGCTTGTACATCGAATGCATTTCTTATAGTTGGATAACTCTGCTCTTTGCGTGTTCCCTCCCCCCCCCATTATAAATAAATCCCCTGTTAAATGTTTCAGCTCGTTTTTGTGTTTCTTTCATTGGTTTAGCACGGTGCGTGTTGAGAAGTAGCGAGATTAAATTGTGCATTTGGACCGACGGATCTCGGTAACCATCCGCTCTGGTTCGTTACTGGCTACTGGCTTGCTACTAGCCCGTAGCAACCATCCGCATGCTACTGGCTCGTTCCGCTCGAGCTCCCCCGAGGGTGAATTTCCCCAGTAGTTTGGACGACGTGGGTATTTATGTAAATTGAAATTGGCAATCGACCCAATCCCACGCGGTCGACCTATTGGCGATCTTCAATCCGATAAGGGACCCGTCGGCTCTGGAGTTATCCGGGGTGACGACCTATAAATTCCGGGTGTTCGGTGGAGCCGACTCTACTGCTCCATCTCGCGGTCGTACTCGCAGCCGAAACTTTTCCCCACAACAGCATAAAAGCTAACACATAGAACATATTACAAGGGGAGCAGGAGACAAGAGGGATAGGGGAGTGAAGGACAAAACAGTGGGGAATAGACACATGAGGAGATCTGTGGAAGGGAGAGGGATGGGGTGGGGTACAAAGGGGTAAACAAGATGGACACTACAGGGAATTTCAGGAAGGAAAGCAGGAAATTTGAAGGTTGATTTGGAGTGCATTAACGGGGATAGAAAATATTATGATTTTGGATGGGGAGAAGAAAACAGATGGTGTTGAACAGCAATTTTGAAGACCTGGAGGGAGGAGTGGAATTGAAGAGTGTGTGGGAGTTTTTTCCAAAGGTGGGGGAAAAAAGAAGAATGAAATAATAAAGATGAGCAGTGATTTTTGATTTTGGTAGTTTAACCAGAAGAGGGTTGCTGGTGGACCTTAGGTGCCTGCGGAGATATGGGGGGGGGATAGATAGTAGACAGAGTGGGGGGGGGGGTCGATGTCGTATAGGAGATAGCAGAAGACAGAAAGACCACCGACCTGCCAGTGGTGAGACAGTGAGAGACCCAAAGACTCAGCCCTATTGTGGGAGATGCCAATGATCCTAAATGCCTTGGTTTCCACAGCGTGAAGTCAAGAAAGGTGAGAGGTGGAAGCATCAGCCCAGAGGGGATAGGAGTACTCCATCAGGCTGGGATGAAAGCTTTCTACGTGGTCAGGAGCTCAGGCATACCAAGGAAGAACTTTGCATGACGAAGGATGCCCAAATGGGCGACTGGCTTTGGAAGCTGGCTTGGAGATGTGGCTTTCCCAGGAAAGATCATAGCAGATCATGGCATGATGGAAGATAAGAGCTAACACTTCAAGACTGGTCTCCCATCGCTACTTTCTCCAACATCAAATCTTCCTGGGAATTATTTCAAACAAACTTGCTCTCTCTCCCTCATGCACAGATTTATCCCATCTCGACTTCAGTTGTCCTACCCTTCGTCCAGCCCATGGTACACTGAAGCTTGTGGTGAGGCAGTTGTCCTAAAACAACTTGCCTTCATCTCATGGAAGGCAAATCCATATGAGGCTAATCTCAGTTCCTTCCACAAAGCTCGGAACAAGCTCGGAACTGAGGGGATCCAGGAAACAACGTCTTTCAAATCTCAAGTCTGAACTCTCAAACCTCTCCCCCTCCTCCAAATCCTGGTGGCATCCAGTTAAGTCTGTTTCTGGTGTATGCCCCCCTCCATCCCTCCCTTACCTCAAATGGCCGCACTGCTGATACCACACGTGAAAAGGCTGAATGCCTAAACTCGATGTTTACTTCTAAATCTTGTGTCCGAAACCCATCACTTTCTGTACCCACCTTACCCAGTCGCATCCAACTGTCCCTGGACTCTGTGTCCTTTTCTGCTGACAAGGTGGAGAGCTTGCTGTCAAACCTCGACTCAGATTCTGCAACCGGTCCAGATGCCATCAGCCCACGTGTCCTAAAACCTGCTCTGCTGCTCTTGCTCACTCTCTCTCCGTTCTATTCACCCTCTCATTTGCTCAAGATCATCTGCCATTTGCTTGGAAATCAGCAAAAATTACCGCCCTGCATAAACAAGGTGCAAAAACAGATCCCTGTAACTACAGACCAATCAGCCTTCTCCCAATCATCAGCAAGGTTATGGAATCTATCATTGCTTCAGACATTAAATCCTTCCTCTTCTCCAATGGCTTGATTTCTGATCATCAATTTGGTTTCAGACCAGGTCACTCTACCCCGGATATGCTGCTTCTGCTCTCCCAACAATGGATGGAGGTCCTCAATGCCGGACATGAAATCAGAGCCATCTCCCGAGACATGTCGTGTGCTTTCGATCGGGTCTGGCACACTGTCCTGCTCACCAAACTCTCTTCCTATGGAATCCAAAGCAATCTCCACTCTTGGCTCGCAGACTTCTTCTCCTGTCGCAGTCAATGTGTGGCTCTTAATGGAATTATTAATGGGATTCATGGAATCTTATTCTTTCATCCCCTCTTCCTGTCCAGGCTGTAGTTCCTCAAGGCAGCATTCTGGGCCCTGTTCTTTTTCTGGTTTTCATCAATGATCTCTCCGACTCTCCGGAAAATCCTCTATATCACTTTGCTGATGACTCCACCCTCTGCCGTACCATCTGTCATCCCTCAGATCGGCAAGCAGCAACCTCTTCAATATCTGCAAATCTGGATAAAATCACAAGCTGGTGCAACACGTAGAACATGTCTTTCAACCTTGACAAATCTCATACTCTCACTCTGCATCTCCGAAAGGACCGTCTGGAACCTCCCCCCTCCCCCAATCGACTTTCTCAACAATCCTCTCAAAGAAGTCCTCTCATTTAAACTTTTGGGTCCTAATTAAATTATTTATTTTAATGATTTATGAACCCAGTCTTGTTATAAACCCCTCAGGGTCGATATACACTTGTCTACCCTCCCCTCAGGGTAGATATACACTTGTCTACCCTCCCCTCAGGGTAGATATACACTTGTTCCGAGCTTTGTGGAAGGAACTGGGATTACCCTCATATGGATTTGCCTTCCATGAGATGAAGGCAAGTTGTTTCAGGACAACTGCCTCACCACAAGCTTCAGTGTACCATGGGCGGGAGGAAGGGTGAGACAACTGAAGACGAGATGGGAGAAATCTGTGCATGAGGGAGAGCAAGTTTATTTGAAATAATTTTGCAGGATTTGATGTCGGAGAAAGTAGCGATGGGAGACCAGTCTAGAAGTTTGATGGCTGCTTGAAGACCTTGCCAGTCAGTCTTAGTGAAATGCCAGATTCGACGGCACTGAGGTGGTTCTCCAATAACAGCAAGAGAAACGTATACTTTGACAAGCACGTGGTCAGATGAACCGATTGGAGTGGAGGAAGAACAACAGATATTTTCTGGGAACTTGGTCAAAATCAGACCCAGAAAAGATGGAGTACCGTTGGTTGAGATCCAGGTCAGGAAGTTGACAGATTTTGTCAGTCCCAATGAGTCACAGATGTCTTTTGCTGAAGAGCCATGGCAGGTACCCACACCCAGCCAACTTGAAGTCACCACATATGAGGAAGAGAGAGAGAGAGAGAGAGAGAGAGAGAGAGAGAGAGAGAGAGAGAGAGAGAGAGAGAGAGAGAGAGAGAGAGAGAGAGAGAGAGAGAGAGAGAGAGAGAGAGAGAGAGAGAGAGAGAGAGAGAGAGAGAGAGATATAGAGAGAGAGATGAGAGATGAGAGATGAGAGATGAGAGATGAGAGATGAGAGATGAGATGATAGAAGTTGGTCCATTTTTTATTTTCAGTCTACATTTTCAGGTCTTTCGAGGCTTAAATAAAGAAACACAGAAGCGATTACACAATCCGGCCATCTTGCACTGCGCAGCGGATGTACTAATAAGACCTATTTGTACTTACTGTGACTTTGCCCTTTGACATTTTGACCCAATTATTAATTTGTCTTCCCTATATTCTTATAATAAGCTGTTTTTTGAATGTCTAATGACAAAAGCTTAAATGGTAAAAATGGTACCGCCTGGACACACACACACACACACACACACACACACACACACACACACACACACACACACACACACACACACACACACACACACACACACACACACACACACACACCTCAACACTTTTGCTTTTAGGTTAAAAGTTCACTGTAAATTTGCATATACTGATTTATTTAGCTCTTACACAAGCCTTGACAATGTATACCAAAAAAAATCCACTTGTGCTCATGGACTTTTGCCCAGACTAAGGGCAAACACTCGAAGTGTCAGCTGTACAATGTTTCCCAGGTTGGTAAACTTGCTGTCATCATCTTTCAGTTGATAAAATCCGTTGCTAATCTTGTCTGCCAACACACCTTGTCCGTTATGTCTTCAAGCTGGCCGGTCACTCGTCTTTCGTGATTGGTATATCATTATACATCCGATCAAAATAACCGATTGATCACTTGTAGTGTTCACAGTCACAAGTGTTCAGAGTCGCCCCATCTGATGGTACTAATCAAGGTTAAAAAAAAGTTCATAAATGAAGAAAGTCCTTTGGGGGAAGATGGAAAACATCGATATTGAGATGATTTGTTAATTAATGTTCAGGGAAACGTCCCTGAATATTCCCAACAGAAAAGTGATGGGTTGCATTTGCTTGTTGAAAAATAAAGTTCGATCTGCTTTGATACCTTTGCCAGATAGGAGAGGAGAGGGTATTGCATTTGGGTCCATTTGTCTGTTTGTCCGCACAGAAAGTGAGTCGATGTGTTGACTACATTAATCCCCAATACTTTCAGACCCAGTGAGACTCATATCATGAGTGTCCATCAATGGATTAATTTGGTAGGTCGAATGTCAAAGGTAAGGGCATCGTAATCACAACTATTGTCATGAACCCCAAGGCCTCTGCAGACCGAGACATGCAGTGATGTGGTGACAACAATATCTGAGCAGCAAAGCACTTTTCACACCTGAATTGCTATTCTCAACATGTCAACAGTATGCATTTGTGGCACTGGAAAGACAGGTCGTTTGCAAATTTATGAATAATTTAATTAAGCCAATGCAATTCATTTACAAAAACACGAAACCTTCGAAACCATGTGCACCGAGCAACAAACGAAAGCACTGCAGTGCAATCTTTCATCAACATATGTCTGTGTGTCCACACGATTACCTAAGAACCAACACACGGTACCCCTACTTAGAAAAAGCGTCCTTAAACTGCCCTCATCGACAATATCCTTAAACCACAAAGCATAGCGGACAACATACAAATAAGTGCCAAGTCGAGGATTGTTTCTGGAATTGTCTTCAACCTGGCTGGTCCCTTAAATCAGGAAACAAGTCAGTGAAGGTGTCACGACTCGACTGTGTGTCAGGAAATCACTTACAGGTTCTACATCATTTCCTATTCACTAAATCCATGGTACTGGCTCAGAGCAAGACTGAGTGCAAACGCAGGTACACCGGCACAAGTGGACTCAAGAAACGGCACAAAGTGGTCTCTGTATCCATCAGAATGAATGCGTGCGGTAGTGCTGGCATTCAAGCAAAGACAAAGAAAAATCGATGGCAATTGTGCTTGACGATGGAAAAGCTGAGATGCCCATGGCGGTGGAAGGCAGCGATTTCCTGTGCCACCGGTGTGGCAATGCAACGCAACTGGCCGAGGAACTGCTGCCATCACGTGTCCTGATGCCAATTCTCGTAGTCAGGCCACGGAGGGAGAACGCACCTTTAGTGGCAGTACCATGCACTTGCAACTCAGAGCTGAAGTTGAGAAATGCAAGCAGAAGGGTCATGCCTGTGAAGCACTGAGATGACAGTTTATAACTGGTTCGGGATTTGAACAGAAACAGGACCACTCAGAGGTGAGCGTGCGTACCCTTCAAGTCATTCTGCCCTGCCAGACCTGCATGTTGAAGATCTCACGGTGTCTTTGGAGTGGCAGCACCACAACCAATTTTTTTAATTCCTACTTCCTTGGTTGCAGCACTGTATTTGTCTCTCATTCGCCGAACAGGTCAGGATGTGACAAGATTAATTGTGCAGATTCATTATGTGTCTATAACAACAGGATAACTGCGTGCCAAACTTAGATACCCTTTCATCTGTTGTTGGAGTGCGAGATTCGATCATTATAGTAATGAAAGCCTTCAATACCAAAAACCGACCTTGAATCCTTGTTAGTCCAAATTAAACAAGTGACTGCGTGCCTTCTCTTGCCAGGGAGACGCAATTCCATAGTGAAGAGTTGAGATGAATAAAATATTATGAATCACAGCAACATGGGAAGAAAGAATATAGATGG
Organism: Eptatretus burgeri; assembly: GCF_056783735.1. Taxonomy (NCBI): domain Eukaryota; kingdom Metazoa; phylum Chordata; class Myxini; order Myxiniformes; family Myxinidae; genus Eptatretus; species Eptatretus burgeri. The sequence goes on along the minus strand of NC_140964.1, from coordinate 128,630,711 downwards.
ATGAATGATGACAAACAAATGAAGGAAGAACAAATAAATCAAGGTGGTCTGCCCTGAGAAAGCTGGATCTCCATTGTGTTACCTGTACAGGAGCCAGGTGTTGGCTTAGCGGTTAGGGTGGCGGCTTGGGATCCTAGGGTCCTGAGTTCGAGCCCCCTTAACCATTGAATTAACACCAGGGGATTGACTCAGCCTGTCATCCTTCCGAGGTTGGCGAAATGAGCACCAGTATACTGGTAATAGGGGCACTGCATCAGCAGTGTAGCCGCGCCCCTAACCAATGATACAATCAGCAGCCAAAAAGGCAGCACACGAAGGGAACCTGTACAGGACCACCATTGGTCGAATTCTCAAGAAGTTAACCATGTTACCCTGGTCGTCACAAATGCTTTGGAAGCAATGCTAAGGATCAATAAGATCCAGGTGTTCACATAGAAAGTTTATTGTTAACACCTGGCATTTGCAATTTGTCACCCCACCATGTGCTGTACCCTTGGGATGCAATGCTCATCACATGCAATACTGGTCCGGCAGTTCCAAGGAACTTCAACTCAGGAGGAGAACATTAGGTCCATCAAGGCTGAATAATGGTTGCCACCCTATGGTTGTTTATTTTGCGCTGTATCCTTTTTAATGCTGAATGTCGAGCAAGGAAGAAGGACGCCCCATTTTAAAAGTATTTGGTATAACTCAGTTGGGGTTTCGAACTACCAACCTCCTACCACACTCAGAGTTGACCATGACACCACAGAGTCTGGTTACAATTCAGATCACATTCTGATGAGACATCCATGAATACATCTTTGCACTGTCATGAAGTGACCATGGGCTGGCAGGATGGCATAGAGTTATGCACGCTTGCTTCTAAGCTGTCTAACCTAGGTTAGAATCCTGACCAAGTTACAAACTATCATCCCGGTGTATCACAGGCAGGGCGATTCATCAGTGTGTGTGCCGTCCTTCGGATGGACGTGAAACGGGTGTCCTATCTGTGGCATTAGATGGTGAACTTTAAAGACCCTACAGCGTCATTTGCAAACAATAGGCGAGTGCAGATAATCAGTGGACCTCTGATAGCTTGTACCTGTTGCTGTGTTTGATCCTGGGGAGAAACTGCTGAAATCTATCTGTCCGGGTTCTTCCCGACATCTTTGATCTTTGTTCCTTTCATACTTCTTTCTACTTTTCCACATTTCTCTAATTCTTGCATTTTGTTTTCTTTTTTTCTCTCTCTCTCTCTTTTACTCTTAATTACTCTTTCTTGATCTTTCTGTCCATGGAGAAGTGAATTTTCAAACAAAAATAGAAATAATTGAAAGGCTCACTTGGCTGTGTCTGGAAGGGTTTGAGGGTAGAGGAGTAGCAGCTGACACCTGAATCCTATCCAGGTTCATTCTGATGACTCCAATGCAGTATTTGGTCTTTCATTTGACTATCTCTGGCACCACAAACAAATTCTAAATTCCTGCCATAACTACTGCTGGGAAGGCAATGGCAAACCAACCCAGTATAACCTTTGCCAGCAAACTGCTTCAGCAATACTGAACCTTCCTTCGGGAAGAACACCAGAACATGAAAAAATTTTTTTTTTAAAAATAACAAGAAAAAGAGCAATCAGAGATAACAGACCCTCACCAGGACTTGTTTTGTGTGGCATATTTTGTGTGGCGTTTGTGTACTGGTGTGTTACATAATTAATAGGAGACAACTAGAACTGCCACTTTATAACTGCTGGCAGTGATGACCGGGTAACAAGACGTCCCGCTTTGATGCAACCCTGCTTTGATTGGATACCTGGCCCTGACCCATGATGTTTTTTTAAAAATTATTATTTATTATTCAATTGAATTTATATTGGGATTAAAATCAATTCAATTCAAATCAAATGGAAGGCCAAATCGGTACAGTCCTGCGTTGGAGTACAGTCCGGAAGGAACCCGAACAAGAAAAAGAGCAATCAGAGATTGTAGACCCTCATCAGGACTTCTTTTGGGAGGTGTATTTTTATAGGTTTTAGGGGTAAATCCAAGATGGCTGCCAACTGTGTGACCGATGATATTATATGTGTGAACCTTTTGTTCCTCAATGACAGGCGGTCATAGGTGTGAAATTTCGTCTCAATTTGTTCCGACACTTCAGAGAAGAAGGTTTTTGAATGTTTTTTTTTAAACAATATGGCTGTCGAATCACGTGATCGATGACGTAATGATTTTTTTTTTCATACTGATCGGATGTGGCGTTCTACATATGAAATTATGACGTCAAAACGAGGGCAACTATGACGTCAAAAAAATCAAACTCATTCCCCATGAGGAGCACTTTCTATGTGCCAAGTTTCAAGTTTTTCCTTTGTGTGGTTTCAGAGATGCATAGATCCAAAGTTTTTCCGTTTTCCAATATGGCTGCCACACCACGTGACCTTTGACGTCATAATTATCATTAAAACATTCAACATGAGGAGTCGCTGCAATGGTGAAAATTTTGTCTCAACCCGACAAGCAGTTGTGAAGAAAAACATGTAATGAAAGTTCTGTGCAGACAGACAGAAAGACAAACAAACAAATAAACCAATGTCACCCGCAGGGTGACCCGTATCTTGCCAAAACGTGACCACGTGTGACTTCTTTAAGGTCACACTGAGGTGAACAGAGCTGCTATCCACCAGGAGCGACTCCTTGAGGAATATCTGCCTACGAGAGATTCCGATGAGAATCGTTCTACAGAGTAACCATGAAAATATGCTTTTGCCTCATAACGTCACCAAATGACGTCATAATGTCTCAAGCTTGACATATCTAGAAAGCACTCATCGAGGTGTTCAATTTGAGGTACTACACGATATGGTTCCTAAAACTTGAAAATTTGACCTTGGGGTCAAATATGTTTGACCTGAGGTGCTAACCATGAAGGTCAAGGCCAATCGCCACCAAAAATTAATCAGCTGAGCGCCAGACCATGAACTATATTCCCATGAAGTTTGAAGACGATCCGATCAAAATTACTCAAAAAATAAGGGTTTCGTCGACTCCCCTGATTCGCGCCAAAGTGACCTTGACCTTTGACCTTGACCTTCAAAATTTTGTGCACTGAAAGGGACCTGTATAGGCCTCTGATATGCGAAGTTACAAAAATTTCCGATGATAACTGTGCTCTGCAGAATTTTTTATACGAGATTACAGACAAACAAAAAAACAAAAACAAAAAACATACAAGCTGACTAACATATCTTGCAAAAACTTCGTTTTGGCAAGATAATGAAAAATCACTCAAAGAGCGACACTTGGCAAAACAGCACAAAGTAGAACGGCACTTGGTAGGGTACATACCTCTGCCAGGTTGAACTGTTCACGGTTTGTATCCCACTGATTGGCTGCATCTGAACCAAAATCTAATCTGCTTGATCTTGTCATATAACCAACTTATCCACCTTAATTTGTCATAACTCATCCACAACTTTTTGAGATATAATAATATATATTTGTTTATTTATTTATTTATGTATGTGTAGTTTTGGCCCTATATCAATTTTAGAAATTAGGCCTGTGTTGGCCTTTTGACCTTAAAACTAATTGGTGGTTGAATTAATTGACCTGATAGGCAAATCCTGTTCAAATTTCAAGTCAATCATATGCAAATTGAGGATCTTCAAAAGTGTTCCTAAGTTGTTGACCTTTGGCCTATTTTTGGCATGTTTTGGCATGTGTTGACTTCAAAAATAATTGGTGGTTGTATTCAGTGAGCTGATGTGAAAATACTGTTTAGATTTCAAGTCGATCAGATGAAAATTGTCAATTTTAGAAATTTGGCCCATGTTGACCTTTTTACCCATGTTGACCTCAAAAGTAATTGGTGACTGAATTCAGTAAGCCGATTTGCAAATGGTCTTCAAATTTCAAGTCAATCGGATGAAAATTGACAATTTTAGAAATCTTGCCCGAATTGGCCTTTTCGTCTATTGTGACCTTTTGGCCTATGTTGACCTCAAAATTAATTGGTGATTGAATTCAGCAACCTGAAATGCAAATAGTTTTCAAATGTCAAGTCAATCGGATGAATTTTTTCAATTTTAGAAACAATTTTAGAAATTTGGCTCATGACGTTTTGGCCACTATTGACCTCAAAAAATAATACATGGTTGAATTCAGTGACCTCATAAGCAAATTATCTTCATATTTCAAGTTAATTGGATTAAAATTGAGGATTTTAGAAATTTGGCCTACGTTAACCTTTCAGTATATGTTGACCTTTTGGCCTATGGTGACCTCAAAAATAATGTTTGGTTGAATTCAGTAACCTGACATGAAATCCTTTTCAAATTTCAAGTCAATCAGATGTAAATTGAGGATTTTAGAAAAGTTGGCCCAAATTGGCCTTTTAATCTATGGTGAACTCAAAATTAATTGGAAGTTGAATTCATCGACCTGACATGCAAATGCTCTTCAAATTTCAACTCAATCGGATGAAATTTTAGGATTTTTGAAAATTCGGCTCAAATTGGCCAATTGGCCTATGTAGTAGACCTTTTCGGTCAACCGGATTTTATGAAACTTCAAGGTGGGATTGTCGCACGGTCGGTGACATTAATCTCTGAAAATTTCAGAACGATCGGTATGCGGGTTGGGCTGGAGGTGAGTGGACACACACACACACACATACACACACACAAACACACACACACACACACACACACACACACACACACACACACACACACACAGACACACACATGAACAAAGGCGATCAACATACTTTTTTGCCATAAAAAATTTTTTTGCCAAAAACAAACGGACCCAAATCCTCCAGCGAGGGAAATAAAAGAAGAACTTCCAGAGAAGAAAGGAAAATATCAAGGAAAAGAAGAAAAAAAAATTAAAAGGTAAATGTAACCTCATATGTATCAGACTCAAATGATGTGCACTCATTTTAAACGTGTTATATTGCTCAGACTCAATGAATGAATTTGAATTAAACATCAATATGTTCACACTCACGGGTAAGATGTAAATGGGTAAGTAGGGTCACACTCATGGGTATGATTGAAATGGGTAAGTAGGGTCACACTCATGAATAACATTTAAATGGGTAAGTAAGGTCACACTCATGAATAAGATTTAAATGGGTAAGTAGGGTCACACTCATGGGTGAGATTTAAATGGGTAAGTAGGGTCACACTCATGAATAACATTTAAATGGGTAAGTAAGGTCACACTCATGAATAAGATTTAAATGGATAAGTAGGGTCACACTCATGGGTATGATTTAAATGGGTAAGTAGGGTCACACTCATGGGTATGATTTAAATGGGTAAGTAGGGTCACACTCATGGGTATGATTTAAATGGGTAAGTAGGGTCACACTCATGAATAAGATTTAAATGGGTCAGTAGGGTCACACTCATGGGTATGATTTAAATGGGTAAGTAGGGTCACACTCATGGGTAAGATTTAAATGGGTAAGTAGGGTCACACTCATGGGTAAGATTTAAATGGGTAAGTAGGGTCACACTCATGAATAAGATTTAAATGGGTAAGTAGGGTCACACTCATGGGTATGATTTAAATGGGTAAGTAGGGTCACACTCATGGGTATTATTTAAATGGGTAAGTAAGGTCATACTCATGGGTATGATTGAAATGGGTAAGTAGGGTCACACTCATGAATAAGATTTAAATGGGTAAGTAGGGTCACACTCATGGGTAAGATTTAAATGGGTAAATAGGGTCACACTCATGAATAACATTTAAATGGGTAAGTAAGGTCAGACTCATGAATAAGATTTAAATGGGTAAGTAGGGTCACTCTCATGAATAAGATTTAAATGGATAAGTAGGGTCACACTCATGAATAAGATTTAAATGGATAAGTAGGGTCACACTCATGAATAAGATTTAAATGGATAAGTAGGGTCACACTCATGAATAAGATTTAAATGGGTAAGTAGGGTCACACTCATGAATAAGATTTAAATGGATAAGTAGGGTCACACTCATGAATAAGATTTAAATGGATAAGTAGGGTCACACTCATGAATAAGATTTAAATGGATAAGTAGGGTCACACTCATGAATAAGATTTAAATGGGTAAGTAGGGTCACACTCATGAATAAGATTTAAATGGATAAGTAGGGTCACACTCATGAATAAGATTTAAATGGATAAGTAGGGTCACACTCTTGGGTAAGATTTAAATGGGCAAGAAGGGTCACACTCTTAGGTACGATTTAAATAGGTAAGTAGGGTCACACTCTTGGGTACGATTTAAATGGGGAAGTAAGGTCATACTCATGGGTATGATTGAAATGGGTAAGTAGGGTCACACTCATGAATAAGATTTAAATGGGTAAGTAGGGTCACACTCTTGGGTAAGATTTAAATGGGCAAGAAGGGTCACACTCTTAGGTACGATTTAAATAGGTAAGTAGGGTCACACTCATGGGTATTATTTAAATGGGTAAGTAAGGTTATACTCATGGGTATGATTGAAATGGGTAAGTAGGGTCACACTCATGAATAAGATTTAAATGGGTAAGTAGGGTCACACTCATGGGTAAGATTTAAATGGGTAAGTAGGGTCACACTCATGGGTGAGATTTAAATGGGTAAGTAGGGTCACACTCATGAATAAGATTTAAATGGATAAGTAGGGGCACACTCATGGGTATGATTTAAATGGGTAAGTAGGGTCACACTCATGGGTATGATTTAAATGGGTAAGTAGGGTCACACTCATGGGTATGATTTAAATGGGTAAGTAGGGTCACACTCATGAATAAGATTTAAATGGGTAAGTTGGGTCACACTCATGGGTAAGATTTAAATGGGTAAGTAGGGTCACACTCATGAATAAGATTTAAATGGGTAAGTAGGGTCACACTCATGGGTATGATTTAAATGGGTAAGTAGGGTCACACTCATGGGTATTATTTAAATGGGTAAGTAAGGTTATACTCATGGGTATGATTGAAATGGGTAAGTAGGGTCACACTCATGAATAAGATTTAAATGGGTAAGTAGGGTCACACTCATGGGTAAGATTTAAATGGGTAAGTAGGGTCACACTCATGAATAAGATTTAAATGGATAAGTAGGGTCACACTCATGAATAAGATTTAAATGGATAAGTAGGGTCACACTCTTGGGTAAGATTTAAATGGGCAAGAAGGGTCACACTCTTAGGTACGATTTAAATAGGTAAGTAGGGTCACACTCTTGGGTACTATTTAAATGGGGAAGTAAGGTCACACTCATGGGGAAGATTTAAATGGGTAACTAGGGTCACAATCATGAATAAGATTAAAATGGGTAAGTAGGGTCACACTCATGAATAAGATTTAAATGGGTAAGTAGGGTCACACTCATGGGTAAGATTTAAATGGGTAAGTAGGGTCACACTCATGAATAAGATTTAAATGGATAAGTAGGGTCACACTCATGAATAAGATTTAAATGGATAAGTAGGGTCACACTCTTGGGTAAGATTTAAATGGGCAAGAAGGGTCACACTCTTAGGTACGATTTAAATAGGTAAGTAGGGTCACACTCTTGGGTACGATTTAAATGGGGAAGTAAGGTCATACTCATGGGTATGATTGAAATGGGTAAGTAGGGTCACACTCATGAATAAGATTTAAATGGGTAAGTAGGGTCACACTCTTAGGTACGATTTAAATGGGGAAGTAAGGTCATACTCATGGGTATGATTGAAATGGGTAAGTAGGGTCACACTCATGAATAAGATTTAAATGGGCAAGAAGGGTCACACTCTTAGGTACGATTTAAATAGGTAAGTAGGGTCACACTCATGGGTATTATTTAAATGGGTAAGTAAGGTTATACTCATGGGTATGATTGAAATGGGTAAGTAGGGTCACACTCATGAATAAGATTTAAATGGGTAAGTAGGGTCACACTCATGAATAAGATTTAAATGGGTAAGTAGGGTCACACTCATGGGTATGATTTAAATGGGTAAGTAGGGTCACACTCATGAATAAGATTTAAATGGGTAAGTAGGGTCACACTCATGAATAAGATTTAAATGGGTAAGTAGGGTCACACTCATGGGTAAGATTTAAATGGGTAAGTAGGGTCACACTCATGAATAAGATTTAAATGGATAAGTAGGGTCACACTCATGAATAAGATTTAAATGGATAAGTAGGGTCACACTCTTGGGTAAGATTTAAATGGGCAAGAAGGGTCACACTCTTAGGTACGATTTAAATAGGTAAGTAGGGTCACACTCTTGGGTACTATTTAAATGGGGAAGTAAGGTCACACTCATGGGGAAGATTTAAATGGGTAACTAGGGTCACAATCATGAATAAGATTAAAATGGGTAAGTAGGGTCACACTCATGAATAAGATTTAAATGGGTAAGTAGGGTCACACTCATGGGTAAGATTTAAATGGGTAAGTAGGGTCACACTCATGAATAAGATTTAAATGGATAAGTAGGGTCACACTCATGAATAAGATTTAAATGGATAAGTAGGGTCACACTCTTGGGTAAGATTTAAATGGGCAAGAAGGGTCACACTCTTAGGTACGATTTAAATAGGTAAGTAGGGTCACACTCTTGGGTACGATTTAAATGGGTAAGTAGGGTCACACTCATGGGGAAGATTTAAATGGGTAAGTAGGGTCACACTCATGAATAAGATTAAAATGGGTAAGTAGGGTCACACTCATGAATAAGATTTAAATGGGTAAGTAAGGTCACACTCATGGGTAAGATTTAAATGGGTAAGTAGGGTCACACTCATGAATAAGATTTAAATGGGTAAGTGGGGTCACACTCATGGGTAAGATTTAAATGGGTAAGTAAGGTCACACTCATGGGTATGATTTAAATGGGTAAGTAGGGTCACACTCATGAATAAGATTTAAATGGGTCAGTAGGGTCACACTCATGGGTATGATTTAAATGGGTAAGTAGGGTCACACTCATGAATTAGATTTAAATGGATGTCGGGTCATTTTTGGGTAAGATTTAAATGGGTAAGTTGGGTCACACTCATGAATAAGATATAAATGGGTAAGTAGGGTCACACTCTTGGGTAAGATTTAAGTGGGTAAGTAGGGTCACACTCATGGGTATGATTTAAATGGGTAAGTAGGGTCACACTCATGAATAAGATATAAATGGGTAAGTAGGGTCACACTCACGGGTAAGATTTAAATGGGCAAGTAGGGTCACACTCATGAATTAGATTTAAATGGGTAAGTAGGGTCACACTCATGGGTAAGATTTAAATGGGCAAGTAGGGTCACACTCATGAATTAGATTTAAATGGATAAGTAGGGTCACATTTTTGGGTAAGATTTAAATGGGTAAGTTGGGTCACACTCATGAATAAGATATAAATGGGTAAGTAGGGTCACACTCTTGGGTAAGATTTAAGTGGGTAAGTAGGGTCACACTCATGGGTATGATTTAAATGGGTAAGTAGGGTCACACTCATGAATAAGATTTAAATGGGTAAGTAGGGTCACACTCATGGGTAAGATTTAAATGGGCAAGTAGGGTCACACTCATGAATTAGATTTAAATGGATGTCGGGTCATTTTTGGGTAAGATTTAAATGGGTAAGTTGGGTCACACTCATGAATAAGATTTAAATGGGTAAGTAGGGTCACACTCTTAGGTACGATTTAAATGGGGAAGTAAGGTCATACTCATGGGTATGATTGAAATGGGTAAGTAGGGTCACACTCATGAATAAGATTTAAATGGGCAAGAAGGGTCACACTCTTAGGTACGATTTAAATAGGTAAGTAGGGTCATACTCTTGGGTACGATTTAAATGGGTAAGTAGGGTCACACTCATGGGTAAGATTTAATTGGGTAAGTGGGGTCACACTCATGGGTAAGATTAAAATGGGTAAGTAGGGTCACACTCATGAATAAGATTTAAATGGGTAAATAGGGTCACCCTCATGGGTAAGATTTAAATGGGTAAATAGGGTCACACTCATGAATTCGATTTAAATGTATGTCGGGTCATTTTTGGGTAAGATTTAAATGGGTAAGTGGGGTCACACTCATGGGTAAGATTTAAATGGGTAAGTAAGGTCACACTCATGGGTAAGATTAAAATGGGTAAGTAGGGTCACACTCATGAATAAGATTTAAATGGGTAAGTAGGGTCACACCCATGGGTAAGATTTAAATGGGCAAGTAGGGTCACACTCATGAATTCGATTTAAATGTATGTCGGGTCATTTTTGGGTAAGATTTAAATGGGTAAGTAGGGTCACACTCATGAATAAGATATAAATGGGTAAGTAGGGTCACACTCACGGGTAAGATTTAATTGGGTAAGTGGGGTCACACTCATGGGTAAGATTGAAATGGGTAAGTAGGATCACACTCATGAATAAGATTTAAATTGGTAAGTAAGGTCACACTCATGGGTAAGATTAAAATGGGTAAGTAGGGTCACACTCATGAATAAGTTTTAAATGGGTAAGTAGGGTCACACTCATGGGTAAGATATAAATGGGTAAATAGGGTCACACTCATGGGTAAGATTAAAATGGGTAAGTAGGGTCACACTCATGAATAAGATATAAATGGGTAAGTTGGGTCACACTCACGGGTAAGATTTAATTGGGTAAGTGGGGTCACATGCATGGGTCGTCATGAAGTGGAGGCGGAGGGATGTGGGGAGGAGGGAGTGGGGTAGGAGCGGGTGTGGGAAGGAGGGAGTGGGGTAGAAGGGGGTGTGGGGAGGAGAGAGTAGGGGAGGAGGGAGTGGGGGAGGAGGATGTGTGGGAAGGAGGGAGTGGGGTAGAAGGGGGTATGGGGAGGAGGGAGTGGGGGAGGAGGGGGTGGGAAGGAGGGGTGTGGGAAGGAGGGGTGTGGGAAGGAGGGAGTGGGGTAGGAGGGGTGTGGGAAGGAGGGAGGAGGGTAGAAGGGGGTATGGGGAGGAGGGAGTGGGCGAGGAGGGAGTGGGGGAGGAGGGTGTGGGGAGGAGGGAATGGGGAGGAGGGGTGTGGGGTTGTGGTGAAATAAAAAACAAATCACAATCTATTCTAATCAGATCAAGGTGTGTGTTTTGATTGATAAGGTAATCCATTTTAAATACTTGTTAAAAGTGTTCTTGGTGAGACATGTATGAGTAACTCAGGATGGGGAATTCCAGATGTTTAGACCAAGATGTGTTGTTGATTGATCACTGTGCTCGTGCTGCTCTTGAATCTTCTGCATGCAAGTTTGAAGAGGTTCGAGTGGGATAATTATTGATGGACGAATGAAGAAGGAACATATGATCAAAGTTATACATAAACATCGAGAAGAGGGAAATTTGAAAAAAAAAAAATGTACATCTGAAATTGGTGCATATGCATCTGGTTTTGTCTGAGCTCGGTAGTTGGCATCTGTAAACATTTTACCAACAATGTGTAGAAAATGCTGAAACGTCTCGTTACCTCTGGCACCGAACGTGGAAGGAGGTCTGTCTGTTTGTTTGTGAGCACGATATCTCAAAAAGTTGTGGACGGATTGGGACGAAACTTGGTGGACACGTTGGGTGTGTGACACTGAAGAATTATTTCAATTTTGTTGAAGATCCAAATCCGGATCTGGATACGAGAATTATTTAATTTTTAAAGTGATTCTTCACCATTGAGCGATATGACCAAAATTGATATATTACTGCATAGCATGATATCTCAAAAATGTATTGGGCCCGATATGTTATTGTGGATCAGGTATTACGTGGCAGAGGTATGCGCTCACCCGAGTGCCCTTCTGGCTTCAATCAGGATTTCTCATCTGCGTTGTGGATGCAACGAACAACTCGGTTGGAATGGAGAGGAAACTCTCATTCAGACTTCCTAATGTGAAGCCATTTTTGCTCCTCTTGCCTGAATCATGATCCAAATTGAACACCATCGGTCGTCAATGAACGATGGTGGAGGAATTTTTGTTTTTGAACAGGTAATCCTTCACACCTATCATTGGAGAGAAATGTTCTTATCAAGCAGCCTACTGGTGTTTGCTTATTAGTGTTTCCTTTCATCGAGCGTTGTTGGAAAAGGTGAAAGCACCTCGCGAAAAAAAACCAAAACAAACCACTTTCCACTAATTGGTAAGATATATATATATATATATATATATATATATATATATATATATATATATATATATATATATATATATATATATATATATATATATATATAGGAAATCATGGTAAAACCTCACAAAAGCTTGAGGTCCGTCTTGCATTGTCTGCACGCACTGGAAGCACCCGTTCCCGATGGGAGTGTCCAGTGGGGATCATGTTATTTGTCTTTATGATTATTAATACTCTGGCAAAGATACCCACCCAACAGTTGATCTTGTTCCAAGAATAAAACAAGTTCTTCTGACAGGTCTCTTTTGTTTGGGCGGTGTATAGGTAACAGACCGCTGCCTCAAGATGGGCTTCTCATTCTTATTGGCTTCCAATACCCTCTTTCCCATGGATCCTTTTCCACCCCTCCTCTCCTCACCACAATTCTTCCTTAGTGAATTGTCCTCCAGTTAATAGCTTGGTATAGAGGAACACTTGATGGTTTATGGAATTTCGGGGGGGGGGGGCGGTGGGTAAAGGAAAAAATGTGCTCCTTCAGCACTTGCTGATCTCCTGCATTTCATGCAAAGCCACAGTAAAGGGGTCCACCTCAAAGATTGGCTGACAACATGACCTACATGTATGCACACTCGCTTCTAACCTGTCTAGCCCGGGTTTGAATCACGACCCAGCTATAAATCGTCATCCCGTCCCTCGGATGGATGTTAAGCTTGGTGTCCCGTCTGCCGGCATCAGTTGGTGGACGTTAAAGATCCCACGGTGTCCTTCGCGAAGAGTTTCCGAGCACCCTGAACGAATTACAAAATTCCTGCTCTAACTTATAGGAGGCACTGCACAGCCACCCAAACCCACAACCACATGCTGCACACAAAATAATGGAATGCAAATCCCTGTCTGATGAAGAATGCGGTGTGACCAACCTTTTTGAAACACAGTAAAAAGTTTATTTGGTGTTGACAAGTCAGCCGAGTTAAGCCCCACAAAGATCAGGACCATGAAAAACATTTAATGCATAAAATGGAAATTTTATCCATTTTATGAACGTTTTAAAGATAGACATCAAATCAAATGGTCCTTATATGATCATCGAATCTGAGGCCTCATGTGTATTACATTCGCACCATGTCTTGCAGTTAGGATGGCTGCCTTGGGATCTTAGGGTCCTGAGTTTCAGTCCTTTTCCTGCTGAATTAACACCAGTTGGGGTTGACTCACCCTGCCATCCTTTCGAGGTCGGTGAAATGAGTACCAGTGTACTGGTATAGGGGCACAGCATCAGTGGCATCGTCAAGCCCCAACAAAATGATAGCTACCCGGCAGCCAAGCTGCCAAATGCAAGAAGAAGACCATGTCTTGCTCGGCTGGGAGAACAGGACGAGGTGTAACTGCCCTCATCACGATTTCATTTCTGTTTGTGCTAACTCCTTCAAAACCATACGACTTCACGTCATATCCCCATTTTATTTTTATTTTTATGGGTTTTATCTTAAATAAAAAGCTCCAAATAGAGTTTGGAATGAGGAACTATTCAAGGGGATAAATAAGTTTGTTGGCAAAACTAGAAGCGCCAGTCTTCCATTGCGGCTAATCGTGTCAGGTGTTTTCAAACGTCCCACATCAGCAAACGGTTTTCTGGAAGGAAGTGAGAAAAGTTGAGATTTATGAAATTTAATGATGGCCAAACCATGAGGCTGAGCAACTCGGTTAAATTAAAGCTGCAAATACGCAAACAACGTCACCCTGGAGGCACCACAGAGGTTCATTTCAGCAGAAGGGATGGCGGGCGTTTCAACCTATTCACTGACAATTCGGCGTTTGGGCACCCGTGTCCACATCTGCACACACACACACAAATGGGGTCAGGACTGGATTTCTTCTAATAATGAATGGGCACGTCAAGGGAGGAGCATACACGAACACAGCCCGAAAACCACGACGGCTTAACAAGTACGCCTTGATCCCCATTCATTCGGTAAACATGCGACAGAGAAGAGAGGCGACGAGACAAGAGAAAAAAACCCGTGCGTTATCTTTTTACACTCAATCAATTGCTTTGGAACTTGAACTGCGATGGAAGCCGAGAACCGACGCCAATAAATCCTTCATTTTGAGCAATTCCTATAAGATGCCCTGATGAAAATTTCAGCATCGGAGGTTCATGTTGTTTTTCCTGCAGATGTGGAGGAACTTGATGATCTGGATGCCTGGAGGTGAAACGGAGGCCCAAAAAATGATCGGTGTGACATTTCCACTCATCTTTACTCTCTGTCCACCAGCCATATTAATTTATTAATTTGGCACTGATCGTCACCCTAATCTTTCGTCCAACCTTTTGGCTTATGTTGATTTCAATTTCTATAAACTTCAACCTTTGTTAATAAAATGTTTCATGTTTAAATTTAGAGTTACGTTTGAAATGCATTTACTATTACGGTATTTGATGTATATATATATATATATATATATATATATATATATATATATATATATATATATATATATATATATATATATATATATATATATATATATATATATATATATATATATATATATATATATATATATATATATATATATATATATATATAGACTGGATAAATAACAAGGTTGGATGACCCTGGGGATAATAATTGGTATCCCCAGGAGCACAACCAACATATTTAGCAACATATTTCACAACAAATGTAAAATGTCAAGAGATGTCTTGATGGTAATCCTGAAGAGGATTTGTGGTGTCGTATTGTGGTGTCGTAATGTGACGTCATTTTGACCTTGTTTGGTTGTTTTTTTGATATTTCATCCCTCAATGTTTTTACATTTTTTTTTATGTTTTTTTTTTCTTGTTTCTGCAATTTTTTAAAGTAATGAAATGCTTAATATTTTATATATTTTGTTATTGTTGGTATTGATTAAATTTGGCTTGTGGTTCACGAGTGGAGATCGGCTCGTTATATGCCTGGTGTTGGCTTAATTTTTAGGGTGCTGGGCTTGGGATCTGACCGAGATCTGAGGATCCTGAGTTCAAATCCCATTATACCGTTGAATTAATACTAGGTGGGGTTGATTCTGTCTTTCATCCTTCTGAGTTTGGCCAAATGAGTGCCAGCTTGCTGGTATCCTATGTCGGAGTAGCGACCCATCCAGGATTGTGTCCAATAGCCCAGGAGACCTTAGGCAGCACCAACGCTCTGTACAGAGTATGGTCCTGATAGCAGATAGATGGATGGATGGCTTGGTATGCTTGCTCTCCACATGTCGTTGCAAAGATTTACATCCCAGATTTGCTGTGTGGTCATGATTTACACCAATCATAATACAAACATTTCTTTTGCACAAATCTTCTTCAAGGGTCTTCAGGGTCTTTTCAGTCCTCAAGGTGTTTTGGGTCTTTAAGCTTCTTCGGGGTCATTTGCATCTTCTTGGTCTCTTGGGTCCTCAGGGACTTTTGAGTCCTTGGGGACTTTTGAATTTTGGGGACTTTTGAGTTATCTGGGTCTTTTGGGTCCTCAGGGACTTTTGGGTCTTTTGGGGTCCTTGTGGACTTTTGTGTCCTTAGGGACTTACGGGTCTTCTGGGTATTGTGGGTCTCCGGTGATTTTGGGGTCTTCAGGGACTTTTTGGTATTTTGGTTCCTCAGGGACTTTTGAGTAATTTGAGTTTTTTGGTTTCTTGGGGTCTTAACGGGTCTTTAACTGTCAAAGGGGTCTCATCAGTCTAAAGAATCAAAACATACATTCCAATCATACGTAATTAATAGACGTATGTGTGTGAAGACAGGGTGAAAAGTAACGTTCAAACAGTACGTAATTATAGATGTATGTGCAGTCTGCAATCGACGTTCAAAGATTCCGTAAGTAATAGACGTATAGTCACGCAGCTTTTCTGTGAAAGGAACATTCCAATAGTACATAATTTATAGACGTTCCTGTCGTCTGCAATTAACGATCAAACAGGGTGTGATTAATAGGCATATCGTCTTCACAGACTGACAGACGGCTTCATGGCTTCACCGCCTCACCGTGATTTTTGTTTTTATATATAGACTGGACATAGATTCTTCCCCTCCCCCCTCAAGCCTGGTGTTTGGTTAATTCCCCTATTTGGATTACCACATTTGCCAAACGATGCAATCAATTATCGTTTAACAAAAAAAGAAAAAAAAAGCTTAATGTTATATATGTTGTTGTTTGTCTTTCGGCTGCTCCCGTTAGGGGTTGCCACAGCGGATCATCGATCATGATCCGCATACTGATTTGGCATAGGTTTTATGCCAGATGCCCTTCCTGACGCAACCCTGGTCGCCTCTTATGACACAGGGATAAGGATTGGGTTTCACCATGATTCCCGGCTGCCCTACACCCTCTCATAGCGCAGCCCAGTGCAGAGCCCCCGTCCTCAAGCAATCCTCCAACCCAAGCCTCCGAGTAGCCAGATTACAGGCACACGCCACTACGCCTGGTATCTTAATGATATATATATATATATATATATATATATATATATATATATATATATATATATATATATATATATATATATATATATATATATATATATATATATATATATATATATATATATATATATATATATATATATATATATATATATATATATATATAGTTATTTTGGTAAGGATTATATCCATCTATGTTATTAAATTATTTTACTGCTTGTTTCAGTTGATTTGGGGGATGGTTTGGATATGTATTGCTTTTGGAATGATTCTATCCACTGTTGATTCCCCCCTCCAATGATCCTGGCCTGGTTTGGTTGAGTCAACATTTACGTTTAATTTATTTTCCCAATAAAACGATTAATGTTTTATGTAATTTTAAATATTGGGTTGCTGCACTAGCCCAGAGACAAAGTAACTTCCTTGCGTTTGAATAACCATCATAGCTTCATCATTTATTGAGGTAGGTTGAGCTACAGTTTTACATTGTTTTGATAGAAGAAGCAGAAGAAGAAAAAATTGGGGTTTTAGCGATCTCTCGTTGTGGTACTTTAGTAATGTATTGTGGCGTCTTTTAAAGTCTTGTTCGTTCAGAAAAGGCTCGAGAATAAAGGTTATGGTTTTTAAATGCTTATGACTTCGTCACTCTCGAGTAGTTTATGAGCCTATCATTGTGTATAAATTTGAATGGGCAGCCATTTTTTCCCATATATGGAGTACGACCGTACTCCATGATAATCAATTTGCATTTGCATGCTCAGCAATCAGTGAGTAGAGTGGATCACACATCACGCCAAATATCTCCACTGGCGACAACAACGCAGAGCTCATAGGGAAACCAACCAGTAATTAATCTGTGGCCTTTAAAGCAACATCTATGACGTCTGCCCCAGTTTGTGAGCAACTTTTCCCTGTGATGCATGTCAAGGCAACAAGCTGGAACAATATGACAGTGATTATCGAGGTGTATGAAGAAGTGGTGGCGTTGTCTGCCTTACCCATCATTTCCGCCTTGTACCATTACAATACCCAGCAACGCCTGCATGCTCACTTATAACTCATGGCTTCTCATTCACAAATTACACGACAATCTTGCAAGCACACTTTATCTGTACACCTAACCATCCATGCAAGCCAGAACGGAGGGTATGTGAGAAAGCAGGGTAAGGAGGGTACCCAGAAAGAAGCAATGTGAGTGGGGTGAGAGGGAAGATCTGAGTTTCTATGGTGAAGGAGAAACAGTTAGGGGGTGGAGTGAGGGATAAGCACTTTGGGGGTGGGGTGAGGAGGGATGCAGAAAGGGAGGGGGGACATGATTTTTTGAGGGTTGGGGTGCGGTGGAGGCGGAAAGAGCGTACATAGCATGGAGGGATGCTGATTTCAAATTCCCAAATTGGACAAATGGAGTTATCGTATCGGACAAATGGAGGCACGGAGAAAGGTGGTGCTGTTGTATGTGCTGGAGGATAGTTGGTGGAGCAATTGCTTCGCTGACAGACAGTTTTGGAAAATAATCTTTGTGAAGAAGAAGATAAATAAATCGGAGTGAGGAAGGACATATGCAGCTTTCCTGATAGAGATATAAGGGAAGAGAAGCTTTTAAAAATGATTGTAAATGCTTTTAAAGGAAGACGCATTTGAACTCAACTTGTAGAGGTGACCCCAGGGATACCCGGCTGAGTGCGCTGTTCCTGGCGATGGTTTCGGGACATGGTGGACATTGAAAAGCGAT
Organism: Eptatretus burgeri; assembly: GCF_056783735.1. Classification (NCBI taxonomy): domain Eukaryota; kingdom Metazoa; phylum Chordata; class Myxini; order Myxiniformes; family Myxinidae; genus Eptatretus; species Eptatretus burgeri. Next base: position 128,612,437 of record NC_140964.1, on the reverse strand, counting down.
GGAGTTATTGGTCCCTAGGTGGTTACTTTTGCCTGTGGGCCGGCGGCAGCACTGCCTGATCCCACATCCCAATATTCACCATTACAGCGGCTTTTGGATGCCTCAGAACAGACGTCAAGGCCAACCTGTGGTAGCTTCAAACCTTGCCCAGATTCTGAGGTACCTACACACAAAATTTGGGGCCTCTATGTGCTACGGTTCAACCGTGAAAGAATAACGTACAAACACACAAGCAAACATTTGAAAATATTTATATTTCATGAACCTTCAGGTTGGAGATATTGAGAAAAGTGTGTGTGTGTGTGTGTGTGTGTGTGTGTGTGTGTGTGTGTGTGTGTGTGTGTGTGTGTGTGTGTGTGTGTTTGTGTGTGTGTGTGTGTGTGTGTGTGTGTGTGTGTGTGTGTGTGTGTGTTTGTGTGTGTGTGTGCGTGCGCACGGTGGGAGAAGACAGAAGGAAATTCAAGTAGGATGAGATTGCTGTTGAGTGGAAAAATAACTTCTTTCAAAAAAAAAAAATTGGAAGTGAGGAGGGAAAATCGGATGATGTTGAGGGGGTAGAAGTAAGATATTTGGAAACAAACAAGCAAAACGAGGAACAGAGACAATTAATTTTCACAGTTTCTATCGGAGGAGTGGCTGAGTTAGGCCTTGAACATTACGAAACAAATTTAACAAACACAGCACAAACAGCGTATGATGTGACATGAAATATTGGACAAGATGTAACAACACCACCCAGATAGAGATGTAACATAACAAGCTCAAATGAGCTAAGATCCTCATCCTCTTCATGACGACGTCATAAAAACGAATATGACGTCATTGTGATGTATCAGGTTTGCGATAAATTAATTATCTGTGCTAATGCCCGGCTTGATTCCCGCAAACAAAATTCAAACAGCTTGCCTAGTTTCGGAGATAATGGTATTGGCGATTTCCATTAGCGGCGATATTATGACGTCAACTTTTTTTCTAGGAAGAATTTCCAAAATCGGAGATGGTTACTGCCTGCGCGTGGGCTTTCTGCATATACATGGCAAGTTTCACGAAGATCCGATGAAAACTCTGGGTTGTGAAACAAAAAATGTCAAAAAATAGGAATGACGTCATAAAAATTGATATGACGTCAACGTGATGTATCATATGTGCGGTAATTAATCTCTGCTAATGCCCTGTAAAATTCCCGCAAACAGAATTCAAAAAGCTTGCCTAGTTTGAGATAATTTTTTAGGCGATTTCCATTAGCGGAGATATTTTGACGTCGTAACTTTTTTTTCTAGGAGGAATTTTCAAAATCGGAGATGGTTACTGTCTGCGCAGGCTATTTTTACATATATACGCCAAGTTTCAGGAAGTTTCGATGAAAACTGTAGGCTGTGAAACATAAAAGTCCACAAGAAGAAGATGAAGAACAACAACGTGAGTAAGACTTGGAGATCCTCCACGAGGATCTAAAAACACGACGAATCCGGTTCACAAAACTAAGCTTTAATGTGGTGGAAACAGCAGCTGCAGATTCTCTCAGCACGGGCAAAAATCCATCCACCAGAAGCCTTTTATTTATTTACCATCTCAGTTTCAGTGTGTCTATCCAGGCCATAACGTCATTACTATTGAGCTTTTGTCATCGAATTTCCAACAAACCTTGATGATGAGAATAGTTGCAAAAGTACCCGTCCTCAATGACAATAAAAGTTTAAGTTAATCGATCAATTTAAATTATTTCATGGATTTTCAAAAGGTTAATTGTGTTGCACTCTTCGTTTCACTCAGAGCCAACGCTCTGAGCTATGTACATCTACCACCCACCGCGAAATAGTGGTGCAACATTGGGCGGCGGAAGTTGGATTTCTTTAAAAAGATGGCAAAATATATCTATTTTAAATTGTGTGTTACTCCATGAAGATCTGTATTAAATCTATTTCAATCCAGATGTTCATGTTGATTTTAAAGATTACTAAAAGGGACAATAAAGTGACTGACAATATTATATCAAGAAAAGTGAAATGAAAATACAAAATAATCAATTAGCAACTTTTCAAGCACAGCGTGGGAAGCAGCCGCCGTAAATGGGAGACAGATGAACGCACGGACATGACACCATGGTTCGCAATATATAATGCATCAAAAACAAAACAAAAAAAATTAGATAAAAATTTGTTTTGCTGTTGTTTTCATCTAATTTAGTTTGAGTACAAAGTGGACTCGGATGGGCTTTGCATTTTGGGATGCTTTCTACTTTGCTCTTATAATGGTGTTGAACAAGCGTTCAAGGTATAGTGATGAGCGTATTGGTGCTGGTAGTGCAAATAGAAAGCACATTACGCTAACGATTGTGCAGAAAGTGGAAATTATAGAGGATTATAGATAAGGGTAAGTCAGTGCAAAGCCGGTATAACTGTTTTGGTGTTGGTTCTTCAACAATACATGGCATTAAGAAGCACTTAACCGTGGAAAGCTGTTAAAGTTCTATGCTGAGAGTGACTCTGATAAGGGCATTGGCAAGCTGAGTACAAAATAACGTGAACGTGACCAAGATGCATGATTTTAACAAGTTCTTCGAAACAGAAATGTACGCTTACAAAAATACGTTCCCAGGCACACGATCAATAACGCTCCTAGACAGAAAATGACGAGCACGATGGCACATAAGAGTGATCGTGCTCCTTACAAATGAGCCACTGCTTTAGCCTGTAGATTCATCGCTGCTGTGTATGGAAGCAAGCACATTTTGGACTAGTTGAGATATGTTTTGGCTTCAACTACAAACAAATCGGCAGCCCATCTCCCACCCACATACGATGCTTTTAAGCAGCATGTGATGAGTGCCAGGTATCAGACGTCCATCTGGTGTCAAAGTCACCTTGCAAAGCTTACACTTCGGAATCCAATTGGCAAAGGCTGGAAGCTCAATGATGCACATAAAGGCCTGGAACATGTCATGTACATCAGAGAAGCTGCACCTGTCGAGGTGTGGGATCTGACACATCTCTACTGCACAGATTATGATTGTAATGTGGGCAGAAAGTGCCACTGTGTTCAAACTGGATTGCGCTGCATATAATTTTGTGCATGTCATGCTTCTGACTGTGGCAACTGCACTTGTACAATGCAATCAGAAATTGAAGATGAGATTTCTCTTCATGTTTGTTTCCGATGTTAGTATGGTACTGGGAGTGAGGACCAAGCTAAAAGTGACATTTTCTACACAGAGTTACGATAGCTATTCTATGGACAATTGTCGTGATCATTTCAAACGGTTTCAGCTGCTAACTGTGACCACCTACCTGTATTCACTGAAACCTTGTTAAATGGTATTCTTTATTCTGTCTTGTATCTTGTGAACTGTAGTCTTCATAAGGAATACTTTGGGTGGACATTATATTCTTAAATATGTCTGAGGTGTATTTTTATGCAATTGGTGGATACCAAAAATGAAGGTCAAGTTCCATGATCAAGGAAATGTGCACATTATTTACTGCGCTTAATACTGTGATGCATCTCATTATATGAGCTTCTTAAATCATCCCACATGATCTTTACCTCTGTCACCGAAGGTGGATGGAAGTTATGTTTTAACCTCTCTCTGGTTGTTTCTCTGTGTCTCTGTCTGTGAGCACGATATCTCAAAAAGTTATGGACTGATTTTGACGACACTTTGTGGACAGGTTGGGTGTGTGACAGTGACAAATTAATTATATTTTGAAGATCCGGATCCGGACACTAGAATTTTTGAATTTGTAAAGTGATTCTTCATAATTGAGAGATGGGGCCAAAACGGATTCTGACAAGACTTGGTGGATGGGTTGGGTAGATGAAAAGGACAGGCTGCTTAGATTTTGGTTTAGGTCCAGATGCAAATCCAGCCCATCAATAGGATACAAAAAATTGAGAAGAAAAAGAAAAAGATACCGTTCAGCCTCGCCGAGGTATGCGCTCCACCGAGTGCAGTTCGAGTTAGCCCACGCTCGCAAAGCGAAAAGCGGAGTTTAGCGATCAATCCCATACGTGCTTACGTACGTACATACTACGTGTCTGCATTTTGTTATACCCTTTTCTCTGGAACCGCTTGTTTGATTGACACTAAATTTCAACGTAGGTGTGACTACTCATGTAGAACATTATGATAATTATGGCATCATAGATCACATGATTTGGCAGTCATATTGGATTTAACCTAAAACCTATAAAAATCTTCTCCAGAATGGCTGGACAGATCGAGGGGAAACTTCACACAAATGTTCCCCAATCATTGGGGCCACCAGAGTATGCACAAATATAATTGATGTCACGTGGTTTGGCCACCATATTGGATTGACGAAAATCTTAAAAAAAAATTCTCTCTTGAACCGCTTCAATAATAATCGATGTGAAATTTCGCAATTATCATCTGGTAGTGATGCAGAATATTTATTTTAAATTTCAACCTGATCGGATGCATGGTCTGGCAGCCATATATATATATATATATATATATATATATATATATATATATATATATATATATATATATATATATATATATATATATATATATATATATATATATATAAAAATATATATATATATAAACATATATATTTTTTGATTTGGGAACTTTAAAAAATTTTTGGATTTATTTTATTTCATTTTTTTGAATAAGGCTCACTTGGCTGTGCCTGCATGGGTTTGAGGGTAGAGGAGTAGCAGCTGAAATGCGAATCCTCTCCAAGTTCCTCCTGATGACTTCATCTTTGCTCTTTGCTTGTTCGGGTTCCTTGTGACAACTCTAATACAGTACCTATTTTATTTGGTCTTCCATTTGATTTGAATTTAATTTTTTTTATTACAATTTTGCCACTAGAAGAGTTGGCTCGCATCAAGTCTCCTCAAGACTGTGTGGTGCAAGAATTCTGTGAATACCATCTCGTTTGTTATGTATCTAAATGTTCAGAAAAAAAATGTTCTGCAGTCTGCTACAATTTCCCGTTACGAGAGGGTAGTGTATTTGGTTCCGTTTGTCTGTTCATCTGTCTGCCTGTCTGTCTGTCCACAAGTAATATGCTAACGTAGTCCACAAATGCCACCCGGTGTTAGCCAGGATTGCACGTCATCATTTTCTCTATAAAGTATGACAATTAGAATGTGAGTACGTCTTTAAAGTATGTACAATTAGAATGTGAGTACGTCTATAAAGTATGTACAATTAGAATGTGAGTACGTCGATAAAGTATGTACAATTAGAATGTGAGTACATCTATAAAGTATGTACTATTAAGAATGTGAGCACATCTATAGAGCATGTACTATTAAGAATGTAAGTTGTCTAAAAGGTATGTACTGTAAGAATGTGCATTTGTCTAGAAAGTATGTCATGTGACTACGTTTACAAAATACATACAACTGGAATGTGAATCTATACAATAAAACCAAAAAGTTCTGTTTGTCCACTGGATGAACATAAATCAACATTGCCAATGCATCGGCGACACACCACACAAAACATCCACACAAAACAAGTCGTGGCGAGGGTCTGCAATCTCTGCTCTTTCTGGATGGTATTGACATAGGTGCCTTTTGTTGACTTGTATAGTTTCTCAAAAGTAATAAATATCCATTTTTTGGGAAAGAAATTACATTTGATATATGTTACTGAGCATCCAGATGAGCTAACTTGTTCAACAAATTCATTTATGTGATAGGCTAATTCCGTGTAGCTACATTTTGAAACCAGTTTTATATTTCTATCAAATAAAGGATGGCAGATATGGTTAAATTCGTGTCAGTGGTAGTTTTGTCAATGTTCCTGTAGGTTGCCATGGAAATTGGGATGTTTAATATTTCTAGCACCTTTACTCATGACAGATCCTTCACTCCTGCCTCAAAGTGTTTTTGTTCATAAATACCAGCATGGTCAAAATGTCATCAGGATTTTTGTATTCATAGTCCAGGAGAATGAGGTATGCAGGTCTTAAACAAATTTGCTAATATATTCTCTGCCATGTTGTCTGCGTTGTTAAAAAAAAAATTCAGGTCACCTTTCTCACCTGCATCCCAGGTTGATGTCTTGTAAATTTCTCCGCCCTCCTGTCCTGATCTATGTTTCTAGCAAGCCAGATTTTTTTCTCGTCTCTGTTGCGATACTAAAAATACGAACAGTGCAGTAAATCCTCCAGTCACAAAAGGGGGAAGGAGCAAATCCACAGCCCTGGAAAACTGCTCAGTGACTGTGAGAGATGAGGCAGCAGGCTGTGGTTTCAATGTGCCGACATGAGACTTAACCCGTCAAATGTTCTTTTACAGAATAGATTAACACAACAGTTCCTGAAGACGCATCTCCAGCCTCATCATTCACCACACACACACACCATTGTGAAAGCTGGGTGCAACATAACAGGAAGAAAAGTTCAGAAAGTGGAAACCAAAACATGAATCAACCTCTGAGAGACGAACCTGGAAATTAACCTGGACTTTAGTTTCCAGTGCAACCCACCTGTGAAATGAATCAAGATGAGTGTGGAAGGACTGAAAGAACAAGCAACTGCCGCACTGAATGTGATCTCAAGGGACCAATTTCTCGAAGTGTGCAGATAACTCAAATGCTTCTCAATAGAGGAGGAAGCAGGTCTGGGGAAAAGCAAGAGTGCACTGGTCTGTGCAGCTGAACAGGTGCTGGACGAGGTGTAGAACCGACAGGATGAGGAAATGAACCTGACAGTTTATCCACAATTTCCCCAATTATATAATTATATAATATAATATAATATAATTAAAAGGCTGCCGTTCAACGATTTAAATCATAACCGCACGAGAAATCGAAGTGTCAACATCACCGCCATGCCTAAGAAAAAAAAAAACAAAACAAACAAAAAAAAACCATGGAGTATGAAACACTGACGGGTTCCTCCTGTGTGAACCCCATTTTTATATACCATGTCCCCTAAACGCTGCCAATACGCCATTATACGGTAGCTGTAAGTTAGAAACACATTCAGTAAGTTCTGTGGTCGTCCGGAAGACGTCAAATACGTCAATATGCGTTGGAGATACGTTACTCATAGGTTCAAAGCACGTTACTCATAGGTTAGAAATAAGTTTCGGGTACGCTAAACATTACCTCGACGTGTTTCGACTTATGAGTAACTTACAAGTAGCGTGTGTCGACGTGTGTCAACGATCGCGTACCGTGCCTACAACACGTTACTCATAGGTTAGAAATAAGTTTCGGGTACGCTAAACATTACCTCGACGTGTTTCGACTTATGAGTAACTTACAAGTAGCGTGTGTCGACGTGTGTCAACGATCGCGTACCGTGCCTACAACACGTTACTCATAGGTTAGAAATAAGTTTCGGGTACGCTAAACATTACCTCGACGTGTTTCGACTTATGAGTAACTTACAAGTAACGTGTGTCAACGATTGCGTAATGTGCCTACAATGTATGGCCAGCGTATGCGGAACGTGTGAGTCACACGCTGGCATACGTTGAAAATTTTTGAGCATGTTAAAATTTGTCGACGAGCTCGGCGTACTACGACGTATGCCAGCGTGCTTCAGCGTGCTCTTAATGTATACAAAACTTACCCACAACGTATTCGACGTGTGCCAGCGTTTTAGACAAATTTTTCATACGTCGGCATACGCTGGCTAAAACGTCAAGGTGTGACAGCGGCTTAAGATGTGGTGCCGAAAAAGGAACACACTATATTCTCGTTGAGGTGTCACTAAATTCCTGTACATTGTTAACACTACTTCTTTTGATTTATAATTTGTTCCCCTCGGAAATCAACCTAAAACTCTATTCACTTCACCTACATCTACCTGGTGTGCTATCATGTCTGTTTACCCCCTCATATACAGTATTACCACCCCCGGATCCTTCTGTGTTACATACTCCAAGATTGTCCCTTGTTTCATGTGATCTCCATTTTTATTATTCTTACCCATCCTCAGCAGCTTACATTTCCTCATGTTAAACGACATCGACCAATCTTTTGCCCAATCTTTTAAAGTATTTAAACTTTCCTGAATCTGATCACCCCCCCCCCCCCTCTGTGTTATCCATCTTCCCTCCAAGCTTTGTATTATCTGAAAATTTGTAAAGTCTACTCTTAACCCAGTCACAGCCACTCTGCTTCCTATCACTGCACAAGCCTTCACCTTGGCTAACAACCTCCTATATGTGGTTCCTTATCAAATGCTTTTAGAAAGTCCAGATAAAGTACACCAACTAATGATGAGTGGTTCTGTGGTTTTCCAACCAGAGGAACTTCCTGAGTGGGATTTTCCAGGATCAAGAGGACTATGTATGAAGAGCCTGCCAGTCAATTAGCCAAGTTATCCTGCAAGTCCAACCGACAGCTTTGAGCTCTGAATAAGTTATTAATTTAGTTCTGGCTCTGGCAGTCTGAGCTGTTTAGTCTTTCATTTGTAATTATTCTCTGCATTGAGCTTGTGTTCAACCACCGCTCGTGAACTTGTTTGTTAATAAATTCCATGCATGTGCCAAGGCCTGTGGTTTTGCCCATTCGGAGAAGCCTCAGTGTAATTAAAAAACTCTCTGCAATCAAGTCAGCAGGAATCCTTTTCAACTTTTACAAAAAAGGTAAAACATTTCAAAACATCCAACATAAAATGTGTTTTGGAGGAAATTTTTTTTTTTACTTGTGAGAACAACTATTGCTGCTGTTCTCCGCACACACGCGCACGCGCGCACGCACACACACACACACACACACACACACACACACACACACACACACACACACACACACACACACACACACACACACACACACACACACACACACAATCCTTCATCCTCACAATCTAGCATCTATCCCCATTTTCCTTACACAGCACCACCTCTCAAACCTGACATCCCACAACAATCCCGACAAAGTCTCCACAATCACCACCCACACCTTGCATTAACTCTTCATCGCACACCCACCCCACACCCTTTCACCATAGACATCACCATGAAAATGTTAATCACTGGCAATCTTCCCTCCTCTTGCTCCACACACACTCATTCGGCTGTTTGTGACTGTTGTGTGTGGTGATGATCCGTGTGGTCGGGATACCAGTCAATCGCTTTCACTTACAGGTGAAGGTTCTTATACTTTAGGTAAGGGAACTATGTTTTGAGGTTTAAATATAAAGTTGAAAATAACATCATTTACAGCAATCCTTTAAATTATTACCTCTGCCAGGTAGTTGGTGAAGGACATTATGTTTTCACCCCTTTCTGTCTGTTTATTTGCTTGTCTGTTTGTTTGTTCATCTGTCTGTTTGTCTGTATGCAGCATATCTCAAAAAGTTGTTGACAGGTTGGGTGTGTGACAAGGACGAACTGATTAGATTTTGGTGAAGATCCGAATCCGGATCCGACTACGAGAATTTGTTAAGTGATTCTTCATCATTGAGAGATCGGGCTGAACCGATATTTAGCACGATATCTGAAAAAAGTTGTTGACGGATTCGGACGAAACTTGGTGGACCTGTTGGGTGTGTGACAAGGAAGAATTGATTCGATTTTGGTGAAGATCCGAATCCTGATCTGGATACAACAATTATTTATTTTTAAAAGTGATTCTTCACCATTGAGAGACAGGGCCCAAAACGATATAGTACAGAGACATGACGGAAGTAAATAGACACCGTGATTTTAAAAGAATTTATTTATTGAACATTTGAAGTACATTTAATCCATTTTAATACCTACACTAGTATTTGGTAGACTTGCCATTTGCAGATTTCAATGCTTTTACTCTTTCAGGCAGAGAACTAATGAGTTCTGAAATTTTCTCTTGTGGGGTTTCTGCTCAGGTTTCACACAAAAGTTTTAGCAATTCTGCCCGTGATGTTGGTCTCCTGGACTTTTTCTGCACAGCTCGATCCAATATGGCCCAGAGGTGGATTCATCTCAAGAGACTGACTTGGCCATGAAAGTCGCTTGATCCCATTTCTGTCCTGCCATTCTTTGGTCTTTTTTGCAGTGTGGCATGTAGCTCCATCTTACATAAACAGAGTGTTGTTTTTGACCATCTGACCAGTGGAGAAGACAGAGAGAAGTCCATTCTCAAGGATAGAAATGTATATCATAGCGTTGATGTTGCCAACACACTCCCCAAGCTCTGACTGACCAGTGCTCCAGATCACTGACATACCATCACTGACACTGACATCACTGACACACCATCACTGACATACCACCGTGTTTGACAGTTGGCTGCAATTGGTTCAAAGAGAACTCTTGACTGGGAAGTCTCCAGACCTATATGCATCCACTGTCAAAAAATTGAGCAAATTGGAACTCATCTGAAAAAATTACAGTTTGCCAAAACTCCAAGGGTCTGTCGGCCATCTCATCAGCCCAGTTCTTTCTCCTTTGAATGTTGGCTCGTCGAAGAAGATGTTTTCTCCGAGCTGCTCTCCCATAGTAGTCCAGTTGATGAAGGTACCGCACGGCAGTTCTTGAGCTAACTTGGACCTCCTCTACAACATCTGCTGCCTTACAATGGGGAGTTTTCTCAATGGACCGCTTGACAGCTCGAGGACACCTTTCTGAGGGTCCAGGTCGACCATAACAGGAAGGTGTGGATTCCTTGCCTTCGCTGGTGAATTGCACAATCACCCGATTGACCGCAGAAAGCAGAATGCCAAGCTTCTGATCTATCTGATGCTGGCTGATTCCACCTTTCGATTTGCCAACAATTCGTCCTCTGAAAATCGCAAAGGTCGTGTGCTCCCTGGGTTCGAGACTTCGTTAATTGTCATACATGACTCAGGAACTCGTTTCTGCAAATAATTAATTGAATATTAGGACAAATCATTGAGTAAAACTTGCTTTATACAGATTAAATTAATAAATTTAAGGTGTCTATTTACTTCTGTCATGTCTATGTACTGTATAGCATGATATTTCAGAAATATATTGGACCCGATATGTTCTCCTGGATCAGGCACTGTGTGGTGGGGGAGGTATGCACTCTACTGAGTGCCCTTCTAGTATTATTATATTTTAGGAATAGCCCCGATTCGATACAATTAATTAAAAGGATTGTAGACTTGTCAGCCATGTGTGTCTTTGGTTGTTATCTCCATATGTGGGTTTCAGAATGTGGAATGGAGTCCTCCCATGCCTCAAAGTATCTGTGTGTGTGTGTGTGTGTGTGTGTGTGTGTGTGTGTGTGTGTGTGTGTGTGTGTGTGTGTGTGTGTGTGTGTGTGTGTGTGTGTGTGTGTGTGTGTGTAGATATCCATTCAGGTGTGCATGTTTGTGTCGGTGTGCATATCTGTGTGTTTATGCGTGTGCAAGTGTGTGTTCATGTATGCAGGTGTGTATGCTTGTGTATGTGCATGTGTTTGTGTCCATACTTGATCCTCCTCTGGCAGCATTAATTTTTACAAGTCATCATGAGCTGCACCTGGGGTAGTAATAACAAGGGATTTTTGGTATATTATTAAACATTTTCATCAAACACACTTTCATTCTCTTTCTCTCCTTACATGTAATATTCTCATAAATATTTGCTTGAATTTCTTTGGGGAAAAAAATTAATTCCTCAAACATTTTCGGGAACCCCATCAATCAGCACATTGATTTTGAGAGTATCAAATGGACTCTGTTGAGAGCGGCTGCTTTTGAAATATCCCCAAAGGACAACTTTGTCCTGCAACACCAAAAGGTAGAACCTCAGAATTAAAAGGCAATTTATGAAGTGTGTTCTTGCATTTGGATAGCAAAATATCACTCTCTGGCTGTTAATTTTGGAATTTGTAAATTAGCCACTTACATGAGACTTTGGCACATCCATCACATTTTCAGATGATAAAATTGCATCCCAAGACCAAATTATGCGGACCCGACTGTCAGGGCCATTTTGTGCAGGAGTGATTTGCAAACAATTTACATAAATATGTGGTGTCAGGTTCAAATATTTGGGATTCAACTGCACCCACAGCTACGGAGTCTTCATCCTACCCTCAAGGATCATAGATTCATAGATTGGGAGAGCGTACTTGAGAAATGGCGGAGGGGGGGGTGGGTGGGTGAAATCGTGGATGAGAGGGGGAGGAGATGGGGATCTCCATAGATCATGTGTTGATCCCTTTGCAACACGTTCAGGGATAGCATCATGTCTGGTTGTTGGTCTTGCTCCCCTGACAGCTGACACGTCACCTTGCATGGTCAACAACTAGAATACCATGGACCATAAACTACAAGAGATAATGTTATCACGATGTTCATTCCAGTTGAAATAAACAAGAAAATGACAGATTTTAGCAATTTTACCCAGCTGATCATATCCACTGATCAAAATTTCATCATATACGTGGTGTCTTATAAAGACACATCGAGGGTCATTCATATCTCCCTTCCTGTCTGGAACGAGACAAATGTCTGTGATTTGTCGATTAATCACTGTGGTATAAATAAATATTTTATCCCTTATGGAGAACTTGCTTTATTTTCCTTTTCCATATGAAAAAAACAACAACTCGAGGTTATTGAAATGTGAAAGTAACATATCATTGGCCTAAAGATTGATATCTATCACATGTGGACTTGGGTTTTTATACTTTATAAACCTTTTTATATATATAGTCGTTGCGTGTGTTTACACATTGTAAGCAATAACGAACCCTGCTTCATACGTAGGTATGTAATACAAGGAAGCTTTATGATTATAAGCAAGCATCACCGACCTCCTGCTAGATATCAATTGAGGTTTTTATTTCACAGTTTATAGCTATATAAATTAAAATTGAGTTTACAGTTATATAAATTACAAGACAGTTTGCAGGTATAGATAGTACAATACAGTTTACAGTTCTATAAATTACAATACAGTTTAAAATTATAGAAATTACAACAGTTTAGAGTTACATAAATTACAATACAGTTTACAGTTATATAAATTACAATACAGTTTACAGCGATATAAATTACAATACAGTTTACTGTTATATAAATTACAATAGAGTTTACAGTTATAGAAATTACAACACAGTTTACAGTTATAGAAATTACAAGACAGTTTGCAGTTATGGATATTACAAGACAGATTATAGTTGTTGATATAACAACACAGTTTACAGTTGTAGAAATTACAATACAGTTTGCAGTTATAGATATGACAATACAGTTTACAGTTATTATTATATCAATACACTAATTTGTTATTAATACACTCTGTGATCTAATGTACAGCATAGGCTATGTGAGATGGCACCAGACAGACAGGTTTGGGAATTTTTGGCGATTTTCTAATTTTTACATTCGTTTGCATGGTGATGTGTGACGTCACCGCTGAGAGCCGTAATGACGGCATGACATCATCGGCCATTCGCTGACGCCATTACGCCTGTCACCGACAGACCGTCACCACTGAGAGGCATAATGCCACTCCTAGAAAACAGCGTGTGCAATGTAAAACCTTCCTCTGCACATGCTGACTACCTCAGAAGGTGCATTTGACACAAAAAATGGAACAAGAAACATTGTATATAAAAAAATTCTATAAATCACATTGTGAACACTAGATATATTGATGTCCAAACGAACTCTCACTTTAGAAACTTCGCACGGCGCACGGGTTTGGCTAGTATAAATTACAATACTTTTCAGAGTTATTGAAATTACAATACAGTTTACAGTTATAGAAATTACAATACAGTTTACGGTTATAGAAATTACAATGCAGTTTACAGTTATGGAAATTACAATACAGTTTACAGTTATATAAATTACAATACAGTTTGCAGTTATAGATATTACAATGCAGTTTACAGTTATAGAAATTACAATACAGTTTACGGCTATAGAAATTACAATGCAGTTTACAGTTATGGAAATTACAATACAGTTTACAGGTATATAAATTACAATACAGTTTGCAGTTATCAATACTACAATGCAGTTTACAGTTATATATAACAATCCAGTTTACAGTTACAGTATATAAATTACAATACAGTTTGCAGTTATATGAATTTCAATACAGTTTGCAGTTTCAGATATTGCAATACATTTCAGAGTTATTGAAATTACAATACGGTTTGCAGTTATATAAATTATGATACAGTGTGCAGTTGTAGAAATTACAACACAGATTCCGATGATATTAAATACAATACAGATTCTAGTTATATCAATTACAACACAGTTTAGAGTTATCGATATTACAATCTAGTTTACAGTTACAGTACATAAATTACAATACAGTTTGCAGTTATATAAATTACAATACAGTTTGCAGTGATAGATATTGCAATACATTTCAGAGTTATTGAAATTACAATACAATTTACAGTTATATAAATTACGATGCAGATTCCGATTATATTAAATACAATACAGATTCTAGTTATATTAATTACAATACAGTTTACAGTTATGGAAATTACAATACAGTTTGCAGTTATATAAATTACAATACAGTTTCCAGTTATATAAATTACAATACAGTTTGCAGTTATAGATATTACAATACATTTCAGAGTTATTGAAATTACAACACAGTTAACAGTTATAGAATTACAATACAGTTTACAGTTATATAAATTGCAATACAGTTTGCAGTTATTATCATATTAATACGCTAAGCCATATTTTGTGGACGTTTCTCCTCCGAAACTGCCAGACAGATTGTCACCACTTTCGGCATGTGGGTGGTTTGTGGTCTAATGTGCAGCAGAGGCTTTGTGTGATGGCGCTAGATGGACAGGTTTGGGAATTTTTGGCGATTTTATTATTTTTACATTCGTTTGCATGGCGAGGTGTGACGTCACCGCTGAGAGGCATTTTGACATCATGACATCATCGGTCATTTGCTGACGTCATTACGTCTATCTTCGACAGACCGTCATCGCTGAGAGGCAAAATGCCACTCCTAGAAAACAGCACCTGCAATGTAAAACCTTCCTCTGCACGTGCTGACTACCTCAGAAGGTGCATTTGACACAAAAAATGTTACAAGAAACATTGTATATTAAGAAATTCTATAAATCACATTGTGAACACTGGATATATTGACGTTCGAACGAACCCTCACTTTAGAAACTTCGCGCGGAGAACGGGTTTGGCAAGTATAAATTACAATACTTTTCAGAGTTATTGAAATTACAATACAGTTTACAGTTATAGAAATTACAATGCAGTTTACAGTTACAGTATATAAATTACAAGAAAGTTTGCAGTTATATAAACTACAATACAGTTTGCAGTTATAGATATTGCAATACATTTCAGAGTTATTGAAATTACAATACAGTTTACAGTGATAGAAATGACAATACAATTTACAGTTATATAAATTACGATACAGTGCACAGTTATAGAAATTACAACACAGATTCCGATTATATTATATACAATACAGATTTCAGTTATATTAATTACAATCCAGTTTACAGGTATGGAAATTACAATACAGTTTGCAGTCATATAAATTACAATACAGTTTGCAGTTATAGATATTACAATAAAGTTTCCAGTTATATAAATTACAATACAGTTGCCAGTTATATAAATGACAATACAGTTTGCAGTTATAGATATTACAATAAATTTCAGAGTTATTGAAATTACAATACAGTTTACAGTTATAGAAATTACAATACAGTTTACAGTTATAGATATTACAATGCAGTTTACAGTTACAGTATATAATTTACAAGACAGTTTGCAGTTATAGATATTGCAATACATTTCAGGGTGATTGAAATGACAACACTGTTTACAGTGATAGAAATGACAATACAATTTACAGTTATATAAATTACGATACAGTGCACAGTTATAGAAATTACAACACAGATTTCGATTATATTAAATACAATACAGATTCCAGTTATATTAATTACAATACAGTTTGCAGTTATAGATATTACAATACAGTTTCGACTTATAGAAATTACAATACAGTTTCCAGTTATATAAATTACAATACAGTTTGCAGTTATAGATATTACAATGCAGTTTACAGTTTCCAGTTATGTAAATTACAATACAGTTTGCAGTTATAGATTTACAATACAGTTTGCAGTTATAGATATTGCAATACAGTTTCCAGTTATATAAATTACATACAGTTTGCAGTTATAGATACTACAATACATTTCAAAGTTATTGAAATTACAATATAGTTTACAGTGATAGAAATTACAATACAATTTACAGTTATTTAAATTACTGGTGCGGGCCCGTAGGTGCGTGCCCGTATGTGCGTGCCAGTATGTGCAGCTTCGTTCCTTCGCTTTCGTAAACGACGACTGGATTGGGGCATTGTTTCAAATAGATCGGACCAACCGTATCATAAATGGCCATAACTTGGGAAACACCTGGGAAACATACTCAGGTCCCCCGCGTCAATTGTGACGTCATATCAAACGAAGAAGAAGAAGAAATGTGACGCCCCCTCTGTCTCGCCCCCCTCTCTCCCCCCTCCTCTCTCTTGCCCCCACTCTCACCCCCTCTCCCGTCCCCCTCTCTCGCTCCTCCTCTTTCCCCCTCTTATAAATTGTGACACCCCCTCTCTCTCACCCCCTCTCTCGCTCCCCGCTCTCGACCCTCCTCTCTCCCCCTCTCTTGAATTGTGACGCCCCTCTCTCTCACCCCCTCTCTCCCTCCCCTCTCTCGCCCCCTCTCTTGCCCCACTCTCTTTCCCCGTCTCTTGCCCCCTCTCTCTCCCCCCTCCTCTCTCCCCCTCCTCTCTCCCCCTCCTCCCTCGCTTCTCTCTCTGTAAATGTATTCACAAATGTCTACCAAGCACAACAATTAATTCAAACCTTGGGAAAAAAACAGCTTTCAAACCTTGGGAAACACTTGGGAAACAGCTGAAACAGATGAAGAACGATATCAAACCTTGAAAAGGCACATACGCAGGTCCCCAGCGTTGATTGTGATGTCATAGCAAATTAAGAAGAAGAAGAATTGTAACGTCAATCGTGCAATAAATAAATAAATAAATGAATGAATAAACATTAATTGTGACGTCATTCGTGACGTCATAGCACCGTGTCTTGTCATTGGTTGACAGATAAATGGCCGTAACTTGGGAACCGCTCGTCCGATTAACATCAAACCTTGAAAAGGCACATACTCAGGTCCCCAGCGTCGATTGTGACGTCATACCAAACGAAGAAGAAGAAGAATTGTGACGACAATCGTGCAAAAATAAATAAATAAATAAACATTAATTGTGACATCATTCGTGATGTCATAGCACCGTGTCTTATCATTGGTTGACAGATAAATGGCGTAACTTGGGAACCGCTCGTCCGATTAATATCAAACCTTGAAAAGGCACATCCGCGGGTCCCCGGCAATATTCCTGGCAAGTTTCAATCAGATCGGACTGGTGGTTGTCGAGAAACGGCGGTCGCAGACAGACACACACACACACACACACACACACACACACACACACACACACACACACACACACACACACACACACACACACACACACACACACACACACACACACACACACACACACACACACACACAGATTTCTGGAATTATAGATAGATGATACAGTTCACAGTTATATAAATTACAATGCAGTTTGCAGTTATCGATGTTACAATACATTTTAGAGTTATTGAAATAACAATACAGTTTACAATTATATAAATTATAATACAGTTTGCAGTTATCGATATTACAATACATTTTAGAGTTATAGAAATTACAATACAGTTTACAGTGATAGAAATTACAACACAATTTACAGTTACATAAATTACTATACAGTACACAGTTATATAAATTAAAACACAGATTCCGATTATGTTAAATACAATACAGATTCTAGTTATATTAATTACAATACAGTTTACAGTTATAGAAATTACAACTTTGAAATGCTGCATATCAATTGAGGTTTTTATTTCACAGTTTTAGAAATTACAATGCAGTTTACAGTTATATTAATTACAATTTTGAAATGCTGCATATCAATTGAGGTTATTATTTCACAGTTTACATCTAGTGAAATTACAATGCAGTTTTGCAGTTCTAGTAAACACAATTTTTAAATAATAGATATCGATTGAAGATTTTATTTCACAGTTTACAGTTATACAAATTACAATACAGTTTACAGCTATAGAAATTGCAATAGTTTGCAGTTATAGAATTGCAATGCAGTTTATAGTTGGAGAAATTACAATACAGTTTACAGTTATAGAAATTACAATGCAGTTTACAGTTGTAGAAATTACAATACAGTTTACAGTTATAGAAATTACAATACAATTTACAGTTATATAAATTACGATGCAGTGCACAGTTCTTGAAATTACAATACAGTTTACAGTTATATTCATGACAATACAGTTTACAGTTATATAAATTACAATACAGTTTACAGATATAGAAATTACAATACAGTTTACAGTTATAGAAATTACAATGCAGTTTACAGTTATAGAAATTACAACACAATTTACAGTTATTTAAATTATGATACAGTTCACAGTTGTAGAGATTACAATACAGTTTACAGTTATATTAATTACAATAGTTTACAGTTATAGAAATAACAATTCAGTTTACAGCTATATTAATTACAATTTCAAAATGCTACATATCAATTGAGATTATTATTTCACAGTTTACAGTTCGAGAAATTACAATGCAGTTTACAGTTATATTAAATACAATTTTCAAATGATGGATATCGATTGAGGATTTTATTTCACAGTTTACAGTTATAGAAATTACAATACAGTTTACAGCAATATAAATTACAATACAGTTTACAGTTATAGAAATTACAATGCAGTTGACAGTAATATTAATTACAATTTTGAAATGCTACATATCAATTGAGGTTATTATGTCACAGTTTACCGGGAAAGAAATTACAACACAGTTTACAGTTATATTAAATACAATTTTCAAATGCTAGATATCGATTGAGGATTTTATTTCACAGTTTACAGTTATAGACATTTCAATACAGTTTGCAGCTAGAGAAATTTCAACAGTTTACAGTTATAGAAATTAAAATACAGTTTACAGTTTTATTAATTACAATTTTCAAATGCTGGATATCACTTGAGGTTTGTATATCAAAGTTTACAGTTAAAAAAATGTATAAACTAACATTTTTATTAAAGTATATTGTATACATTGAAACACTTACTGCTGTGCTGTACAAATCGTCTTGGGTCGCTCATCTGCAGTGAGTACAACAAGGCTGCACTTATTTTCGGATATTTTCATTTACGGATGATTTGCGATGATTCTGTGACTTGTCCCGGTGTATCGGCTTCAACGTCCATCAGCACGCACAATTTCAGCTTTCTACGTTACCTGGAGGGTACCGAACATAAATATCAGTCAGTCAGTGAGTCAGTAAGTGGTTAGAATGCAAACAGGACAACTGATTGGTCCATCAGTGAAGCGACAGATAGGCTCTGATAGTATATCTATAATAATAATGTGTCACTGTGTGTGCGTCAGTGTGTGTGGTGTCTCTCCTCCATAACTCCAAAACCATGAAACTGAATGGCGTGAAACTTTGCATCATACTAAGTTAAGGGAACTCCAAGGTGTTTGAAATTTATGAATGGGTAAATTTCAACATGAATGAAATGAATGCATGAATGAAAATTGGGTGTTTGAGTAAATTTAAACACCCCTTTGAAAGATAATAATTAATGGCCTTATTTAATTATCCTTTATCAAGGCTTCATGCTTGGTCAACCCCTTTGCCAGCCATCTGTCATCTTGCTGGGAACTTAATTTACAATTTATTTTTGGCCTGCTCAACAGTGAATTCACTTGGAACAGGCCACAACAGTTTCTACATGATAAAGCACTCAAATTTTTATTTTTTTTAACTTTCCTCACTCATATCATCAAATGCCTGATCTTCATACCTACAAAATCGCTTGATACATTGCAATGCTTATAAATACCCGGAGACGTCAGTATCCATGGCTTTATTTCATATCCACACACGCGACAAGCTCGAGAATCTCTTAACCTGAGCTGAATTTCAAAAGTTACACTGCAGAAATGAACTTAGCAGCAGATCTGTCTGCAAAAAGAAAAAAACTGTTCATTTGTCCAATTTACACAGTTGGACACTCCGTGCATCTCCGTTTGGTGTTTAATATGACTGTTCCGCGATCGCTAATTGCTGGCCAAGCCAGCCATTCCTTATCAACCGTTTCATTAGAGTGCTTGCTTGAGTGCTTAAGCCACTTGGTGAGTGTTATACAAGCTGATTGGGTGTTCGTTTGGAAGCCATGGCGATACATGCCAAAAGTATCCGCACTGTCCCTCTGTACTGTCCCTCTACTAAACACAATCAAAAATACATCGATCGACTTGAACAAAGTTCTGGCCCCACCCACCTACATTTGGTGTCACGTGGTGCCTCGGGCGGAAAATGTTGTGCAATAATATTTTACACGATGTTTCCCGTTTTGTGTGATCTGCTTTCATTATATGACCCGTCAGTTCGACATAGATAGATACATACATATAGAAAATTAAATGTTTCATTTTTTTAATAGTTTCTTCAACCGTTTCATTGGAGTGCTTGCTTTAGTGCTGAAGCCACTTGGTGAACACTCTACAAGCTTCGCTGGCGATACCACAGCTCGGTTCTCCATGGGGACATCTATGGAGTTAGAAAGGCAACATAAATTATATGATTACAATGAGTAAAAAATGTTTTCAGTGGTTACAAAGTCATGAATCCCAGCACCACAGGTCTCTCTCCTCTCCCTCTCTTCTCTCCACCCAGCTCCCTCTCTCTCCAACCCTCCCTTCCCAAACCCCTGCCCTCCCCTCTCTCCCACTCCTCTCTCCGACTCCTCTTCCTCCTCATCTCCCCACACTTTCCCTCCCCCCCACTCCTCCCCTAATATTGCTGTCAGTGACATGATGGGTTGCATTTACTAGTGTATATATAAACTAATGGAAAAAAAAGTTCCTGTGCACCATAAAATATAAAAAATGATACTAACATGTTCCTCAGCAACATGATCGTCAGCTAACATGTGCCACAACAAGTTCCCCAGTTTACCCATTAATTTACATAATAAATAGATGGCCCCAAAAATCTGGAGCTTCAATTGAGATGAAAGTAACTGAACAAAAACTTTTGCAATTCTTTGTCTCACATCCGAAACAGTCATTTGAGACCACCAATCTTTATACTCGCCCTATTAACTGAATTTAATTAAAATGGTCTTTGCTTGGAATATGTTATCCCTGTAATTGTACTTTCGGTAATTAGTGCATATCCAATTCGAACAAATTCATGAAGTTCTGGAAGCAAAGGTTTCTTGCAAATTGTTAAATTAAAGCTTCACACCAAGGAAATTCCTTTTTGTTGTTCTGAGATTATTCCATCATACTGACACAGCAAGGGGGTGTGGAGGAGGGGGCTGATGTGTTTGAGGGAAAAAGGCTTGACATTTTCTGACAAACAAGTATGTGTTTATTCCAAAAAAAGCTTTCTTTTGTGCACTATTAGGAGTGGGGGTGAGAATATCGTGTGAGTGATTTGATTTATTGATCTTGTAAGTAATATATATATATAGACATGTAGATTCTGCTTTTTAAAAATTGTGCGTTTGGTGTATCAGTTGAGTAGTTAATTGTCTCACATTTGTTGCCTTCTGTCTGGATCTTACCCTTCAATGACTGAAAATGAATGTCCAAATCTGCAAGACATTTTATTCATTTTTATTTATCTAGCAGCTGTGTAAACACAGATTTGTTTAACACAAATTCGAGGCTCATAGAGGATCTAGAACACAAAAGGGATCAGGACATAACAGTATAAATAGAGGGGACGGTGTGATACACCAACAGCTGGGATGAGGGGCAAAATAGAGGGAGACTTGGAGGCATAAGGCATGTGGGGAATACATAAAGGGTGGACAAGATGGACACAGCTGCAAACTCAAAGAAAGGAAAAACTCGAAATTTGGAAGGAAGTGGGCTTGGGAAGGGTTAATGAGGGTAGAAAAGATCATGGTTTTGGATGGGGGATGATCTGAGATTGTGGAAAACAGCTGTCTTGAAGACCTGGATGGAAGAATGAGATTGCAGAGGATGTGGAAATTGGTTACACAGGTGAGTAAAAAAAGAGGAAGAAATGAGTGGAGGTGAGCAGTGATCTTAGATTTGGGGAGTTTCACGAGAAGGAGGTTGATGATGGACTGTGTGCATGGTGAGATACCTGGCAGGAGCGAAGCACAAAGAGGGCAGAGGATGCAAAACCAGAAAGGAGGCAGAAGACAGAGAGACCACAAACCTGCTTGCGATATGAAAGTGATAGACCCATCTCCTCAGCTCCAGCATGGGAGATTCCAATGATCTTGAAGGCCTTGGTTTCCACTGTGGCGTCGAGCTGAGTAAGGTCTGAGACAGGGACAGTTCTCCATCAAGGACTTGTGGGAAGATAAAATAAGCTTTGTTGATATTTTCAGAGTATGACTTCAGGTGGTGTAAACAAAAAAAAAAGTGATATTAAACCAGCTCTTCTCTCCACTTCCATTTACGAATGGGTATTAAAGATGGATAGGAGTTCAGGTGTGCCAAGGAATGACTTTGTATGATGGAGGATGCCCAGTACGTGACTGGCTTTGGAGGCCAACTTTGAAATGTGGCTTGTCCAAGAAAGATCATGGCTCATAGTGAGATCCTGGAGTTTGAGTGACTGAACTACATTTGGGAGGACATTGTAGATCATAATTATTACTTATTTGGTCTTGCCTCATCAACTGAGGAAAGCATTAATAATGTTATATCAGTCCAAATATATAAAATTAAATAAAATTGGGCCTTCATAAGCATCATTCGCTTGACCATATTTACTCATCGCAGGGGTGAGTGGAGCTTTTGAAAGACTGAAGGATGTCTGAAACACCGAGTGTAGAATTGCACGATGGTAACGCTCCAGGTCAGTCCTGTAGGAAGAAATGTCATGCATTGTACATGTGGGACCTCAGAAAAAAGGAGGAAACACAAGAAATGTGAGATGGAATCAGATGGAGGGGAGGGAAACAATGTTATCTGCCCAGATTAGGTGAGTGAGATCATAAGGTCCTTCAAAATTCCCAACATGACACAAATTGCCAGATTCTTCTTGAGAAAATGGTGGGTGTGACAGCAATAATTGTAAAAATAAATAAATAAATAAATCACAGCTTTTCCATCAGAAATCATTTGAAATCAATTCTGCATCAGTTACGGGGCAATGCACTCTTTTAGGTACAATGCTCAGATGTGCCACGAGGGTTCAAAAGAAAGAACACCCTCTTATGTATGGCATCTTTCTAAAGACATCCACGTTTTGTAACTGTGTATGGAAAAGTAACAGAGGCAAGAAGAATGTAGGGATCTGCAAAACAAAGGAGGCACTAATGACAAAGTCAAACGTCCTGCGTACGTGTTTGGGTTACACTGAAATGGTTGTGAACTGTGGACTTTGTCAGGAAAACAAAAACAGATCCATTATCACCTTTGGTGTCCGAAACGTATCTCAACGCTACAGAGCATGCGGCTTCAGGTATTGTTAGCGAATGCATAATCGGACTCTGATTCAACTGTGAATTCAGCCCACGAGTTGCATCATCAACCAGGATACAACAGTTGACGTTTTGTATCCCACTAATTGGTCCGGATGCAGATCCGGTCTTTCATCCTTGTCACACACCAAAATCGAATCGGCTTGTTATTGTTACCCACCCAACTCATCCACATAATTTTGTCATAACTCGTCCATAACTTTTTGAAATATCATGCTATTTCTTGTTTTTGGCCCCATCTCTCAATGGTGAAGAATCACTTAAAAAATTAAATAAATCTTGTATCCGGATCCGGATTCGGATGTTAACCAAAATCGAATCACTTTGTCCTGTCCACTAAGTTTTATCTAAATCCGTCCACAACTTTTTGAGATATCCTGCTCACAGACACACACACAGACAGGGGTGAAAACATAAAGTCCGTCCACCTTCATTGGCGGAGGTAACAATGGGGAATTGTTGTGCTGCTGATTCCGTGCCCCCATGCATGCGAACAGAAATTTGGACAATAATTTGTACATGGTGCGGGCAATAACTCACCTCCTGTAGGATCTTTAAGGTCCACTAACCAATGCTAGCGGACGGGACGCCCAGTTTAACGTCCATCCGAGGGACGGCACACGCATTGATGAATCACCCTAGCTGTGAAACACCGGGATGACAGCTTATAACTCGGTCAGGATTCGAACCTAGGTTAAACAGCTTAGAGGGGAGTGTGCATACTTCTAGGTTATCCTGACAGCCTGAGCTTCAGTGAGACCCAAGTATAGAGAACCATGGGGTCTTTAACAGTATGTTCTCACTCTGGCTGATTACATCCCTACTCCTGCATCTACTACTTGTTTAACGCACCCAATTATCCTCACCTTCTCGTGGGGGCAGCCAGGAAATGTTTTCAGCCCAAGTCTTTGATGAACAGCCTGGCTAATCCTGACGTTTCATGAAAAGTGGTAGGGAGTTGGAGTTGGTCCAGGATTCCGGATGATGAGGCGCCCATCTTTCATGTTAAGACCACTGGATCTTTAACGTCCAACAGATAATGCTGGCAGACTGGACACCCGGCTTTACGTCTATCCAAGGGAGCAAATCAAGGAAACACTGTGTACAGCACTGTAGGAGACAAAGGGGGAAGTGAAAAGTATATATCTTGTAAATCGAGCAATTAACCTGCAAGCACTTGGTTAAGAACACGAGGATGGCGACAAATAAAGAAGATGAAGAGGCAACTACAACAACAAGTTGACTCGACCCTCAAAGGCAGACCCAGGTTAGACAGGTGGACTTGGCACGTCATTGTACGCATCGAGATGGACACGTCGTGTACTGATGTCGGTATACAAAGGACAAAACAGTCAATCAATCCTAAAACAACATGTTTAATGAAATTGGGCAAAAGCTTATTAACTTGATCTTTACTGAAACTCCAACTTGCTGTGAAGTGAAGGTGAGAGCTCTTATTACTCTTGTTCTTCCTCTTTCGTATGCACCACGAGGCTGCGAGGTGCATCATTGACTGGGGGAGCGGATGCACCGCTGCTGCAGTGCCTCACTGTATGGCAAGGCAGGAATTTGTAATTTGTTCAGGGTGCCGGCGATAGCTCACCTCCTCTGCGGGAAGGACACCGTGGGATGTTTAACGTCCACCACCTAATACCGGCAGACAGAACACTCGTTTAATGTTCATCCGATCGACGGGACACACAATGATGAACCGCCCTGCACCTGTGAAATGCCAGGATGGTAGTTTATAGCTGGGTCGGGATTCGAACCCAGGCTGGACGACTCGGCGTGCGAATCTCGAGGCTACCTTACCTGCCACAGAGGTCATGGGTATTATATTGTAACAATAATATGCTCAGCTTGTGTTCAAACAAATACCTTGAAAATGCTGTGAAACAGACTGTGTGTGTGTGTGTGTGTGTGTGTGTGTGTGTGTGTGTGTGTGTGTGTGTGTGTGTGTGTGTGTGTGTGTGTGTGTGTGTGTGTGTGTGTGTGTGTGTGTGTGTGTGTGTGTGTGTGTGTGTGTGTGTGTGTGTGTGTGTGTGTGTGTGTGTGTGTGTGTGTGGGGGGTGTGTGTTTGTGTGTGTGTGTGTATAAATATGGGAGCTTGATTTCAGGCCCAGGTAATGAAATTGATTACAGCAATATAAACATCTATTCATAGTTTGTCATTATGAGTGATATTCCCAACAAATTGGCCTTCCATTAAGGGAAATCTATTTTTCGGTGTAAAACAGAGAAAAAAAAAACAAATTACCAAATATTCCTTTAAAGTTTAAAACAACAAGAAGTCCCATTTCATTTTCGTTTAACATCTTTGGATATCTCTCGGTTCCTCTTCTTCGATGTTTTGATGCAAAACCAAAGAGCTCACAATTATATAATCTCCAACCATGGCGTGAAAACATGGATGATGGGATGATGTCATGATGTCATGATGTCACGATGTCATGATGTGACAATGTGATGTGATGGTGTGATGATGTCACAATGTGACGATGTGATGATGTGATGTGATATGATATGATGTGATAGTGTGATGATGTCACAATGTGATGTGATATGATGTGATGTGATATGATGTGATGGTGACGATGTGATGATATGATGTGACAATGTGATGTGATGGTGTGATGATGTGACGATGTGATGTGATATGATATGATATGATGTGATGGTGACGATGTGATGATATGATGTGACAATGTGATGTGATGGTGTGATGATGTGATGATGTCACAATGTGATGGTGTGATGATGTGACGATGTGATGTGATATGATGTGACAATGTGATGGATGGTGTGATGATGTCACAATGTGACAATGTGATGTGATGTGATGTGATGTGACAATGTGATGTGATGGTGTGATTATGTGATGATGTCACAATGTGATGGTGTGATGATGTGACGATGTAATGTGATATGATATGATGTGACAATGTGATGTGATGATGTGATGGTGTGATGATGTCACAATGTGACGATGTGATGTGATGATGTGATGTGATATGATATGATGTGATATGATGTGATGGTGTGATGATGTCACAATTTAATGTGATGTGATGTGATGTGATGATATGATATGATGTGATGGTGCGATGATGTCACAATGTGATGTGATGTGATGTGATGTGATGTGATGGTGTGATGATGTCACAATTTAATGATGTGATGTGATGATCTGATGTGATATGATATGAGGTGATGGTGCGATGATGTCACAATGTGATGATGTGATGTGATGTGATGATGTCATGGTGTGATGATGTGATGATGCCATGATGTGATGATGTCATCGTGTGATGATGTCATGATGTCATGATGTGATGATGTGACGATGTGATGTGATATGATATGATGTGACAATGTGATGTGATGGTGTGATGATGTCACAATGTGACGATGTGATGTGGTGATGTGATGTGATATGATATGATGTGATATGGTGTGATGATGTCACAATTTAATGATGTGATGTGATGTGATATGATGTGACAATGTGATGTGATGATGTGATGGTGTGATGATGTCACAATGTGACGATGTGATGTGATGATGTGATGTGATATGATATGATGTGATATGATGTGATGGTGTGATGATGTCACAATTTAATGTGATGTGATGTGATGTGATGATCTGATGTGATATGATATGATGTGATGGTGCGATGATGTCACAATGTGATGTGATGTGATGTGATGTGATGTGATGGTGTGATGATGTCACAATTTAATGATGTGATGTGATGATCTGATGTGATATGATATGAGGTGATGGTGCGATGATGTCACAATGTGATGATGTGATGTGATGTGATGATGTCATGGTGTGATGATGTGATGATGTCATGATGTGATGATGTCATCGTGTGATGATGTCATGATGTCATGATGTGATGATGTGACGATGTGATGTGATATGATATGATGTGACAATGTGATGTGATGGTGTGATGATGTCACAATGTGACGATGTGATGTGGTGATGTGATGTGATATGATATGATGTGATATGGTGTGATGATGTCACAATTTAATGATGTGATGTGATGTGATGTGATCTGATGTGATATGATATGATGTGATGGTGCGATGATGTCACAATGTGATGTGATGTGATGATGTGACAATGTCATGGTGTGATGATGTGATGATGTCATGGTGTGATGATGTCATGATGTGATGATGTCATGATGTGATGATATGATGTGACAATGTGATGATATGATGTGACAATGTGATGTAATGTGATGATGTGATGATATGATGTGACAACGTGATGTGATGTGATGATGTCACAATGTGATGATGTGATGGAATGTGATGATGTGATGATGTGATGGTGTCATGATGTGATGATGTGATGACATGATGTCACAATGTGATGACATGATGTCACAATGTGATACGATGTCACAATGTGATGATGTGATGATATGATGTGACAATGTGATGTAATGATGTCACAATGTGATGATGTGATGATATGATGTGACAACGTGATGTGATAATGTGATGGTGTGATGATATGTGATGTGACGATGTGATGGTGTCATGATGTGATTATGTGATGGCATGATGTGACAATGTGATATGATGTCAATGTGATGATGTGATGATATGAAGTGACAATGTGATGTGATGTAATGATGTCACACTGTAATGATGTGATGACATGATGATGTCATGATGTGATGTGACAATGTGATGATATGTGCCAATGTGATGATGTGATGACAATGTGACAATGTGATGATGTGATAAGATGATGTGACATTGTGATGTGACGATGTGACAGTGTGATTGTGATGTGACGATGTGACGATCGATGTGATGATGGGACATGTCGAATGCAGATGTTCTATGGGAGATTCAATGTTGGGAGGTACTCAGTGGAGGCTTGGGGGGGGGCGGTAATTTGGGAGTTTGGGGAGTATTAGGTGGGGGGTTGGGGAGTATTAGGTGAAAGTTTGGGGAGTATTAGGTGGGGGGTGGGGGAGTATTATGTGGGGGTTGGGGAGTATGAGCTGGAAGTTTGGAGGAGTATTAGGTGGGTGTTGGGGAGTATAAGGTGGAAGTTTGGGGAGTATTAAGTGGGGGTTTGGGGAGTATTAGGCGGGGGTTGGGGAGTATTAAGTGGGGGTTGGGAAGTATTAGGTGGGGGTTTGGGGAGTATTACGTAGGGGCTTGGGGAGTATTAGGTGGGGGTTGGGAAGTATTAGGTGGGGGGCTGGGGAGTATTAGGTGGGGGTGGGGAGTATTAGGTGGGGGTTGGGCAGTATTTGGTGGGGGTTGGGGAGTATTAGGTAGGGTTTGGGAAATATTAGGTGGAGGTTTGGGGAGTATTAGGTGGGGGGTTGGGGAGTAAAGGGTGGGGGTGGGGAGTATTAGGTTGGGGTTGGGAGTATGAGGTGGGGGTTGGGGAGTATGAGGTGGGGGTTTGGGGAGTATTAGGGGGTTGGGGAGTAAAGGGTGGGGGTGGGGAGTATTAGGTGGGGGTTGGGGAGTATGAGGTGGGGGTTGGGGAGTATGAGGTGGATGTTTGGGGGAGTATTATGTGGGGGGTTGGGGAGTATGAGGTGGATGTTTGGGGGAGTATTAGGTGGAGATTTGAGGAGTATTAGGGGGAGTTAAGGTGGGGGGTTGGGGATTACTAGGTGGAGGTTTGGGGGTTAAGGTGGGTTATTTATCATTGTTCAGCAGGTTTTTTTTTAATCCACACATATTTCCACGTCAGGAACTACCATCAAACCTTTTGTTCTCGTCCAGTAAATGACCTCCACCCTCCCTAGCTCTCGGACTATCAATTATGATGTCCCGGACCCCAAGTCTCCTTTCTGTTGAGATTATTATTATTTTCTGAATAGTCATATTAACTTTTCCCTCTCACCAACTCTCGTCTTGTCGAACGAACGCACGTTTTCTCCTCCTGACCCGCACCCCCGTCCCCTCGCGGTGTTCTCTGTCCTACTCTCCCTCCCAGTGTCCTCTCATCCTCCTCCCCCACCAGCGCCCTCCCCCCTCTCTCCTTTTCCGTCTCCTTCCCTCTGCCCTCTCTATATCTCTTCACCTCTTTCTCCCTTTCGCGTCCCCCCAACCTCTTCCCCACCTTCCTCCAATCCTGATTCCCTTTCCGCCGTTCCCCGACCCCTCTCGGTCTCTGCTCTTCCTCCTTCGCCCCCCCTTTTACCTCAATGCCGAGGCGATCGCGGCCCGAAGCTGACGGCGTCGGCCCAGACGTAAAGCGCCAGGAACTGGAGAGGGACGTCCCGGCAGATGGACAAGGGGACGCCGGGGCAGGTGGACGGGGCGAGATCGAGGTGGACGGGCAAGGAGTGACGGGTGAAGACGGGCGGGAAGAGATCAACCGGGAACATAAACAGAGGAGCATTGTTGAAGGAGATGGACACGCGGTGATCCAGGGAGAGGGACAGGAGGAGGGCCGAGGAGACGGACAAGGAGATAACGGTGGGGACGGACAAGCAGTGAGCAGCTCGTCCACCTCCCTCCCACGGGACATGCAGCGGACAGTAAGACACGTGTCGGTGTGCGTTTGTTTATTCGTTTACATGTTTACCTGTAATTGTTTGCAAGTTCACCCTCAATACGTTATTTGATAACATTTGAGCACAACTTTGTTTACCATCGTTTCCCCCCCCCCCCCCCCAATACCCCCAATGGAAGACACATCTACCTGTGCATCTACTACATGTCCCACAAGTGGTGTGCCTACCTATCAAAGTACATAACCCCCTCGTTTGCATGAATTACCCTCTCTGGCAAACATTGGCCTTTCGCTGATTGCGGAATTAATTGAGTCTATATAATATAGTTGCACGCCATTTATTCAGTGAGTCGATAATTAATTAATATTATGATGAGTCCTAATGAACTATAAGAACCCCAGCCCCCCCTCCCGCACCCCCTTTTTGCAATGATTACATTTCCCCCATTTTAATTATATAATGACAATTATTTTAAAGGAATTGCTCGTCACACGTCCATGGGAATTCATGATTCATTTCCTACGAAGTTTCATTTTTGTATCTTATAAGCAGCTTTGCAGCTACCTTTCATGGATATCAACAGCATGCTGTTGTTCATCTGCGTGTGCAGCTGCACAGGTACTTGCATGACAGGATTACCTATTGGCATCAATAATTGTCCTGACAACAGGAACAAAGTTCTCCTGAAATGATCTGGAGGTCTCCGTGTCGCCTCGGCCTTTGACCGGTGACGTTTTGGATCAAATTAGGAATCGAACCGGTTTTGAAAGTCCTCGATCATTTTTACAATTTGTCCTCATTTTGCATCACTACTTCTATGACGTCACAGTATCTTCAATAGTGGCTGACAGGTTGGCCTAGATGTACGCACAATTGCCTCTTAGCTGTCTAGCCTGGGTTCGAATCCCGACCCATTCTATAAACCCCGGTGTTTCGCAGGCAGGGCGATTCATCAATATGTGTGCCGTCCCTCCGATGGATGTTTAATGAGCATCACATCTGCTGGCATTTATTGGTGGACGTTAAAGATCCCATGGTGTCCTTCCCAAAGAGTAGGTGAGATATTCTGCGCACCCTGAAAAAATTATAAATATTTGCTATAACCTACAAATTGGGAACTGTTGTGTCCTCAGCCAATGATGCTACCCTGCAGCCTTGTGCTGCATATGATTGAAGAAGACCTCTAAGATTAAGGATGGGTTGGGATGAGTCTTGCAATTTGCTTCTTTGAATACAGCTAAGATAGATGTTGAGAATTGGTTGTCGATGTAAGCCTCTGTAGGCCCACGTGATCTTTACCTGCTCTTTGGGGTGATCGGTATAAGCCTGTTAAAAGTTCTCTCGGGAGAAAATCTGACTCAAATTGGTTCTGATTCCTCCAGTTTCATTCATCCTTTCACATCTAGTTTAAGGACCTGCTTATTACTTCCTGTTTTTTTTTTTTTTTGGTAATACAGTGTCAGGCTCGTGGAGGAGCTGGGACACACAACGGATCAGGATGTAACAGCGGAAAGAACAGTAGAACAAGGGGGCGGAACATCAACAGCAGGGTTGAGGGACAAAATCGAGGAAGACTTGAATGAGAATGAATGAGAACAAGAGGAAGACACTATCAATCAGAGAAGAGGAAGGAAAACTAGGAAACTTGGAAAGAGTTCGGTTTGGGGAAGGTTAATGGTGTTGAAAAGATTATAGTTGTGGATGGGGGGTGATCTGAGATGGTGGTGCACAGCCGTCTTGAAGACCTTGAGGGATTGAGGAAGTTGGCAGGCAGGGAAAAGGAGGAACGAATGAGTGGAGGTGAGCAGTGTTTCTTCATGTATTTTGGTAGTTTCAGCAGAAGAGGGTTGCTGACAGACCACAAGCTCCTTTCTGAAACCTGAGGGGATAGAACGTGAAAAGAGCAGAGAGTGCAAGACCAGAGAGGAGGTGGTAGAAGACAGATGACCACCGATCTATCTACCCTGTGAAAGGGATATGCCCATCGACTCAGCTTCATCGTGGAATATTCAAATGATCTTGAGGGCCTTGGTTTCCACAAAACTGAGCAAGGTGTGAGGCAGGGGCAGTTCTCCATCAAGGCTATGTCGGTAGATAAAATATGCTTTGTTGTTGTCTTCAGGCAGAGTTGATGTCCTCATCATCGAGTACGGCATCATTTGGTTCAATAGGTGGTATTAACCCAGCTATTCTCACCACTTGCATATACTAGTGGGTATTAAAGATCCCACATTGCCTTTAAAGTCAAGTAAGCCATTAAGAGCCGGTATCGAGGCCAAATTACTGCTTTTGGCCAAGACTGAAACGTGGAGAATAATGGCAAACCACACAATGTATTACTTTGGTAGCTGCTATCCCACCAGTGTAAATTATATAGCTGATAAGAGTGTACAGGCAGTCAAGTAGTGCAGTTATGAATCCAGAAATTATTTCCAGGATTGAACTAGCACCTGCCAACGATGGAGAAATTAAATATTGTATTATTTATTTATCTTTTGTACACAAAGTCAAGACTCATGGAGGAGCTCAAACCTGCTTTGGCTGGTTACTTAGGATACTGCATGTAAACAATCGCAGGAATACTACGTTTCAGTAGGAGGTGTATGTGCAAGACTAAGGAGAGGGTATTTGAAGTGGCACTGTTGATCAGATATATGATCAAGGTAGAAAGTTGAAATTCTCCACAAGTGATGTTCATTATCTCAGAGTGTGTGTCCTTTATATGATAGACGAGCTTGAATGTTAACCTCGAATAGTCACATGACTTTTTTTAATAATCCCGTTGTGGCTAATAAAGGAGGACATTTGCATATAGTGGTCTTATCGGATGTGAAGCTACTCAGAAACTGCTGCTGAGAAAAATTAACAAAACCAAGTGGTTGAAATGGTCATTGAATGCCGTATAACAGTGGGATGAACAAAGCTGGAGATGTGTTCTTTATCGATGAATCCAAGTCAAAATCGTTCAGCAACGATCTTGAAATAAGTTTGTTTGACAGCAGTGCTGAGAGTGTCATAGTTGATGTACAAGATCTACAGTGAAGCATAGCGGAGAATCAGTTCAAGTTTGGAACAGTGTTGGTCATGGCAAAATGATGGTACCCTGACTGCTGACAGGTCTTGGCAGATTCTGATCCATCATGCCTTTCTCTCAGGAACGCAGCTCATTGGGTGAGGATGTCTCTTCCAGCAAGACAATTATTCCATTCTTACTGTTACATTTTATGGGGGAGCTTATTGGAGGGTGGGGGAAGGGGAGTGGACAGTAGTTATAATAAGGCCCGAGACACCATATACAGTGTCTATAGAAAGCCTTACACCCCCTTTCAAATTTTTCACCTTTTGTTGCCTTTTCGGCTGGAATGAAATTGCATTAAATCAGATTTTTTTTCCACCTTTGTTTACACATCGTAACTCACAATTCTTCCAAGTGAAAAACAAATTCTACAAATTTCAGAAAATTAATTAAAAATACAAAACTAGAATATCTTGGTTGGATAAGTGTCCACCCCCCTCCCCCCCCCCCCCGCTCTGAGTGAATACTTGGTGGAGGCATCTTTGATAGCAATTACAGCTGTGAGTCTGTTGGGATAGGTCTCTACCAATTTTGCACATCTTGATTGGGCAATATTTGCCCATTCTTCTGTACAAAACTGTTAAAGCTCAGTCTAGTTGTGCGGGGAGCGTTGATGAGCAGCATTCAAGTCATGCAACAGATTTTTGATTGGATTTTAAGTTGGGGCTCTGCCTGTCCACTCAAGGACATTTATCTTTTTGTTACTTAGCCACATTAGCCACTCCACTGCAGCTTTGGCTGTATGCTTCGGGTCGTCGTTTAGCTGCAAGGTGAACTTCCGTCCCAATTTCAGTTTTCTTGCAGAGGGCTGCAGGTTTTCCTCTTGGATTTTTCTGTACTTTGCTCCATCCATTTTCCCTTCGATCCTGACAAGTGCCCCAGTCCCTGCTGATGAGAGACATCCCAATAACATGATTCTGCCACCATCATACTTCACAGTGGGGATGGTGTTTTTTGGGTGATGTGCTGTGTTCAGTTTGCGCCAAACATAACACTTTACATTTCGGCCAAAAAGTACCATCTTCGTTTTGTCATACCACAAAACTTTTTGCCACATGGCTTCAGAATCTCCAGTGTTTTTTTGTATTCTTCAAATGGGACTCAACGTGGGCTTTTTTGAGCAATGGCTTTTTTTTTTGAGTAATGATTTTGCCACCCTACCATACAAGCCAGACTTGTGGAGTGCTTGGGATATTGTTGTCACATGCACACAGTGACCAGTCTTTGCCATAAAGGCCTGTAGATCTTTGAAAGTTGCCAATGGCCTCTTGGTGGCCTCTCTGATGAGTCTCCTCCTTGCTTAGTCATCCAGTTTTGAGGAACGGCATGATCTAGGCGTGGTCTTGGTGGTACCATACGCCTTCCACTTCTTAATGATTGTCTTGATTGTGCTCAAAGGGATAGTCAAGGCCTTTGAAATATTTTTACACCCATCCCCTGATCTGTGCCTTTCCACAACTTTATCCCAGAGGTCTTTTGAAAGCTCCTTGGCACTGATGGTTGAGTCTTTGCTGTGAAATGCACTACCCAGCAGAGGAAACCTACAGGAACAGCTGATTTTATTCTGAAATAATCAGAATCACTACAATTTGATGCAGGTGGATGCCAGTTAACTTGGTGGATGATTTTGAAGGTGACAGCTTGGTTACACCTGAGTTAATTTACAATTGCTATTATAAGGGGGGTGGATACTTGTCCCACCAAAATGTTCTAGTTTTGTATTTTAAATTAATTTTCTGAAATTTGTAGAATTTGTTTTTCACTTCGAAGTTGTGGGTTACGATGTGTAAATAAATGTCGGAAAAGTCTGATTTAATGCATTTTAATTCCAGGCTATAAGGCAAGAAAAGGGGAAGAATTTTAAAATGGGTGTCGACTCTCTATAGGCACGAGATATTCAAGTGTAGGTTTGAGACTTATATTGTATTAAGTATATGTTTAATGTGAGGAATTCATGTGAAATGTTAACTGCAAAGGATACCAGAGGCATCTACCAGCTTCTTATGTTAAAGGATAGCAGGTTTTCTGCAAAGGATACCAGCTTCTTATGTTAAAGTATCTCCCCTGGAAAATGGGTGGGTTTAGACAGTGTGGCAGCAACACATCACATATGCCCCTTCCTTCCCCCTTCCCTCCCCCCACCAACATTTGGGGTTAACTCATTCCCTGCAGCTGTCTGTCAGTGCATCAGCGGTGCAGATTTGCTTGCAGCGTTCAGAGAACCACGAAGAGTGGCTGAGATGAGGAAGAAGCACAATTGTTTCGCACTGCTGGTACTATGCAGCTTGATCCTGCTCGCTGTGCATTCTCAAGCCACCATCCTTTTCAGCCTTTAGGTTTCCCACATTATACCTTTGCCTGCATCTGTCTTCTGTCTGCCTGTTGTGGTTATGGGTTCATCTATTGGTTCCCCCTCCTTTCAAACACTGCCTGGGTCATATGAGTGGTTGTGTGTGGTTTCTCTTGGGGGGGATGGGAGGAAAGGGAAAGGATGATTTATTGTGGTTCCATATCATCTAAATAAATATTTAATCGTTAATTAATGAATGCCTTGCCTTGTATTTCTACTATGTTGTCATGCAAATTATCTAGTTACGTTGGAGTCTCTGGACAGTTAAGTTATTGTAACTAGTTTGATAAATAGCATGAGACTAGCCCCACCGGTTCACAGGCCCATGACAATTGCTCGACGCAGAGTTTTGGTGAGCAAAAGCTTTAGTTTGGCCATCCGTGAAGACTCAGCTTCAGCGGGATGTCCCGTCTGGAGTTTGCCGTCAACGCGATAATACAGAAAATGTGGTGAAATGATATCTCAACATATACAGAGGAAAATGGAATGCTCACAACCACAGCTTGACCTGAACAAGGTCCAGATTATGAACAATATGCTATTTAGGCTGAATGTACTCACATAAAAATTGAGAACTTCAAATGTTTCATAAAACATCTTGCCTGATTTGTAGGAAGTATTTCAAGACACTTGGAACAATGTTCTTTAAATTTGCATAACGATCAACTTTAAGGTGGCACAAAACAGGTGTTGTGCTTCATATTATGCATAGGGCTCGCATCCAAAACACCTATGCATTACCTCACTTTTATTTCATATTTTCTGTGATTTAAAAAAACCAAACATTTTTGCTGATAATTTAATATATTCACCATCTTGTTGAGCCAATCGTCATTTTGGGACTGCTGTATGTGTATGACTTCGGTGTTTCCATAAGTTATTTCCAATACTGTATATTTGTCTTTATTTGAGTTCATTCCTTTGCATTCATTGTGTGTCTTTTTCCTACAGCGTGTGCACGTGCTCACCAATCATGGGCAACTTATTATCTGTGGAGCAACTAACTGGGACTTGGTGGGACGGAGAGAAGTACCCAAAAACCAAGGTGTGACCAACAACAACAAAAAAAAACGAACAAATTATTTGAACAATGGTCGTGGGAAGGTAAAATAAATTGGAGGAGTATGATTGAAATATACTTATATTAGAAATGTATCACTCCAATTGTTTTATTTATCTGCAATTGTGGGCTTCAAGTTTACAATGACAGGATTATGGCAAGCTCAAAGTGCAATTTCAAAAAATGAAAACGACACATCCTAATATTGAAAAACCTACATACCATATATTTGCAAATAATTAACTCTTGATCTTGATTTCACGGAGATCTGTCCTTATTCCTGTCCGAAGACGAGACATGCCCTAATTCATTCACCTGGATAAGCCACTTACATTAGCTGAGATTGTGTCACTTGTTGAACAATTGTTATTCTAAGTTATTACAATATTATTCAAATTCCATATTTGTATCATTATACTAATAAATGATACTGAGATATTCACCTACTGTTTGTAAAAGATAACTCCTCATTCAAAGTGCTTTGGGATGACCTGCCTGAGTATCACTTCTGAACGCGTAGCTCCTAATGTTGGGATCTCAGGCTCAAATCCCATGTACAGTTATGATATTTTGATTTGTTAATTATCTAATTGTTAATTGTCTTGTCATTCATGCAAAAGTACAATGATGTCTTATAATGTCTTTGTCTTGATCGCAATACAAGTATGTACAAGCTTTTCCATGAGCATTATGAAAACGAACTCCACTATTCAAAATTTGTATTTTTTTAAAATCTCATTCCATTTTTTTCGTATCTTTGCAAAAGTCAGTATTATCACCTTTTGAAATAATTTGTGCAAAATTATTGAGTATTTTACAGTGAATGAGTGTCAGCGACAAATGTTACTCGAATATATTTCTTATACAAGAGTATATGAAATATATTCGATGGCCATGCTCAAAGAGGTAAGGAGGAGGTAAAACAAAACGGGGTAACATTGGCCTTGAGAGGAACAGAATGGGAAATAATCAGTGAGTGTGGAAGAGATGAGGATGTGGATGGGTGAGTGCATGAGGTAGTGATGGGCAGCCTATTCAAAAGACTGAAGTGAGAAGGAGGAGACAATGGATGTGATAAGGAGATTATTCCACAATCGGAAGAATAAGGGGACAAATGAATCCAGGTGGGCACCCTGCATGGACTTTGGGAGAGTGAGTTGGTGAGGATTATCCGAATGAATGAATCCATGCATTTCTTTGCTTTCAAGTCTGGACGATCTGTTGAGGAATTAAAAGTCAGGTAGCCTTCATTGGTGGTTTTAAAATAATAATATTATAATACGATATGAAGTTAAGTTAACGATAATAAACACGTCTTTTAAATCTCTATTTTTTTATTCAGACAAGAGAGAGACAGGAATGTAGAAAATTATTTCAGCTTCTTCTGCAGTCGATAACGATTTTTTTTTCAAACAGAAGAATTTGCAGAAACACATTTGCTCGAACAACTGTATCCAGGTATGCACCTTTATATCCCAGTCATCTCAAGCAGGGCTTGAGAAAAAGTCTCGTACAACCGACACCACATACAAAGTTTGTCTACATATTCTGTTACGGTGACAATCCTGTAATATTTCTAGAGTGGGTGTTACTTCCAATTGTGGTATCATTTTTTTCTGAAGGTCAATGCTTGTGTCCAGGGTCGACTCTCTAAAGGCTTTGAAATGAGAGTGATGATCTCTAAGAGGAGTAATATTAATGGCATTATTGCTGTTAATCCAACATCCAAAGTATATATGGTACAGATACAGGAGATTACAAGGCAACATTGAAAAGTAAATATTGTCAAAAAAGTCTCTCGAGTTCTGCTGAGATTGTCCAATCTATTGTATAGGTTGACCTGTCACCAGTGTTGTCATTCTCCTCATTGTCAGACTCAGGCCAGGTAGGGACAAATTACTCACAAAGAATACACATAACTTTCCAGAAACAGAACTACATGAAAAAGAGACAACACTGGAAAATGGATATCATTGAAATTCCTTTCAGAGCCCTGGGACTCTCCACTCTATGGTATGGGTTGACTCGTCACCAGAATAATCATCTTTGTCATTGTCATAATACAAAAGGTCGGGTCCTACTTTGGATTTTCACAGTTGTCACTCATGCATGTACACGCCTCTCTACAGACAAGTCTATACTCCTGGCATATACAATCGGACCAACGACGTGCAGTCATGGCACAATGGCAAGCAACAAGCTCTGCAACACCACTTGGTGTTGGGTCTCTGTTCATCGTGGTGGGCTGAATAATTGTCTGTGCATTATCTCTCACTTCACTTGAGTTCTACATGTCAGTATAGCATGTCACAGCATGACTGGTGCTCATTGTAACTTCAGTTTTAAATGTTATTAGATGACCCATGAACCCGTTGGGTTCCTGTTGTGACAGCGGTTGATGAAAAAAATCATTTCAAGAAAAAAAAGAAGATAGCTCCAGTGAACTATACCATTGAGGTTGTTTGCATTGATCAAATACTCCCGAAGAGTACTTGACTGAATGAGGAATTGATTTTTTAATAATTTTTTCGTTGCGCGATTTGAACGAAACTTGATACTGCACACCACAGGAGAATGGTGAGTAAGGTGACCCTAAAACTTTTGCACTATCGTTTACCGTTTTGGCTGTATTTTGGGAACATATATATATATATATATATATATATATATATATATATATATATATATATATATATATATATATATATATATATATATATATATATATACATACAAGATGAGAGTTTTAGTAATATACTAGATGACTAGTGAACCCGTTGGGCTCCCGTTGTGACAGCGGTTGATAAAAAAAACATCATTTCAAAAAAAGAAAAAGAAAAAAAGATATCTCCAGCGAACTACACCGCTGAGGTTGTTTGAATCGATCAAATAATCCCGAAGAGTACTTGACTGAATCGGAATTGATTTTTTAATAATTTTTTTCGTTGCCCAATTTCAAGGAAACTTGATATTGCGCGTCAATGTGAAAAAAAATAACAGAGAAAAGAAAGTCGAAGAAATTATTGTGCATAATCTTCTAAACACAATTTTATTTATTAATGAACATGGAAGTATTAGATCAAAATGGCGATGTTTATTTTATGCTTAAAAATAAATCGTTCTTTGTCTATACTAAATGTTTGAGATTTTTTAATAACTCATTTCAAGAAAAAAAAACAAAAAACAAGAAGATAGCTCCAGCGAACGATACCGCTGAGGTTGTTTGCATTGATCAAATACTCCCGAAGAGTACTTTACTGAATCGGGAATTGATTTTTTAAATAATTTTTTCGTTGCCCGATTTTAACGAAACTTGATACTGCACACCGCAGGAGAATGGTGGGTAAGGTAGCACTAAATTTTTTGAGCTATCATGTACCGTTTTGGCTGTATTTCGGGAACATACATACATACATACATACATACAAGATGAGAGTTCTAGTAATATACAGATAGAGAGATAGATATTGGTGATATTGTTTTTATTTGAAATTTATTTGGGACGAGACGACCCGTGAACTCGTTGGGTTCTTGTTGTGACAGCGGTTGATGAAAAAATTAATTTCAAGAAAAAAATGAAGATAGCTCCAGCAAACTATATCGCTGAGGTTGTTTGTATTGATCTGATCAAATACTCCTGAAGAGTACTTCACTGAATCGGGAATTGATTTTTAATAATTTTTTCATTGCCCGATTTGAACGAAACTTGATACTGCACACCGCAGATGAATGGTGAGAAAGGTGGCCTGAAAATTTTTGCGCTATCGTGTACCGTTTTGGCTGTATATTGGAACATACATACATACATTCATACATACATATATACATACATACAAAAGAGATTAGAGTTTTAGTAATATGTAGAAGACATAAGAAGGTCCAAGTTGTCTAAATGGTCAAGAATCTAAGCTGTCTAATCTGTCTGAAGCATGTAAGGGGTCTAAATGGTGTTAAGGTCAAAGGGGTCTAAAGGGTCTTTTGGGACTTCTGGGACTTTGGGGTCTTCACGGTCTTTTGGGGTCTATGGTGACTTTTGCGTCTTCAGGGTCTTTTGTTGTCTTCAGTGACTTTTGGGTCTTCAGGTCTTTGGGGTCTTTTGGGTCTTCTGGGTCTTTTGGGGTCTTTGGTAACTTTTTGGTCTTCAGGGTCTTTTGCGTCCTCAGAGATTTTTAGGTCTCGGGTTTTTTGGATCTTCAGGGTCTTTTGGGTCCTCAGGGACTTTTGAGTCCTTAGGGACTTTTGGGTCCTCAGTGACTTTTGGGTATTTGGGGTCTTTAGGGGTCTTCGGTGATTTTGGGTCTTTGGGGTCCTCAGGGACATTTGGGTTATCTGGGTCTTTTGGGTCCTCAACTACTTTTGGGTCTTCAGGGTCTTTTGGGGTCTTCGGTGACTTTTGGATCTTTTGTGTCTTTTGGGTTTTCAGTCTTATGGGTCTTTAGGGTCTTTTGGTTCTTCTGGGTCCTTGGGGACTTTTGGGTCTTCAGGGACTTTTGGGTCTTCGGAGTTTTGTGGGTCTTTGGGGACTTTGGGTCTTCATGGTCTTTTTGGGTCTTTTGTGACTTTTGGGTCTTGAGGGATTTTTCGGTCTTCGGTGACTTTTTGGTCTTTGACATCTTCTGGGACTTTTGGGTCTTCAGGGTCTTTTGGGTCTTTGGGGTCTTCATGGTCTTTTGGGGTCTTGAGTGACTTGAGTCTTTTGAGGCCTCGGGGTTTTTTGGGTCTTCAGGGTCTTTTTGGGACTTTGGTGACTTTTGGGTCTTCAGGGTCTTCGATTACTTTTGGGTCTTCAGGGTCTTTTTGGGTCTTCGATTACTTTTGGGTTTTCAGGGTCTTTTGGGTCCTCACAGACTCTTGGGTCTTTGGGGTCTTAAGGGCCTTGCTGAATTAACGTTCAAACAGTACGTGATTAATTGGCATACAGTCTTCACGGACTGACCGATGACCACACCGACCGTGCTTTCCGTTATGTGTGTGTGTGTGTGTATATATATATATATATATATATATATATATATATATATATATATATATATATATATATATATATATATATATATATATATATATATATATATATATATATATATATATATATATATATATATATATATATATATATATATATATATATATATATATATATATATATATATATATATATATATATATATATATATATATATATATATATATATATATATATATATATATATATATATATATATATATATATATCTTCTTCTTCTTCTTCTTCTTTCGGCTGCTCCCTTTTAGGGGTCGCCACAGCGGATCATCCGTATTATCCGCATACTGATTTGGCACATGTTTTACGCCGGATGCCCTTCCTGACGCAACCCTGGTTGCCTCTTACGACACAGGGATATGGTACATCTATTTTAACCGGGGTATACACCGGCCCAGTACACTGGTACTCATTTCGCCGACCTCGGAAGGATGACAGGCTGAGTCAACCCCCTGGTGTATTAATTCAGTGGCTTAACGGGGATTGAACACAGGACCTTTTGGATCCCAAGCCGCTGCCCTAACCACTGCGCCAACACCAGGCTCATATATATATATATATATATATATATATATATATATATATATATATATATATATATATATATATATATATATATATATATATATATATATATATATATATATATCTTCTTCTTCCTCTTTCGGCTTGCTCCCGTTAGGGGTCGCCACAGCGGACCAACTGTCTCCATTTCGCTCTATCCTCCACATCTTCCATTGACACTCCAACCACCCGCATGTCCGCCCTCACCGCATCCATGAACCTCTTCTTTGGCCTTCCTCTTCTCCTCCTGCCTGGCGGCTCCATCTTCAACATCCTTCTCCCGATATACTCCGTTTCCCTCCTGTGCACATGTCCAAACCATCTCAATCTCGCCTCTCTCACTTTGTTTCCAAACCGTCCTACCTGCGCTGTCCCTCTAATACACTCATTTCTTATCCTATCCATCCTCGTCACTCCCAACGAGAATCGCAGCATCTTTAACTCTGCCACCTCCAGCTCTGCTTCCTGTCTTTTTGTTAGCGCCACCGCCTCCAAACCATACAACATAGCTGGTCTCACTACCGTCTTGTATACTTTCCCCTTCACTCTTGCAGCTACCCTTCTGT
This sequence comes from Eptatretus burgeri, assembly GCF_056783735.1. Taxonomy (NCBI): domain Eukaryota; kingdom Metazoa; phylum Chordata; class Myxini; order Myxiniformes; family Myxinidae; genus Eptatretus; species Eptatretus burgeri. The sequence goes on along the minus strand of NC_140964.1, from coordinate 128,569,730 downwards.
CACAAATCACTCCTGCAACTCTTCTCCACCCACTCCATCCTGCCTGCACTCTCTTTTTCACTTCTCTCCCACACTCTCCGTTACTTTGGACAGTTGATCCCAAGTATTTAAACCAATCCACCTTCCCCACCTCAACTCCTTGCAACTGCACCATACCACCACCCTCCCTCTCATTTACGCACATGTACTCCGTCTTACTCCTACTGACTAACATTCCCCTTCTCTCCAGTGCATACCTCCACCTCTCAAGGCTCGATTCAGCCTGCTCCCTACTCTCCCTACAGATCATGATGTCATCCGCGAACATCATGGTCCATGGAGACTCCAGTCTGATCTCGTCCGTCAACCTGTCCATCACCATTGCAAACAGGAAAGGGCTCAGAGTCGATCCTTGGTGCAATCCCACTTTAACCTTAAACCGGTCCGTCATTCCTACCGCACACCTCACCGCTGTCACACTGTCCTATTACATATCCTGCACGATCCTCACATACTTCTCCAACACTCCCGACTTCCTCATACAATACCACAACTCCTCTCTTGGCACCCTATCATAAGCTTTCTCTAAATCTACAAACACACAATGTAACTCTTTCTGGCCTTCCCTATACTTCTCCATCAACATTCTCAAAGCAAACATCGCATCAGTGGTGCTCTTTCCTGGCATAAACCCATATTGCTGCTCACAGATCATCACCTCTCCTCTCAACCGAGCTTCCACTACTCTTTCCCACAACTTCATGGTGTGGCTTAACAACTTTATCCCTCTGTAATTTCCACAGCTCTGCACATCACCCTTGTTCTTGAAAATCGGAACCAGCACACTTAATCTCCACTCCTCCGGCATCCTCTCACTTTCCAAGACTTTATTAAACAATCTGGTTAACAACCCCACTGCCATCTCTCCTAAGCACTTCCATGCCTCCACTGGTATACCATCTGGGCCAACCGCCTTTCCACTTTTCATCTTCTTCATAGCAGTCCTCACTTCATCCTTACTGATCCACCCCACTTCCAGATTCACTATCTCCACCTCTTCCAACCTTCTCTCTCTCTCATTTTCTTCATTCATCAGCTCCTCAAAGTACTCCATCCACCTTCTCAACACACTCTCCTCGCTCGTCAGCACATTCCCATTTGCGTCCTTTATCACCCTAACCTGCAGCACATCCTTCCCAGCTCGGTCCCTCTGTCTTGCCAATCGGTATAAATCCTTTTCCCCTTCTTTTGTATCCAACTTCTCATACAGCTCGTCATATGCCTTTTCCTTGGCCTTAGACACCTCTCTTTTTGCTTTTCGACGCCACTCCTTGTACTCCTGCCGACTTTCTTCATCTCTCTGACTATCCCACTTCTTTTTCGCCAACCCCTTCTTCCTTATACTTTCCTGTACTTCCTCATTCCACCACCAAGTCTCCTTATCTTCCTTCCTCTGTCCAGATGTCACACCAAGTACCTTCCTAGCTATCTCCCTCACAACTTCTGCTGTCGTTGCCCAATCATCCCACCCATCTTTACCACCATCCAACGCCTGTCTCACCTCCTCCCTAAATTTCACGCAACAGTCTTCCTCCTTCAGCTTCCACCATCTGGTCCTTGGTTCAGCCCTCACTCTCTTCCTCAACCTCACCTCTAAAGTCATCCTACAGACCACCAATCGATGCTGTTGAGCTACACTCTCCCCTGCCACAACCTTACAGTCACTAATCTCTTTCAGGTTGCATCTCCTACTTAAGATGTAATCCACCTGTGTGCACTTTCCTCCACTTTTGTATGTCACCCTGTGTTCCTCCTTCTTCTTGAAATACGTGTTTACCACTGCCATTTCCATTCTTTTTGCAAACTCTACCACCATTTGCCCTTCCACATTTCTCTTGTTGAGACCGTACCTCCCCATCACCTCCTCATCCTCTTTATTCCCTTCCCCAACATGTCCATTGAAATCTGTTCCAATCACCACTCTTTCATCCTTGGATACACTCTCCACCACTTCATCTAACTCACTCCAGAAATCTTCTTTATATTCCATCTCACACCCCATATGTGGGGCATATGCACTGATGACATTCATCATCACCCCTTCAATTTCCAACTTCACACTCATCACTCGGTCAGACACCCTCCTCACCTCCAATACCCTCTTGACATGACCTTCCTTCAGGATTATCCCGACACCATTTCTCCTCCCATCCACACCATGGTAGAACAGTTTGAAACCACCTCCAATGCTCCTCGCCTTACTCCCCATCCACTTGGTCTCTTGTACACACAGTATGTCCACCTTTCTTCTCTCCATCATATCAGCCAACTCTCGCCCTTTGCCAGTCATCGTCCCAACATTCAGAGTTCCAACTCTCACCTCCACACTTCTACCCTTCCCCCTCTCCCACTGCCTCCGGACTCGCCTTCCCCGTCTCCTTCTCCTCCTTCGCCCAGCAGTAGCACAATTTCCACTGGTACCCTCCTGACCACCGGTACCGGTGGCGGTCGTTGGTAACCCTGGCCTCGACCGATCCGGTATGGAAATTCGTTTTGTTGTCCGCATAATGATTTGGCATAGGTTTTTACGCCGGATGCCCTTCCTGACGCAACCCTGGTCGCCTCTTACGACACACAGGGATATGGTACACCTATTCTAACCGGGGCATACACCGGGCCCAGTACAACTGGTGCTCATTTCGCCGACCTCGGAAGGATGGCAGGCTGAGTCAACCCCCTGGTGTTTTCGACTTGGTTTATATATATTTATATATATATATATATATATATTTCCATACATATATATATATATATATATATATATATATATATATATATATATATATATATATATATATATGGTGTGTTCAAAAAGTATCCAACCTTAATTTTTCGTGTGTAAACAAATGAAGCAAGGGAGGCGTGGTTTGGTGTACGTATGTAGGCGATCCTAATCCGTATGCGAGAATATTTTCCCGCCTGCAGAAGCTGTCAGTCGCCGACAGACCGCCGATGAGTGAGGAAGTGTAAGTGAGCGCCATCGGATTTTCGTTTTTGACAAAATGACGGATCACTGTGGTCTCATCGCCAGTGATCACTGTGTTGAAGAAGTTGGGATCGCTGTTCACAGTCTCCAGCATGTCCTGTGCGATCTCCAAACGGAGTTGCTTCTGCTCGATCGTTAGCAGCTTTGGCACAAACTTCGCTGAGATTCTCCTTCGGCCCAAATCCTCAGTCACAATGGAATGAACTGATCCAATGGTGACTCCCGCCTCGTGTGCAAGTTCTCTGAGCATGATTCAACGATCCTGCATCAGCAGGGTCCTCACTTGGTCAATGACAATCTCATTTCGGGATGTTGAGGGCCTACCAGAACGTGCTTCACTTTCCACTGATGTGCGACCATCTTTGAAGCGGTTGTACCACTCTTTTATCTGTGTGGTGCCCATTGCTTTGTTCCCGAAGGCCTGTTGAATCTTGCGGATCATTTCCACTTGGGAATCGCCAAGCTTTACACAAAATTTGATGCAGTGGCGTTGTTCAAGTTTTTCCGTCATTTTGTCAAAAACGAAAATCCGACGGCGCTCACTTACACTTCCTCACTCATCGGCGGTCTGTCGGCGACTGACAGCTTCTGCAGGCGGGAAAATATTCACGCATACGGATTAGGATCGCCTACCTACGTGCACCAAACCACGCCTCCCCAGCTTCGGATCCTAGTAATGGTGGATCGGAACGGAATATGTTGTACGGAACGTGCTCTCAAAGGCAGACCCGTGCGCTGCTTGCGACACTTTGTTATCGTATAGAGCCGGGCACGAATGGATACATCTTACTGTCTGTGTATGGGTTCGCCATAACATCTTACCTTCTCGCCTCTATGGCCAGCGAAGCTGCGATCGGGCAGGGGCATGTTGTACAGTTTGGGTCATGTTGGCGCACATGGAGCGGGCACGTTGGCCTGCGCTTGTCAGGGACGCCCGAGCGGGTTTGCGAGACCGACGCTGCCCTCGGCCGGTCATCAGGGCACGGCCCGGGGGCTCTTGCAAGGCGCTTCATGGTGCGAAGTTCGGTGTGGGCGATTCGTATCATGTTGTGAGGTCAGAACGGGACATGTTTGCGGCGTAGGGTCATCTTACTGGAAATGGAATGTTGCAGTTTCCGGCCATCGCAGCCGGGTTGTGCAGGGCGTAGGGGCCAATCAGAGCGCCCGATTCGGGTGACGTCACTGAGTTTCGGAGTGGCCCCCGCTCCGCGTCGCAGGGCCTACAAAGATCCGAGCGGATCCTTCTTTCTCTCTCTGCTGCCCTGCCTCGCCTTCCGCTCAAACTGGACTTCGACTCCGCCTTCTGTCGCCATCACTGGGCCCCTCCTCTTCTCCGCCCACACGATGCTGTGACTCCACCCTCCAAACTCAACCCCTCCTTCACGCCCAGGGTCTCGACGTGAGCTGCCCGAAGCGAGAGATGACGTGCCGGCTGCCAGGGGGGTACCGCGCCGCAGAGCACTCCCCCCAAACGTATTGGTGGCGCATTCGGGTACTGCGTATCAGTTATACAAAGGTACCAAGAGACCGTAGCCTCAACTCCTCTCCTGTCTTGCTTCAATCCCTCTTCATCGGGTTTTCTGTGTCTGTGTGTGTGTGTGTGTGTGCGTCCTGGTGTCTGTCTATGTGAGTAAGCCTGCAGAAGATCGTTATTATTATTTTTGGGTTCGGTCTGCTCTCTGTCCGCTTTTATAAGTTGCTTGTTTATTGCTGCACCACACCTCTCTCCCCTATCTCTGCACAACACACCCCAATAAATCTCTTGATCGTACCACATACCTTTCCTCGCCCATTGTAAATAAATTATTATCTATATATTAATACTGAAGGACCAATTTTGTGCTCCTCCTCGCGGTCGCATCACATTTTTCTCGGTACTGTGTCCTGGACTGAAAGAAACTTCATACCTGCAAAAGTGCATCGCACATCGTGGCAATAGTCAACTTTCAAGTCTGAAACAGAATAAACACTTTTCGTTGAGACGAGGGCGAGGAGTGAAGAGGCGGGGGCGGGGGATGAAGAGACGGGGGCAGGGAGTGAAGGGGCGGGGGCAAGGAGTGAAGAGGCGGGGGCAGGGAGCGAAGAGGTGGGGGCAGTGAGCGAAGAGGTGGGGGCAGGGAGCGAAGAGGCGGGGGCAGGGAGCGAAGAGGCGGGGGCAAGGTAAGAAAATTTTTGGGCGGTGGTAAGCAAATTGAAAGCGGGAGATGGGGGGAAATGGGGCGGGGGATGAGTGGGCGGGGACTGGAGTGAATTAGGCAGGGTTGAGTGTGAGGGGGTGGACAGGGGGCAAGGGCCCGGGGGCAAGTGGGGCGGGGAATCAAGAGACGGGGGGCGAGGAGTGAAGAGGCGGGGGCAGGGCCAGGTAATTAGATTTTTGGGTGGAGGTAAGCAAATTGGAGGTGGGAGGGGGAATGGGGCAGGGGTGGTGGATGAGTAGGTGGGGGCAAGCACGCCCTGTCCAGTCCATGTCCCTCGAGTGTGGGTGAGCTGGTGAGGGTGGTTGAATGAACTAAATCCGTCTGTGACGGGGTTTCGGCTAGTTAGAAATGTTCCCTGCTTGTTTTTGTCTTTTCTTCCATTGATCCAGCATGGTCCGAATCCTACTTTAGCCGGGACTTTATTCCCAACGATCCTTTCCTTTTAGCCGGTACGTCTTTGGCAGTGTCGCTCGGCTGCAACTGATCCGGTAAAGTGATCCGGTCCGGTAGAGTGATCCGGTTGGGACAAGGCGTACTGAGGGCGTATTCCCGGGTAATTAAATCACGTGGTTATTTTTAGGTAACCGGATTAACTAGACAGAGGACCCTAACTCACGTGGTTGAGTTATTGGCATCCAGGGTCGGTTAAGCGACCCGCCACATCACGGAATTATCCGTGTGCGACGGCCTACAATTCCGGGGAGTTTGGTGGGAACCGAGATAGCTTCTCCCACCTAGTGGTCTTCTCACCCGACCCCCGGCCCACAACAATATATACACTGATGAGCCAAAACATTATGACCACTGACAGGTGAAGTGAATAACATTGATTATCTTGTTACAATGGCACCTGTCAAGGGGTGGGATATATTAGGCAACAAGTGAACAGTCAGTTCTTGAAGTTGATGTGTTGGATGCAGAAGAAATGGGCAGGAGTAAAGACCTGAGCGACTTTGACAAGAGCCAAATTGTTGTGACCAGATGACTGGGTCAGAGCATCTCTGAAACGGCAAGGTTTGTGGGGTGCTCCTGGTCAGCAGTGGTGAGTGCCTACTGACAGTGGTCCAAGGAGGGACAAACCACAAACCAGTAACAGGGTGTTGGGTGCCCAAGGCTCATCGATGTGCGAGGGCAACGAAGGCTATCCCATCTGGTCCGAACCGACAGGCTACTGTGGCACAAGTCACAGAAAAGTTTAATGGTGGTCATGGGAGGAATGTGTCACAATCCACAGTGCATCACACCCTGCTGCGTATGGGGCTGTGTAGCCGCAGATTGAGCATCTGCGGGATGTGCTGGACCGACAAGTCCGATCCACGGCGGCTCCACCTCACAACTTACAAGACTCGAAGGTTCTGCTGTTAATGTTTTGGTGCCAGATACCACAGGACACCTTCAGGGGTCTTGTAGAGTCCATGCCTCGGCAGGTCGGCACTGTTTTGGCAGCACACGGAGGACCAACAGCATATTAGAGAGGTGGTCATAATGTTTTGGCTCATCGGTGTATATCTTGACGAGCAGGGTACCCGTCACTGACATGTTCATAGACGTTTCACCTCAAATGAGAAATTTTTTGGAGTGTATATTGTGAGAAATGAGAATTCAGTGTAAATATTCATTATGCAGATATCGTTGTAGTTGGAGCTGGTAACCTTGTCAACCTCATTCCATTTCACCAGGTACAACAAGTGTAGATTTCCAATCTACGCTTGTTGTACCTCTGAAGTTCTGCTTGGGAGTTTGGGTTATATTATGAAAGCTTGGCTGGAACACGGATTTCAGCACGTTTTGGGCCTATCACCTGATGGAAGATCACGGAAGGTCTGTCCATGCCAACCGTGCACCGACAGGCATCGATTCCTCTCCACATCGCTTTTTCATTCCCCAACCTGCCCCCTCTCTATACTCCCCATTGTTTTGCAATCAGCATTTTCCATTCGGTATTTCTCACAGCATTTCATTCTGGTTTCCCATATGATGATCCATAGATCACTCGTTTCAGTTTCACTTTTCAACATCAATTTCGTTTTGGGATATCAGTTTTGGTTTGTCATTGCAACTTGTGATGCCACGCAAATGGTGCACGACAAAGGTCGACAAAAACTATTTCCGGGGGAATTCTTTTTAAATTTTCTAAGGGGTCTAAAGTGGCTTAAGGGGCTTAAAATGTCAAAAAGGGTATAAAGGTCTGATGGGTCGAAGGGATTTAAGTGGCATAAAGGGGTCTAACGTGTTTAAAGGGTCTGATATGGGTCTAAATGGATCTAAGGGTCTTAAAGGGCCTAATGGGTCTAAATGGATCTAAAGGGTGAAAGAGTGAAATGGGTCTAAAGTGTCCAAAGGTTCTTTAAGTGTCCAAATGCTCTTAAAAAGTCTCTAGGTTTGAAAAGTGTCAAAAGGCTCCATTGTGTATATGTTGTAAAAGGGTCTAAATTGGTATGAAGGGGTCTCAAAAGTGTAAAGGTCTAAGGGGTCTCAAGGGTCTAATGGGGTCTAAAAGGTGTAAAGGAGTGATAACGGGCCAAATGACCTCATGATTGTTTCAAACCCCTATTCAGCTTCATCATGGTTAAAAACCTGATTGTATAGAGTATTTGTTGCAATTAACCTTGGGAGCTCAAAGCAGTGAGATCAAAAACAAACAAATACCAAAACAACTCATCTTATTGTGAGGTGGTTGTTGGAAGTGTACACGTTGGCATGTGGCGGTGTGGTGGAAAACGCAAAACCTTCCTCAAGTAACTCCAGTCACAATACAGGTTAAATCATTTATTTGATACATGATCATGGAGAAAGACGATCAATGCAACCTGATTGATCTCTGGCTGGACGTTCCAGAGTTTCTTATGGAGGGAAGAATAAATGGGTGGTAGTCAGGCAGCAGTTGTCACCTACTTCAAGAATTTTGCCAACTTTGATTTTTCACTTTTATTTGTTCAAGGACATCACAATGAATCACTTTCAACTTGTCTTCTAATTTTCAGTTAAGTATTTCACAATGTGAGGGCACTTTTTCAAAATGGCTGCCAAAATCATTAAAAAAAAGCTGTTAAAAACGTAATTTTCATCAATAATTCCAGCAATTTAGAATGATATTTTCTAATGTTTTGGCCAAATTATCTTCAAGTAAGTTTAACAGTAAGCTTAAGTATCAAAAACATTGTAGTTAACTACTCAAAGAGGGTGCATTTCTCAAAGATGGTGGCCAAAATCATTAAAAAATTCCCATTAAATGTATCATTCATTATAAAGATTACCGTTTTGGTTCAAATTCAACTGAAAATGTTCACCTTTATGCAGTGTCCCTAAAGTTTTCACTCGTTAAAGAGGATTTCCTTCAATACTTGACATATTAAGGTTTTAGTGATTTGGATACACCTTAACTCAATCAATTATTGTGTACTCATAGACAATACTGTTGTAAGCCTACAGATGAAATATGTGTGGTGGTCTGAGAAAACCCATCGGAAGTCGCGATGGACAAGTTCCTTGTTTAAAATGGTCACGCAACCTCTCCAACAGCCATCTCCAACAGTCATGAAGTTAATCTTCTTGGCCTGCGTCAGAATGCTTAAGAGTACAGGCCATTCTGTTGGACTTCGCCGGTACAGTGGAGCACAAATCCCGATGTTCCATACTGGGGCTTTCTCTGTAATTATGGAATTGAAAGTTGACCATGTGGGACACTGGGTTTTCTTCTGTTGTAGTATCCCCACGTTTCCTGCTGTCTGAGGCTCTGTTGTAGCTGTCTCTGATACAGATATATTCACTGAACCATCCTCTGTTCCTTTCTCCATGTCTCCTGTTTCTTCTCCTCCATCTTCATTATTTGTGTCTTCATTTTCTTCTGATTCTGTTCTTTCCTTGTCAACTACATATTCAGTGTCGCCTCCCTCTGTTCCTTCTTCTTGTGCATTCCCTCCACCCCTCAAGAAATTTGATAGAACCCAACAACAGACCAATAACCACATAATATTAATCTGCTCATAGACATGGCCAATACCTTTCAAAGTGTTCAATTTATAACACCATTGTCAACCTTAGGATTAGTTGGTTTGTCACATTCCAGGTACTGCATATCTTGCTTCTGTTTTAGAGCTCTTTCGTTGATACTTAAGTTAAGTTTCAGTTTTGTACCAAGAAGAGGGTTCCCTTCAAGTTCTTTTTGTGCTACTAGTAAGTCAGCTCCATGAAATGGCCCTACTTCACTACCCCAGTCAATATTGTCTATAGCAAACAAGGGTCTTACTCCCTGCTTTAGAAAGGGGGGGTACATGCCTGTCTTTAACATTGTCGTTAAGGTCATCCATTACAGCCATGGCCATTCTTGTGGTCATTCTCTCAACTTCATCATATGAAACAGCCGTCTTCATGCTTTGGAGCATTTCCACTTGTGAACGTGACCTGTATGCTTGATAAGATACCAGTGCAAGGCCAACAGTCAATGGTGTATTCTTATCCTTGTGAAAACTGCCACCTTCTTTGGACTCATAGTTAATTTGTCTCTTAGTTCTATATGCAGATATGATGTGCTGAGTTAGATTTCTTGATGTTTTCTCAGCTTCTTTTTCTCTTTTTACTTGTAGAGTCGTATGTGGACCATAGGTTATCCACCTCACTAGCTGCAATAGCTTCTTAGGTGTTTCAAAGTCATCAAATGATCCTTTATATTGCCAGTTTTTCATGTTGCCAACTTCTCTTCGAATTATCTTTGAAGCCCCTACTAAGAATTTCCATCTCTTCATCCACATCTGATGTTTCATACTCATATGTGAGGATTTTGTCTTTGACTAACTGTGACACAACAATTTCTGGTTTAGGCCCACGCTTGACAAAATCAATCCCAGGTATCTTCTCAAGTAAAAGGGACTTCAGGTGCTGCTTAAAGTTAGTTCTTTGAACTGTTACATCATGTTCTTCAAGGAGTTTAATATAGGCATTGTTGATTGTCTTCATGTCAATGCTTGGGAAACTGTCACTATTGGTGATTATCAACTGCACTATGTTGACAATTTCAATGTCACATATGGCCTTTCCGATGGCTTAATTTTCAGACGAACAAGTGTTTGTACTCTGGAAAGCTTCAATGTGTCTGGTTTCCTTTCTGAAACAGGTCAGATGGTATTTACAGTTTTGGGCAAATGCATCCATGGCATCAGAAAGGAGTGCCAATCTTGTGCGGACGTCTTCATTTGTGCTCAGTTCCTATATCTGTAAGAACTTCCTTCCCATAGGCTCACTGCAAACTTGATGCAGTTTTTCCACACTACTGCCCTGACAGAAAACACACGATTCCTGATCAAACGTTTTCCTTGTTTTTGGAGTTGACGGTACAGAACTTGTACTTGGCCTCCCTCTCTTTTTGTTCACTGTACATTTTAAATTTTCTTCATGACTTCTTTCAGCTTTCTCAAGGTTAGCTTGGTTACAAAGTGATTTGTAACATTTTCTGTGGTAGCGATATTCTGCCCCTGCAACAATGTTCATCTGCATTACTCTATCATGAATGTTAATGTTTTTACCAAGTCTAGCTCATCTTTCACTGAACAATTTAATATTGTTTAGAGATATTTCACTTGCTATTGAAAATTCATCTTTCCGTTTTTCTGCACAAATGATGCACTGTTCCATATTTCAATTGGTCAGATGTTTGCTTTCATGGAAACAGACAACATGACGCGGCATCAGCTTGAGCCCTGCAAAACAACAAGAGTTCATAATTTGTATCACTAGGATGAAACAATCCAGAAAACATCATCATATCAGTTGATATGTGTGCTCAATATTATGTTTTTAACATTTTTCTGTGATTTTGGCAGCCATTTTGAAAAAGTGCTCCCCAGGTGGTGAAATATGACACTGAAAATTGGAAGACAAGTTGAAAGTGATTCAGTATGATGTCCTTGAACAAATCAAAGTTGGCAAATGTATTGAAGTACTGATCAGATAGTGACAACTACCTGCCTGACTATGGGTGATCTGCTCGCATGCGAGCGAGTTGATCAATCACATTCTGATAAGAGACAAATCGAACGTTTTCAAGGGCGTGGCTATGACTCTGCTTCAAATGCAAATTCCTATGGTATGTCTTCAAGCACTTTCAAGCTTTATCAGATATTTGCATTGTTTCACTGCCCTCCCCCTTAATGACTATTGCATAATGTATACTTCATTTAAACATAACAATGCCCTGTGTTCATGTGATTCCTCGAGGTTTAATACACAGCAAATTTGTTATTCAGCATTCATGAATTAGAATTAAGCTTTCTTGCATCCAACTGGCACCAACTAAAGCAGCTTTATTTAATTTAACTTGCAACCTAGTGAAATAAAGAAAATATTATATTGCTACACAGTTAACTAGTACACTATATATATTCGTTATAAAACAACCATCAGTATGTGATGATCCATTATCAAGAATATTTTAAAGTATCGGTGCAGCAATCATAAGAGAGGGGTACACATTTCATTTAACTAAGCATGGACTAATAATCAGATGTTTTACCAGGCCCAGATGTGCTTGGGCCAGGATGGGGACTATACGTTCGTTATTATTATTGCCATATGTTGAAAGTCATCTGGTTTGAAATGTTCACTTTGAGTGGTGCAGTGGTGGTGGTGAGCATTTACTAATGGATTCAGGAGAGCACTTTCTCAACATTGAGAAAGGCAAACAATATATTAATCAATGATCCTAAGATTTTTGAAAGATATGTTGCAGTTATATGGAACGAACAACACCGCAGTATATTTGAACAAAGATTCTATTCCACTCATTTGTGGTTTGTCAAGCAAACATTGTAACGAGAAAAACAAAGAAACTCACAAACTGCAGGCAGTCCACTCTGTAAACGTAATGAGTTCTGATGAGACGAGTAAAACAAAGAAACTCATAAACCGTGGCACACCATTCTGCAAATGTAATGAGTTCTGACGTTTGTATTGTCAGAGACCTAATAAGCATGTTTTATGCTGCAAGCATTTTAAAACTTTATCTCAACTCTGTGTCAGTGCCTTTACCCATGATGCTTTCTGACAAACCATTCCTTATATGGTGACAAAGTGACTTTAGACAATTACAATGCTTTACACCAGATTTTATACCTCCATATTATTTGAAAGCATATTAAGAGAAATGAGTACGTAATTTGTGGACAAAGAGCGCTTATCCCAATATGAAAAAAAAAACAACTTGTTTTGGCATGATCAACAAAGAAACCACGATCAACAAAGACCAATGCTTTGCGAGTCATGTGATCCACAGAGCTTTCTATCATCTTATATGCCCATAATTGTTGGTGTAGCATATTATTCACATTTCACAAGATGGAATTAATTATTTTTACTTCCACAACGGCTTGGAGTTTGCGGCACATGGGTTGTGCAGCAGGCATTGCATGTATGGATATCCATCCATCCATTGGGACCATACTCTGTACGGAGCGTCAGTGCTGCCGAAGCAGTCTCCAAAGCTATTGCGCACAATCCTGGATGGGTCGCCACTCTGACCCAGGATACTCAAATAGCTCAATCATCCCAGCAAGCTGGTACTCATTTTGCCAACCTCGGAAGGATGACATGCTGAGTTAACCCCACCTGGTTTTAATTCAACAGTTGAGAAGGATTTGAACTCAGGACCCGAGGATCCCAAGCCCACCACCCTATATGGATATATCCTAGTTTATAATGGTACAACTGCCCCACGCATGCCGTAATGACTCAAAATCTCGTTTTGTTTCAGCATTCTGACTTGAATCATTGAATCTTCTTCCTCTTTCGGCTTGCTCCCATTAGGGGTCGCCACAGCGGACCAACCGTCTCCATTTCGCTCTATCCTCCACATCTTCCATTGACACTCCAACCACCCGCATGTCCGCCCTCACCGCATCCATGAACCTCTTCTTTGGCCTTCCTCTTCTCCTCCTGCCTGGCGGCTCCATCTTCAACATCCTTCTCCCGATATACTCCGTTTCCCTCCTGTGCACATGTCCAAACCATCTCAATCTCGCCTCTCTCACTTTGTCTCCAAACCGTCCTACCTGCGCTGTCCCTCTAATATACTCATTTCTTATCCTATCCATCCTCGTCACTCCCAACGAGAATCGCAGCATCTTTAACTCTGCCACCTCCAGCTCTGCTTCCTGTCTTTTTGTTAGCGCCACCGCCTCCAAACCATACAACATAGCTGGTCTCACTACCATCTTGTATACTTTCCCCTTCACTCTTGCAGCTACCCTTCTGTCACAAATCACTCCTGCAACTCTTCTCCACCCACTCCATCCTGCCTGCACTCTCTTTTTCACTTCTCTCCCACACTCTCCGTTACTTTGGACAGTTGATCCCAAGTATTTAAACCAATCCACCTTCCCCACCTCAACTCCTTGCAACTGCACCATACCACCACCCTCCCTCTCATTTACGCACATGTACTCCGTACTTGAATCATTGAATGTGTTTACTTAATTTGTCTTTGTTTTGATCTGGCTGTAATTTAATGTATTTGTTTAATTTGTACGACTTGTAATTTTCAAACTACAGCTTTGGGGAACTGATAACAGCCTTTGTTTAAAACGTACTAATTGTCCGGATCACCCGAGATCATCACGACTTAATTAAGACACTTGGTTCACGAGAGCACTTGCTGATCTACGTAGAATGTCCTCAAGAGCAGAGCTGAGATCTCCGTGGAAAGGTGCCCCAGAATCCCTTGAGCGTGAAGAGTTCTACCCTTTTTCCCACCAACTTCATCCACTCAGGCTCTCAAATATCACAAACTTCATTCAGAGGTTTCCACATCCACCCTCCACGCTGGTCAAAACCGATCTGCCTGTTACCACCGCTGAGAGGGGGTGTGGTTGCGCCTCCTATCACTGCTAATCTCCAAGCCATCTTTCCTTCTCATTGGCCTTTGCTTAGCCATATCGTTGGTGGATTGGTCCTGCAACCAAGCCACACCTCCTCCCTGGTGAGCAGCTGTTGTTGTTGACGTCAGCTGCAGCTATAGCTGTAGCATAAATGATCCTGCAGCTCTAATGATAGTTTTTGTTGTGTTTTAAATGGGAGTTGTGCAGACAATGAAAAAAAAAGTCTATTTAATTCCACGGTGCGCAAGCATCCGATTAAGAGTCTTTTGTACGAGTTAAGAGGTATTTCAGGTCCATCCTATTGAAGTAATCGGGGTAATTTGTGACGTGTGGACTCTCGGGAAAGGGGGATGGTTTTCGATGCGGAATGGAAAAGGGCCCGGGGGGGGGGGGGTTAAAGGGCAAAGAGGGAACGGTCATGAGAAGTTACGGGGTTTGAAAGGCAACGAGCAAGGGACCGGCGATGAATGGGTAACTGGTTTTAAAAAATGGTCACAAGATAGATTTCTAGACCGAGGGATTAAAGAGAAATTCAACATGCAAACTCACAGCACATCTCCCTCCCAATATACTCCTCTCTACAAAAGGACAAGAATCTGTCTCGCATAAACTAAAGAAATATCTTTGTGGGGAAAATCCTATGCGATTCTGAATGCATGGAGGTCTTTTCTCTAACCACAGCAATATATACAGTAAGTAAACCCTCAAATATTGTGGGTTGTGATATTGCAGGTTTCGACCAATCCCGGGCAACCTATTGTGTTCCGATTTCGTTATCGTGGTACTGTATTTCATTTCAGCCAATCATGCATTTCGAGATAAGATGAGTCATTGTTTGCATCCACGTGTACAATTACCTCCCATCACAAGCCTTCTGTTGTTTCTTGTGCACTGTTAATTGTAGTAATCAGACTAGCACATGGGAACAAAGCTCAGTTTAATAATGAACCATCATCAAACAGGAAATGATGTCCAGAGATCCTGTAATAATGCATCTACAAGATCTATTAGCCACGCAACAGTTAATAATGACACCCAAATGTAAATCAATGGATAAAATGAATCGTGCCAAAAAGGTAGAGAAAGGTTATGATATTGTGCGAAGAAATCGAGTTGTTAGAGACGTCGGCAAGAAGTGAAAGTGTGGCATCTGTCGGCCGCCATTACCGGATCAATGAATCTACTGTGTGTAAATGAGTCAAATATTCGTGCAAGGGTTCCTGCCATCAAAGCGCAAAAGGTTCATTCCAGTGCTATGATCTTCATTTTGAAAGGATGGAAAAGTGCTCTTAATGTTTGGATGGAAGACCAAACAGAAAAAAAATGCCTTTGAGTGGGTGGACTGGTGTTTGGGAGAACCCATTGTGGATTTACTTGGTCTTTGAGTGGACCGGTGATGCGGAAGAAACCATTGTGGATTTAGCAATGTTTCCACAAGGCACCCGGATCTGAATGCTCCATTTCATCCATGACTTGTGGAACTAATCAAGGCGAAGGGATTTATGTCAGAGCAGGTTTTTAAAGGGATTATTTTGGAAGAGGATGCCATCTCGTACCTTCCTCTCGAAACAGGGAAGATCTGCTCCGAATCAAGGTGGCGAAGGATCATTTTATCCTTCTATGTGGCAATGCAGCAGGCACATTCGTCGTGCTCCCGATGATCCAACAGCCATCGCAAGTTCCACATCCACATCTTTCCAACCTCCACCCTCCCCCCCTATAGCAGCATCATCATCATCTCCGAGATAAGTCTTGTGTTTTCTATTTACGGCAGAGTACACCACGACCAGTACGTAATATGTTTACCCTCACCTATCTCACTGTTTTGGAATAAATTTAAAAGGTAAAATTCTTGTGTTTTTGTTTAATTTACACTGTATTTATTGTATTTACATGTTTTTTTCAATGTTAACAAGCTTTATATACATATAATTATGTGTTTATTTAAATTGTGATGTGTTTATTCCTGGCTATTGTCCACCTTTCTCTATATTTTATTGAATCCCAGGAACCAAACCCACCTGTTCCTATTATCCCTCCCACATAAAGGCAGATAACTTTAGTCCTCAATGTTTCTTTTTTGTTTCTGAACTGTTGATCAAAGTAGAAAACCCATGTATAATTCATTAGTTTTGTTGGTTCAATTATGGGTTAATCATGTTGTATATCCAGTGTATGTAAATGAAATATTTTACCCCAAACTATGTTCTCCGCAGTGCCATTCAGGAATATTGGTCAAAACCTTTGGAGTCCTCACCGATACAGTGGCCTTTTGAGGGTGCCAGTGAGCAGAGTAATTACTGGACCTTGCTCTGCTCACAACTTACTCATTACCACACAAGGCAAAGTATACAGCTGGGGTGAGCTATGTTTTGATTCTCCATTTTCACTATTCTCTCCATTTTTATTCCAATTTTGAGGGGTTTTTTTCAACTTTGCTCTTTATTACCTTTATTCCCCCTTCCATTCTTTCTTCTCTGCCTGTGTTTTCTCTACACTTTACCTGTACTGCATATTCCTCATGACCCATGCTAATGAGGGCCAACAAGCCCAAAACACATGTCCTTAGATGTTCCCTCTCCGAGGTGGACTGGTCTATAAAATTGAGAATTAAATTCCCTTCCCGGTTTTGGCTGCAGTACAATCCTATGGAGATTTAGGGGGCTGTAGCTCTGCAAAGCTCATGCCTCATAGGTGGAACACCTATGCAATTGTTTCGCCAGAAGAGCCTTTGTAAAATTATTTATATATATATATCTATATATATATATATATATATATATATATATATATATATATATATATATTCAGAATATAACCTTAACATTTCCTGCCCACACAGTATGAGATGGTAACCAAAGAGTATATAAATGATATATGCTGCTTCCTTGCTTGACACTCAGCATTTAAAAGACTGAGCACGGACAACAACCATTGGTTGGAAATGCTTGCGTAGGCTTTGATGAGCCTATTGGTCTCCTCTTGCATCGAAGTTCCTTGTAAAAATCCTTGACTTCAGAATATAATAAATCCTCAAGTGACACATTCATATCTTAGAACCGAATGATTCAATTGATGTTCTTGATGTGACCTAATGCAGATTAAAGTGGTATTAAATTAAGAATTCAGCCTGCTCGTTTCCTCACTACTGAGGGGCTGCTGTGCCGCTAATGCAGTACAGCTGTGCATTCAGGCACAAATTTTGAATTTGTTGATAGCTCGTCTATTCTCGAAGACATTATGCCATTATGGGATCTTCAACGTCCACCAACTAATGCGACCTGAAGTGACGCCCAGTTTTAACGTCCATCTGAGAGATGGCACAAACATTTATACAGTGCCTCCAGAAAGCCTACACCCCCTTTTAAAATTTTCACCTTTTGAAATTAAATATTTGAAATGAAAGTCAAATTTCAAACTCATCTAATTCATGGATGGGCTTGTCCTCAATTTTACTGCACAACATTATAAGAATACTCCCACCTACATCATGTTGCAAATACAACTTGAATGTGACAATCTTATTTAATTGATGGAAATCCACTGTGGATTCATTCTTTATATCTGCCTGAATTGAGAACACTCACATGATGAGGCTTGGCTGTGATGTGGGCTATCTTTAATTTATTGCTGTATTACGCTAGGAAATGAGATTAGCTGTTCATCACTTTCCATTGATCCTATATTTATTTGATGTCGTTGGCATGTGCCAATTACTAATTGTGCTAGATGACAATTGGGGCTGGCTGTGTGCCGTTTATAAATCACTCTGGGCCATTTATACGTTGACAAATGGCGCGCCCATTTGACAACAGGAGCAGCTCCGTTTTTCAAGTTACGCCATTCGACAATCAGCACTGTGCCAAGGCGGTGAGTTATCACATGTTCACAAATGGAGCTGCAACAATTGTGAACCATTGTTAATGTCGGTGAGTTATCACACGGTGACATACAGTACTTACAGACTCAATTAATTCAGCATTCGCTAATTGTAAAATATTTAATTGAAGAAAACACTAATACTAGTACACAATTAACTCTTATATGAGCATGAATATACTTTTGATGATTATTCCCACACTTTTTGAAAAAAAAGGGGGGGGGGGATGTTGTACTCAGCTCCGTCTGTTCATGCGGCGATCTGTCTATCCGTCATACTATGTCCTCCTAAAGGGTTCGGCAAAAATTCACCAAACTTGGTAATTATGATCAGCACAAGGCAGGAAGGTGCAAGAGCAGACTCATTTTTCACCCCACCCCTTGGGTTGGGGTCAAAATGTGGAATGCAATTACGGATACATTTTAAACATTTCTAATGACACGTTGTAAATGCAATCAACATTTGGGGGATGCATGAAACATGTAATGATTTTTTTTTGGGGGGGGGAGGAGGAATTTGACCCTCAATCCATGACTCAGGGGATGTGGATTTAGGGTCATGGGTCAAAGGAAGAGAAAAAAAACATCTAAATTTGATATTGGGTTATTCTTGGTGGAAATTTTTGCCATCCTTCAACCTTGCTTTTGGTGAGAAGTGTGGGGATTTGCGATTGTGCACCATCGACATCGCTTTATTTTTTATTTGGAATACAGTTGACCTTTAATTGGTAATGTGACTGGTAAATACGAGGGTTGTTCAAGGTTGATTTGGATATTTTTCTATATTTAAAAGGAGCCGCATGTGTGCGTCCGTGCGTGTGAATTCCACTTATTGGTTCGACAGTTTGCCTGACTGCACCTACAATTTATATACCACAGTGGCCAATTTAGGAACCCTTTAGAACAGTTTAGAATTACCCTCTAGATTCTTAGAATATTTTAGAATTTACCCTTTACAACCCTTTAGCATTGCCCATTAGAACCCTTGAGAATTTACCCTTTAGAATTACCCTTGTAACCATTCAAAATTACCCTCTAGAACCCATTAGAATTGCCCTTTGGAACTTTAGCATTTATCCTATGAACCCTTTCTCTCAATCAGGGCTTTTACTGCGGAGGTTATGCAGGTTTGCTATTATTTCCGATTATTTTCTCTTTTATACGAGTTGAACATGCGACTGTGATGGGTTTCTGTGAAGTTGGTGATAGCATGATAGGGGAGCAGAAAGCATTAAATGTTCTGGTTTTGACGTGGGAATGCCTGTTTGCTTAAATGAGTGAGAGGAGGGTGAGTGTAAAGATGGTACAGCTTTTGAAGGGGGAGGTTTAGTCTTTTGGAGGAGGGGTTGAATACTTTCGATGGGGGTTTGGAGGCTTGATTGTGGTGAGGGGATTGATGCCTCAGGGTTGGTTAGGGAAGGGTGAGGATTGGGTTGGGGGAGGGGGGTGGGGGAAGCAAAGATGGGACAGAGTTGGGAGGGGCAGGATGGGAATTTTTGGTTGAGGAATTGTCAGAATTAGTAAGGGATCATAATTCATGGAGCAAGTTGTGAAGTTATTTTGCTTGCAAAGTTTTGTAGTATGGTTTATAAGATCGCCAAGAGGTTCTTTTTTATCATTGCCATTGCTCCAATAATCGCTGGCACAATTTTGGCACTCATCAGCTTCCAGGATCTTGATTTCTGTGTTGTTGAAGCCAAAATCGCAAGGTAATGACACCTCAATTAGCAATGCCTTAGTTTATTTCTTTTTGTGCCAAAGTACTATATCCGTTTGTAATGCTTGTTCTCTATGTTCATGCTCGATGGGATCATCAGGTCATACGTGAGCATTACTTCCTTGCTTTCAGTGATTGCTTTTGGTTCGTGTTTCCATGATTTTTCTGAAACTGGGATATTGAGACTTTTGCAGACGTGCCACTGGATTCCACGATGTACCTTGTTGTGCCATTGTGTGTATAGCTGTTCTGACATGAGTTTTTTTTACATCCCGATAGGAGGTGGCTCGTACTTTCTGTTTCTACTTTGCAGAACCTACACTTGTCTGATTGACTTGACTCAGTCCTGCCATTTTGTTAAAGCCATTGGTATAGTGTCCTTTATCTTGGGCATTTATATTATGATTCGTTGCTCATCCCAGCCGAGTTGATGTCTTCTTAGCCATTCCAAAGAGCCTTCCAAGTCAAAACCAAATCTTTATCAAAAACAAAAAAATGGTCTCTAAAAATGTTTCAACTTTCTCTTTCACACGTGTGGTTCTCTGAATTGTATCACAATTCACTGCTCGTCTTCGTCTTCAAAAGACTGTTTTCAGTTCGTCCTTTCCTTCATCCCGTGTCTAAAAAGTCCAACTGTTACAATGATTCTTTTCTCCGTTCTCTTAATTCTCCTTTATCGCATCTTTGACTTAAGAATTTTTTAAATCCCTGTTTGCAATGCATGTTGGTGTTCCATCAATCATCCTTTTTTCTAACTGCGGTGCCAATTTACCCCACCTCCTAACCCCTTACCTGTTATACCCCCCTCCTCCCCCTGCCCGCTCCCTTCTTCATGATACCACTACCAAGTCTCATCCTTCCCCTGTCCCCACCTCTCTCATCACCCTCCTGACATTTGGCGATGCCTGCTCTCATAATCTCCCCTCCCTCTCAAAGCATCCTCCACACACTTCCCTCTCCACGCTTGCCTCTCACCTTTCTCAAAAACTCCCGCTCACCCTTCTCCCTCCAATCTCACCCCTCACTCCCCCTCCTCAAAGTTGCCTCCCATCACATCCACAAAGCTGACTCCTTCCCCTGCCCTTTCTCTTCCATCTCATCACTCCACCTCCTCCAATCTTCAACTTCCCTCTGCCCCCTCTCTTATTACTCCCCACTGTGCCTCATCCCATCACCATCAAACCTTTTCTCCTCCTCATCTGGCCCTCTCACTGAGCTCTTCTGCAATCCCCCACACACTATCAACAACTCTCCCTACCTCCTCCCCCCCTCCTCCCTCATCCTACTCTCCCCCTCCCATCCCCTCCTTGCACCCAAAGCATCCTCCACTCCCTCTTTCTTAACAGTGTGGACCTCAAACATCTGGGGCCTTTGCTCAAACCTGACAGATCTCTCCATTCAGGTTGCCACTGACAAACTAGACATAATCTGTTTTACAGAAACATTCCTGTCCAGGCTGGAGTTCCTCAAGGTAGCGTTCTGGGCCCTGTTCTTTTCTGCTTTTCATCAATGATCTCTCCGACTCTCTGGAAAATCCTCTTTATCTCTTTGCTGATGAGTCCACATTCTGCCAAACTGTCTGTCATCCCTCAGACCGGCAAGCAGCAGCTTCTTCACTCTGCAGATCTGGATAAAATCACAAGCTGGGCCAACACATGGAACGTGTCTTTCAATCCTGACAAATCTCACACACACTCTCACTGTGTCTCTACGAAAGGACAGTCTGGAAAACCCCTCAATCTACTTTCTCAACAATCCTCTTGAAGAAGTCGTTTCATTCAAGCTTCTGGGTCTCACTCTCTGCCATGATCTTTCCTGGGAAAGCCACATTTCCGACCTGGCCTCCAAAGCCAGTCACCGACTGGGAATCCTCCGTCGAGCAAAGTCCTTCCTCGGCACATCTGAGCTCCTGACCACAAACAAAGCTTTTGTCTGCAGTCTGATGGAGTACTGCTCTCCCCTCTGGGCTGGGGCTCCCGCCTCTCACCTTTCCCGGCTTCACGCTGTGGAAACCAAGGCTTTTAGGATTATTGGTTTCTCTTGCGATGAGGCTGAGTCGTTGGATTTCTCACCCTCTCTCACTGCAGGCAAGTCTTTGGTCTTTCTGTCTTCTATCATCTCCTCTCCGGCCTCGTCCTCCCCCCCGCTCTGTCTGCGATATGTTTCTATCGATAAATCTTTCTATCGATAAATCTTTCGTATGGGTATGCAGCCATTTCAGGACACGTGCTTTGACGTCTTCATCATTCAAATACTTAGTCACCCAGATGTTCTTCGATTGGTCCAAAGAGATGAAAATGACAAAGTGACAAGTCTCGACTGCATGGGAGATGATTTAGTATTTCTCAACCAATCTACACTACAATAGAAGTAGTTATCCCAAGCTTTATTTTTGAGAAAAATGGGGGGATATTGTAATCGGCTATCTCTGTCTGTCTGTCCGTCCGTCACGCTATCTCCTTCTAAACAATTGGGCATAAATTTACCAAACTTGGGAGTTGTGATTACCACATGGAATGAAGCTGAAAGAGCACTGTCATTTTGGCCCCACCCCTTTGGGTGAGGTCAAAAGGTCAAGTACCCAAAAATGAAATTACGGCTGCATTTTAAAATTAAGCTTTGTGTATGCAATCAATATTGGAAGACGCATGAAATATGTAACAATGTTTTTTGGATTTGGTCCCTGGTTCATGCCTCAGGGGTGGAGACTTAGGGTCACATGGGTCAACCCCCCCCAAAAAATTTTTAAACTCAAAATTTGATATTGGGTCATTCCTAGTGGAATTTTTTGCCATCTTTCAACTTTGTTACATTTGCCGTGTGAGGGTAAAAATTGCTGTGCAGTCAAGGCATGCCATGAAATGGCTTAGTTGGCTGTCCGTCATGTGTGTATTGCTTCCCACATTCGAAAAGTTCGACATGATTGAACTTTCATCCAACTGTTAATCTTCCAAAACACTTTCCTTATGATGACTGAATGAACTTTATTGGTGGTCTGGTCCAATAATATCTTCCCTCCATGCTGACACCGTTTGACTGACACAAAATGATAGATCCAGGTCTTATCACCTGTCACAATCCAGTTCAATAAATCATCCCTCTCCTTCTGATAGTGTTCCAGGAATTTTGATGTAATGGCCACTTGAGTTGCCTTTTGATAACTTGAGGGAGTTTATTTTTTGGTATCGACACCTTGCACTCACCTTATTGAATTTCAAGTGAGAATGATTGTTCCCACACTTCCAACACCGACATCCAATTCTTCTGTACTTGCACATGAAGTAATCCGGCGATTCTCCAAAGTTAGATGTTCAACACGTTTAATGTATGCTTGACTTGTACGATATACATGACCGGTCAAAAGTTTTAGAACACCCCCATTTTTCCAGTTTTTCCTGAAATTTAAGCAGTTTAATGTTTCAATGTACTCTGAAATTAAAGCACAGAACAAATAAACAATTGCAGATTTTTAAAAAAATCATGGAATCGTTTTGTTGAACAAAATTCAATCTAAAATTTTGACTAATCAAAGGAGCCACCTTTGCAGATATAACAACCGAACATACTCGTGGCATTCTTTCCACAATGGAAATCAAATATTGTTCGGAAAGTTCTTCCCAACACTGTTGCAGAAGTTCCCACAAATGTGTTGCACTTGTAGGTTGCTTTGCTTTAACCCTTCTGTCCAGTTCATCCCAAACCAGCTCGATTGGGTTTAAGTCTGGAGACTGTGTGGGCCATTCCATGATGTGAAACCTACCGTCTTGTTCTTTTCTTCCAAGGTAGTTCTGACATAGCCTGGAGGTATGTTTTGGGTCGTCATCTTGCTGTAGGATGAACCCCTGATCAACCAGGCGTAGACGAGAGGGTATTGCATGGCGCTGCAAAATGCTGTGGTAGCCCTTTTGGTTCAGGATGCCAGTCACACTGTGCAAGATGCCGACTCTGGATCCAGAAAAAGAGCCCCAGATCATCACGCTTCCTCCTCCATGTTTGACAGTTGGTGTCACACACTGAGGAACCATCCTTTCGCCTACTCGACGGCATACAAAAACCCTGCGTGATGAACCGAAGATTTCAAATTTTGATTCATCGGTCCATGAGACCTTCTTCCAGTTTTCAGTAGTCCACTGGTGGTGCGTCATGGCCCAGGCAAGCCTCTTATTCTTATTTTGCCATCTGAGCAATGGCTTTCTTACTGCCACTCGACCTGTCAAACCTGCATCTCAAAATCTTCTCTTCACAGTTGAAACTGAGACTTCCTTACTTCGACCAGTGTTAAGCTGTGCTTGAAGCTGCTGTCCTGTGAGCCGCCAATCACGCAAGCTGTTGACTCTCAGAAACTTGTCTTCTGATTGTGTTGTGGCTTTGGGTTTGCCAGACCTCTTCCTGTCAGAGTTTCCTCCAGTTTCCAAGTGCCTTTTGATGGTGTCGGAAACTGTACTCACTGACGTCTTGGCTTACTTTGCAATTTCTCTAAAGGAAAGACCTCCAGTTTTAAGGGTTATAATGGTCTGTCTGTCTTCCTTTGTTAATTGTCTTTTTCTCACCATTATGATAGCAATATACTACTTCCTGCAGTGCAATATTGTCTACATAATGCTTCAGAGGGTGAAGCAACACAGTCTGTTCCAACACCACTTTTATACGGACAGAGGGTTTGTAATTAATCAACAAACATTGGGACACCTGTAGGAATTGTTTGCATCAACTTTCAAGGCTTAATTTACTTCCATTGCTGCAGAACAGCTGCAGTTGTTAACCCATTACTTGTTTCCTGAAAAGGGCCTTTTTTAACAACTCTGAAATTACATTATTTTTCAGTTTTTGGTAACCTAAACTTTTTTGTTTTTAACCTCTGGCAGTTGACCGCTTAGCTTTGTACCATTTCAGGTTATTCACTGGACTTGAACTGCTTAAATTTCAGTAAAAACTGGAAAAATGAGGGTGTTCAAAAACTTTTGACCAGTGGTGTCGTTGGTTGCATGTGACAATACTCAAGATTGCTCTTCAATTCACTGATATTTGGAACCCAATGCACCGTTTGAACCACAACTGCATGAACGACATGCATCACCAAGTTGTGAAATACTATTCTGTAAATTTTCGCTTGTGTGATGTTTTCCTTTACAAGGAACTTAATGATACTCCTCTGCTCCACAGCACATGTGATTGTTCACCGCCACTGTTGTTTCACCCAGAATGCTTTGATTAGCATTGATATTACTTCCCGTCTACCTTGTTCAGGGTAGATAATATCAATGGACAAATTTTCAACAATTAAGTTATATTTTTACACCTTCTACAACAAAAGGTCCGTGTCGACCTTGAACCTCCCTTGTATCTTTCTTTCGAAAATTTTTAAGATTGCAATAACATATTATTGAGTGCATGACCCACATGTGAACCGCTCAGCCACAACCATTACAGCTGGCGTGAAGAACGAACACAGCAGAGACGTCTCTGCGGACGACCGAATGAAATGGGGATCACGCCTTCGTGATATTTACCATGCCTCATATTCTGAAAGTGGTCGAAACCACGTCGGTTATCAATGTCAGGATTAAAACAAATTGAATCCTCCAGGGATAATCAATCAAACCCAAATCGTCAAAGCACAGGAAAGATGGCAGGAAGACCTGAACACAGCCTCAAAGGGGAACCCAAATGCTCAGACTACCTCGACGCTAATCTATCCCTTGATACCCGACAAAATAGGTTTGTCTTTTTACGATTTGCGATTTATGAAGTAATTTTGTGATTAAAAGTCAAAATCTTCTTGCTCTTCTGCATGCTTCGCCGTGACGTCACACCCGGGAATCGACCGCCATATTCATACTGCCTTTTGGTTACATCGCGATGTGATTTAACTCAAACGGCGAATAATTTTCGATTTTCCGCAAATATGATGAGTCGATGCATCCTTGGTGGTTGTCTTGATACAAACCGAGTCTGTTTCATGCTACACCGATGGCCGAAAGACCGACTCTAAGTTTGCCAGAAATTGGACGAGGTTTGGCCGAAATACCCGAGTGTGGATTGGACTGACAAAAAGTTCACTTTTGTGCTCGTAACATGTTACAGAGAACTGTTATGAAACAACAGTGATGACTAGATCTTGTGGTTATCTGCCACAATTGAGAGAGGATGTCATCCCCATGATTAAGCAGAAAAAAAACAGCCGTCGCTCAAAACTGGAAGACCATCTCTACCCAGCTACCGGTACATGTACACTGGTGATTTTAGGGGTGAATCGAACACCTCACCTTGCCACCACCCCCACAATACCCACCAGCACACAAGCAGCACCACTCCCCCTTCCATTGGGGTGGGACATCGACACAGCACGACATGGCACGGACATGACGATGGGACACGACATGGCTCGCACATGACGGTGAGGCACAGACATAGCATGGCATGGCATGATGGTGGGAATTGACATGGCATGGACACAACAGTGGGACACAACACGACACAAACACAGAGACGAACCAATCATTAGCTGCAAAGGGAGGGGGCTCTCCACCTTGAGAGGTCCAAAAATCATGGCCCAGGGATTCCTACAATCATGAATTGGGAACATCCAAGAATCACATCCTATGAGCTGATAGACAGCTGGGAGGAGTCATCTTTTCGTCCTCACCACCCCCCCCTCTTCCCCTCGTAGTTGGGGGGGGTGGGGGGGAGGTGACTACGTACCGCCCTCTCCACTTTTCTGGCTTTACCTTGTTCACAGAAGGGGAACAAATGGACGAGACATCTTCCCCCATTTACCATCTATATTTGACAGCGCCTTCCCCGAGCAGTGGTATGCAGACAACTTACCCAAACCACAAGCACTCACACATGTTCAAAATATTCGAAGGTTACATAAACACCTTATGACTAACTACTGAACCTACGGCATAAACGTAAAACAACATTACGAATAAACTCTCCACTTCAAATTGAAAGGAACGAAATTGCAGCCGGTGGACAATTGTTTCTGCTCCAATTGACAATCGCACGCACCATTTGTCAATTCACAATTGGTGCTGCGCCATTTATTAACGGAACGGATTAACAGATGATGCACGACATCAGAACCTTGCCAGATTGTGCTGCACCAAAAAAAAAAATGAAACAAATGTGCCTTTTGTCTTGACTGTACTTGCTATGTGACATTAAAATATGATGTAATGAATTGAAAATGGCCTCATGTAAAGACATATTTGTAATATAGGCAAATTTACAGTGTGATTATGACTTTATTATTCCTTTACAAAAAAAAAAATACTGTTATTCAGATGATTACAGTGCCAGGTTTTACCGAAGTATCTCGAGGTAGTACGTGATTATCAGATTATTTTTGTTGTCCTGTTTTCAAAATGCTGGCATTTGGCAAAACGAGTCACAATCGGAGAACACCAAAACTTCAGTCCATGCTGAGGAGCTGGAATGATGGCCTAGAGATACACGCACTTGCCTCGAAGCTGTCTGACCTGGGTTAGTTTATACCTGGGGTGGGATTCTGTCATCCTGATGTTTCACTAGCAGGATGATTCATCGATGCGTCCCTCGGATGGACGTTGTATCGGGCATCCCGTCTGCTGGCGTTCGTTGCTGGACGTTTTAGAGATCCCACAGTGTCCTTCTCAAAGAGTAGGTGAGCACCCTGAACAAATTACAATTCCTGCCCTAACTTCTGATGGAAAGGCAATGGCGTACCACCCAGTATAACCCTTGCCTAGGAATCTGCTTCGGCAGCATTGACGCTCTGTGAAGAATGTCGTACATCCGAGAGAGACAGAGACAGGATTCTGGATCAGAGCACATCAATAATGATTCATTTGAGTGGTTAAATGGAACAATTGTGTGAAACGGATCACTTTCAGTCGGTAAATTAAAAGTCAAAAAAAATTTGGATACAAAGTCGAGGCTCATGGAGGAGCTAGAACGTAGAATGGATTAGGACATAAGAGAACCAAAGGAACAGGAGAAAGAGAGGGAGTGCCAACAGTAGGGCTGTGGGACAAAAATATAGAGGGAGACTTGGAGAAATAAGGGATGTGGGGATGAATAAAGGGTACGGGATGACACAGGGTGGACAACATGGACGCAGAACCAAACTCTCAGGTGGAAACAGCTGTCTTGAAGACCTGGAGTCTTGAGTGAGATTGAAGAGAACGTGGACGTTGGTTCCACAGGCAGGAGAAAAGAGGAACAAATGAGTGGAGATAAGCTGTGCTCCTGGATTATGTTGCTTCACCAGATGGGGTTGATGGTGGATGAACCACGTGCACCTTCCAGAAACCTGGGGGAGGGGGGAGACAAAGCCATGGGAAAGATGAAAGGGTACAAGACCAGAACGGAGGCAGTGGAAGACAGATAGACCACCGATGTGTCTGCGATGGGAAACTGATAGGCCCATAGACTCAGCTGTTCTTTGCAGATAAGCTTGACAAGTAAAAGAGCTGCTCCTCCCAAAACTAATGCCAGGCTGACAGGGTCATCTTGTTTTCCCTTTGTGGTTTAATTATATCCATGTTACTAAATGCATCATATGAAAACGGTACAAAACCTGAATATCATTACACAAGCTATGCTGAAGATGAAAAGGCCAGGTGTAGCATCTGCATGACATCCACAAAGTGCTTCCATCACTGTTACTTCAATCACACGATGGCACACGTCGTCATTCAGCAAACTTCCAACATGATGTTTTTAGGTGTTTTTTTAATATTTTAATAGTTCGTGTTTTCATTATCGTCATGTACCATGCCTCATCCAGACTGCTGCTGAAGCAGTTACGAGGCAACAATCCAGATTGGGTCTCCACTCCAACTCAGGAAGTCGGGGCAGGGATTTGTAATTTGTTCATGGTGCCGGCGGTCGCTCGCCTACTCCTCGTGAAGGACACCATGGGACCTTTAACATCCACCACCAATTAACACCAGTAGACGGGATGCCGGTTTAACGTCGATCTGAGGAAAGGCACACACACACGTTGATGAATCACCCTGCCTGTGCAACGCAAGGATGACGGTATACAGTCAAACGGAACACCAAAGACTGCATTGGAGTCATCAAAAGGAACCCAGATAAGTAAAGAGGAAAAGATGGAGGTCATCAGGAGGAACCTAGCTTGGTCAAGATTCAAACCCAGGCTAGACAGCTTATAGCTGAGAGTGCACACCTCCTGGCCATCCTGCCAGCCCCTTCATGCGTTCGATTAATGATAATGGAAGCTTTATGGCCACACATCATTGATTTGGGTAAAACTGTCACACATTGATGCCTCTGTGACCTTTTGACCTTTTGCACGATAGAAAGCACTGACGGCACTTTGACGGCTGAAGCTGTTCTTCGGCTCTCTTATTTTTCTTCATCGAAGGTTGTCGTATGGCAAGCCGTGCGCTCGCCGCTCCCTCAGGTCACCCCAGCTGCTCCCACAAATTCTCGCCACACTTCAGGAGGCGAGGAAAATCTCCGCCGAATGCAAATTGCAGGTCGTGGCCTCATTCATCGTGCGTTTGTTACACACATGCCCAGCCTTGCCCTGCCGATGGTGGTGAGGTCACTGAAAAGAGCGAGTTCAACAACATTGAATGGTTTCCACGTTCGTAATTCAATATAATGAACCATCTGTATCGCATCAGCTCCCTTAGAGATCGTTCGTCAATCCAGTTTTTAATTCATTTTTTTCACAATGGCGTCAGAACACAAATCTGTGATGAGCATGTGGTCGTTGTTATTCCAGTTGTTCAGCTTGTTTGATTAACTTTGCTTTCATTTAATTGTTTGTGCGAAGTGAACGACTGAATTTGTTGGAGGATTGATTAAATGATGGGCTGTACAATAAGTAGTGAGGAAGTAAAATCAGACTCTTGTTAAAATCCCCCTTGTTACTTTTATTTATTGGGTTGTTATTTGTTTTTATCTATTACTAGTTCATGAAAGGGAGTGATTTTCACCGTGAATGCTATGGTTTCGTGGATTTGGCACTTGCAAATCAAATGGAATAGAGCTTTCATGTTGATAAGCTGCACATGATCATTAAAGAAGACAAGAAAGAGGCAACAAAGGGAAGTGTGCTGGTGTGTTTGTGTAGTGGTGTTTGTGTGTGTGTGTGTAGTGGTGTGTGGACGATGCACTAATGATGTAAGTTTATGTTCATACAGCTGAGCAGACAAACAGACCTTTTTGGGTTTTATTGTCCAGATTCACGTTCCAATCGTACGTATTTTATAGACGTACTCACATTCCAATCGGACATACTCGATGGACGTACTCACTTTCTAACAGTACACATATCAGATGAAAAAAGAGCACGTTCCTGATAGCACATGTACGTCATAGCCGTACTCACATTCTTAATAGTACGTCCTTTATAGACGTGTAATACTGGCTACCACCAGAGGGCATTTGTGTCCCATGTGATCTCATTATGTGTGGACAGAAAGGCTGACAGAATTGCCTCTAAACCATCTAATCTGGGTTTGAATCCCGGCCCACCTATAAACTGTCGTCCTGGTGTTTCACAGGCAGGGTGATTCATCAATGTGTGTGCCGTCTCTCGAATGGACGTTAAACTGGGTGTCCCATCTGTCGGCATTAGTTGGTTGATGTTGAAGATCCCACGATGTCCTCCGTGAAGAGGTGAGCGATCACCGCCATGACCAAGTTAAAAAAACAATAAAATAAAACAAGCTCAAATGAGCTAAGATCCTCATCCTCTTAACGATGACGTCATAAAAATGAATATGACGTCATTGTGATGTATCAGGTTTGCGATAAATTATCTGTGCTAATGCCCGGCTTGATTCCCGCAAACAAAATTCAAACAGCTTGCCTAGTTTCGGAGATAATGGTATAGGCGATTTCCATTAGCGGCGATATTATGACATCAACTTTTTTTCTAGGAAGAATTTCCAAAATCGGAGATGGTTATTGCCTGCGCGTGGGCTTTCTGCATATACATGGCAAGTTTCACGAAGATCCGATGAAAACTCTGGGTTGTGAAACAAAAAATGTCAAAAATAGGAATGACGTCATAAAAATTTATATGACATCATAGTGATGTATCATATGTGCGGTAATTCATCTCTGCCAATGCCCTGTTCGATTTCCGCAAACAGAATTCAATAAAGCTTGCCTAGTTTCGGAGATAATTTTTTCGGCGATTTCCATTAGCGGAGATATTTTGACATCATAACATTTTTTTCTAGGAGGAATTTTCAAAATCGGAGATGGTTACTGTCTGGGCAGGGTATTTTTACATATATATGCCAAGTTTCAGGAAGTTTCGATGAAAACTGTCGGCTGTGAAACAAACTAGTTTCCGAGATAATGGTATAGGCGATTTCCATTAGCGGCGATATTATGACGTTAATTTTTTTCGAGGAAGAATTTCCAAAATCGGAGATGGTTACTGCCTGCGCGTGGGCTTTCTGCATATACATGGCAAGTTTCACGAAGATCCGATGAAAACTCTGGGTTGTGAAACAAAAAATGTCAAAAAATAGGAATGATGTCATAAACATTTATGACATCATAGTGATGTATCATATGTGCGGTAATTCATCTCTGCTAATGCCCTGTTCGATTCCCGCAAACAGAATTCAATAAAGCTTGCCTAGTTTCGGAGATATTTTTTCAGGCGATTTCCATTAGCAGAGATATTTTGACGTCATAACTTTTTTTCTAGGAGGAATTTCCAAAATCGGAGATGGTTTCTGTCTGCACGTGGGCTTTCTGCATATACATGGCAAGTTTCAGGAAGTTTCGATGAAAACTGTAGGCTGTGAAACAAAAAAGTCCACAAGAACAACAACGTGAGTAAAGGACCGGTCACACCTTGACGTTTTAGCCAACGTATGCCGATTTTTGAATTTTTTTTTCTAAAACGCTGGCACACGTTGAATACGTTATGGGTAAGTTTTGATAACATTGAGAGCACGCTGAAAAACACTGCCATACGTCGTTGTACGCTGGCTTTAAACGTTGTACTTTTCGGTTGTCCTCAAATTTTTGCATGCTTGAAATTTCACGACGTATGCCGGCGTATGACTCATATGTTCCGCTACGCTGGCCACAAGTTGTATGCACGGTCTGCGATCGTTGACAGACATCAACACATGCTACTTGTAAGTTAATCATAAGTTGAGACACGCCGAGGTAATGTTTAGCGTCCCCGAAACTTATTTCTAACCTTTGATTAACGTGTTGTTGGCACGTTACGCGATCGTTGCCACACATCGACAGACGTTACTTTTAAGTTACTCAGAGGCTGAAAGAGGTCGGTATAATGGATCATCCTTGCATCAGCGTCCACGGCCACGGCCAGGACACTTATTTGCAGCATTCTTCAAACTTTTCTTCGGCATTACGAGGATGTTCACACTTCGATGTCTAGCTTGGCTCTGATTCCAATTGTCCATCGGCAGCGTCTATTTAAAATAGTCGAGTTTGAGTGTTTTAACACGTTCAGAAGAAACGCTTCAAATTTCCAAACCCCAGCGTCAAAAAACAAAGGCGAGTGACAGCAATTTAAATCGTTCATTGTAAACAATGAAAATAGCTGAGTGGTACCGTTTAAAAGTCGTTGAGTGTAAAAAAAATCCAATTGTTGAGCGCAAGTGTCTACTTTCAATAGTGGAGATGCAGCCATTTAAATCGTTGAGTGGCAGCCTATGAATAGCAAACCCTACAGGTCAGGTATGGGAGCATGTGCCAGAACAGCGCGTCGCTGCGTCCACTTTCCGTCGGTACTCCAGGGGCCTCCGTCTGGCCATCCCCCAGGCAGATGCCAGGCCCATCCCCATCTCCTTGAGATGATGGTCAACCTGCTGCAACCATGAGGCACATGGTCGGCCCACTGGCCTCCTCCACTCATGAGACTCCCTCGCTGAGAGAATCTGGTGAGCAAGATCAGCATCAGGAAAACGAGCCACATGTCCATACAGCCGCAACTGACGCTCACGGACTATGCAGGTAACAAATCTCATCCGAGTCTCTCTCAGCAACCGCTCGTTGGACACAAAATCCGACCAGCGATAGTCAAGGATTCTCCGAAGACACCTGGTACCAAAGGAATTAAGTCTCCGTCTCAGATCCTTGGTCAGAGTCCAAGTCTCGCACCTATAGAGCAAGACTGGATGGACTAAGGACCTGAAGACTCGGACTTTCGTCCTCCCGCACAGGTACCGGCAGCGCCACACCCCATGATCCAGTGAATCCATGACTCCCCAGGCCCGACCCAGACGTCTATTGACCTCTGACTCGCAGCCAGCAGAGACATGAATATCACTGCCAAGGTAAATGAATCTCTCCATGACCTCTACATCCTCACCACAAACAGACACAGACAGGACAGCAGCATCCAAGATGTCACCGAAAGCCTGGATCTTAGTTTTGACCCAAGAAACCCGTAATCCCAGCGGCTCCGACTCCTCATTCAGCACCTCGAGGGCCCCCAAAAGGATGTCTAAAGTCTCCGCAAAGATGACTGCATCGTCTGCAAAATCAAGGTCCGAGATCTTGACATTCCCAAACGATGCACCGCAACTTGATCTCTCCGACATCCTCCCTAAAATCCAGTCCATACAAGTGCTGAAAAGTGTGGGGGCAAGTACACATCCCTGACGAATTCCAGTAACAACTGGAAATAAGTCAGAGATGGTACTACCATACTTCACAGCACTCTCAGAACCAGAGTAGAGTTCAGACATCAGATCGATCAGTTTTGGTGGCACCCCACGAAGACCAAGAATCCTCCAGAGGACATCCCGATTCACTGAATCGAACGCTTTACAGAGATCAACATAGGCTGCAAGCAGCCCCTGCCGAAACTCTCGTTTGCGTTCGGTGAGGACACGAAGGGCAAGGATACGGTCAATCGTTGACCTCTTTGGTGTAAAGCCTGACTGCTCTGGACGCTGGTGCTCAAGCAGATGGTGGCGAACCCTATCAAGAATTATCCGAGCAAAGACCTTGCCCGGCACTGAGAGCAGCGTCACCCCTCGGTAGTTGTTGCAGTCTTGGCGATCACCCTTCCCTTTCCAGAGAGGGACAACAAGGCCCCTCTTCCAGTCAGTTGGGATGATGCCTGTGTTCCAGGCAGAGCACAAAACTGTATGCAACGACACGAGTGCAGCATTTCCACCAGCCTTGAGAAGTTCGGCATGGATGCCACAGATCCCTGGAGCTTTGCCCCGTTTCAACCGGTTCACCGCAGCCCGTGTTTCCACAAGCGAAGGTGGACCACAGTTGATTCGTGGGTCAGCAACAGGGATTGTAACACCCTTGACATCCAACTCGACAGCTGGGGGATCAGCCTGGTACAACCGCTCAAAGTAACCGGCCCAGCGGGCCTTCACTTCAGACTCCTCTGTCAAGAGCCTACCACTCTCTGCTCGAACTGCAGTGCTCCGAGGGATGGGCTTGGATGAACGTAATGCGCGAATTCCCCTGTAAGCGGGACGAGAATCACCTGTCCACAGGTGATGCTCTACCCCCTCACTGATTCCTCGCACATAGGCCTCCTTGTCCGCCCTCAGTGCACGTACAGTTTTACGCCTCAGCTCCCTGAACAGCTCAGCTCTGCCATTCAGCCTGGCCCTGTGACTCTGGTCAATGGTATCCAGTGTCCCTTGAGAGACAAAATTCTTCTTTGCCCTGCGGTGAGTTCCAAGACATCCACCGGCAACATCAAGGACGGTGGTCTTGAAGGCGCTCCACAACTCTTCAGGACCCCCCAAAGCACCCAGACCCCCCAAGTGTCCACTCAGCCTGTTCGCAAACTCCTCAGCTACTCTCTCATCCCTGAGCTTGGCAACATCCAGCCTAGGCTGGGATGTTACCATTCTCCAGGATTTAAGGTGCAGCTTTAGAGTTGCTACAACAAGCCTGTGGTCAGTATTGAGGAACTGAGCACTCCGGTAGACCCTGCAGTTCTGGATCATCCTCCAACGACCGTCAATGAGGACATGGTCAATCTCCTTTGCCACACCGCCAGCGTTGGAATACCAAGTCCAGCAATGAGCTTGTGGGCGCTGAAACCATGAACCAGCCACCCTAAGTCCATGACTTCTTGCAAAGTCAAGGAACTTAGTGCTATTCTGGTTCATAGTTCCTGACCCATGGGGACCAACACACACCTCATAACCATCCCTATCAGTTCCAGTCGATGCATTGAAATCCCCCAAGACTAGAAGTGTATCTCGTCTGGGGCACTGATCAACCACAGACTCGAGCGTGGCGTAGAATGCATCCTTCACGGTGAGATCACTCGCCTCAGTCGGAGCATAAACAGAGACCAGGGAAATGACACCTAAGGAATGACGAATCCTTAATCTCATAATACGCTCGTTGACCAGTGTTACCTCAATTATCATTGGGGTCAGCTTATTGGACACAGCTACAGCAACTCCTTGGGTATGGTAACCATCAGAGCGACCAGACCAATAGTAGGTGTAACCACCCACCATTATTTCGCCGCAATCCGGTCTCCGAACCTCAGAGAGAGCTGCAATCCCGATGTCCAAACGCTTGAGCTCAGATGATAACAGAGACAGGTGATCATCCTCTCTTAGGGATAGGACATTCCAGGCACCCACCCGAAGGGACCGCCTCAGGTTAACCCAAGGAGACCGCCGTCTGGTGGACGACACCTCAGCGCCACTCCGACACACTCTCCTGCAATCTGACCCAGGGATGTTACCCCGTGGTTTCCCTCCTATCAAAGATTGGGGGTCCCGAAGGCTTTGCCCCAATCCCGTCATCCGGTGAGCTGCCCTGCGAAGGGAAGCTGCACAGGAGGTACTCCCACGGAGTGGGTTTTCAGATTTTTTTGCGTTTTTGCATTTTGCGGAATGAAGCGTTTTACGGTGGCCGGAGTGCAAATCCTGCCACCAACCTCCTAATAAGAAGTAACCCAACTGCAGGAGGACGTCTGCAGACACAGTTGGGCACTAGATATGGATGGCCGTTGGCTCACAAGGAGCTCCTCCGCCCTTTGACAGGTTTTGTTTTTAATCCTGCTGGGTGTCCATATCCAAACACCCCCCTCACCAGAAAACCTGGTGGGGGAGACCGTTTAGTCGCCGACAACCCGACCATGGAACAGGTTAGTACAGGTTTACATGGTACCTGTAGCAGGTCACAGATCGAACCTGACCTGCAAACCCCACGTCACCGGCAAAGATAAACTGCCGCACGATATGGATAAGTTAGGCTATCGTTGGGCATAGTTTGTGAACGCCGGCTTCACGATAATTATTCGTTGGTATATCGTATCTATAAGTAATCAAAGCGCTCTATGCACATTATTAGTTCATTGTGCATTTGTCCAACCCGTTATGAATAGACCTAAATCGTAAAAACAAGCTATAGCTCATTGTTGAAAAAGCCCCATAAAAAATTAGCCACGAAGAACTTTGAACAATGGTGAAAAGATGTCTCCTACCCGTGGACACGCGGACGCAAGGACGATCCATCGTAACCCACACCCTCCCCCTCACACTCACCTACTACTGCCAACATGAACAAACTACTACTAATACTAATACTGATACTGATACTGATACTGTTCCTGCTGACATGGACATCGACTCAAAAAGGACTCGAAAACACTGTTGGGTTCCCCTTTTATGAGCAGCATTTTTATATACCAATTCCCAAAACCGCTGGGAACACGTGTTTATATGGCAGTTGTAACCTAGAAACACGTTCATTTTTTTTTTGTCGACCGGAAGACGTCATTGGAATACGTCGACATACGTCGATGTGTGTTGGGACTACGTAAAGAATT
Organism: Eptatretus burgeri; assembly: GCF_056783735.1. Classification (NCBI taxonomy): domain Eukaryota; kingdom Metazoa; phylum Chordata; class Myxini; order Myxiniformes; family Myxinidae; genus Eptatretus; species Eptatretus burgeri. The sequence goes on along the minus strand of NC_140964.1, from coordinate 128,533,252 downwards.
GGTTCAAAGCACGTCAAACATAAGTTAGAAATAAGTTTCGCGTAAAAAAGACATTACCGCGACGTGTTTCGACTTATGAGTAGCTTGTAAGTAGCCTTTGTGGACGTGTGTAAGCGTCCGCATATCGTGTGTACAACTTATCCCTATCGCATGCCGTCAGCCAATGATGTAACCCCTTGTGCTGCATGCAAGCGAAGAAGAACGTGGACACAGACAGACAAATTGACCCAAATTCAATGCACTCTGAGGGCAATAACATGTCTAAGTCAATGAAATACATTGGTGTGTTGACAGCAGAAGACAGACTCCAGTATTTTTTATGAGATGACTTGATCACATGGTAAGGGGTCTATCTGATTTTTTTCAATCCTACCCTTCCCTCCAGCGCTTCAAATTGGTGGTGCGCCGACATCTCATGTCATCCTCCATTCGAGAAATAAAACGAGTGATTGTTCAGTTGCAGAGTTTTAAACGAGAATGGCACTCAAAAGAGCGCATTCCTCCACCAGGCGGATTAGATTACGTTTTGTATCCCACTGATAGGCCTGATCTGGATTCGGGCCTCAACTGAAATTTAATCAATTTGTTCTTGTCACCTAAAACAACTCATCCACTAAGTTTCGTCTGAATCTGTTCATAACTTTTTCAAATATCATGTACAGTGCCTGGGGAAAGTCTACACCCCCTTTCAAAATGTTCACCTTTTGTTACCTTGGAACCTGGAATTAAATTTCATTAAATCAGACTTTTTCCACATTTATTTACACATCGTAACTCACAACTTCCAAGAGAAAAAACAAATTCTTCAAATCTCAGAAAATTTATTAAAAATACAAAATTAGAATATCTTGGTTGGATAAGTGTCCACCCTCCCTGAGTTAATACTTGGTGGAAGCACATTTGACAGCAATTACAGCTGTGAGTCTGTTGGGATAGGTCTCTACCAACTTTGTACATCTTGATTGGGCAATATTTTCCCATTCTTGTGTACAAAATTTTTCAAGCTCAGTCAAGTTGCACGGGGAGTGTTGATGGACAGCGATCTTCAAGTCATGCCACAGATTTTCGATTGGAGTTATGTTGGGGCTCTGACTGGGCCACTCAAGGACATTTATCTTTTTGTTCCTTAGCCACTCCAGTGTAGCTTTGTCTGTGTGCTTCAGTTCGTCGTCTTGCTGAAAGTTGAACTTCTGTCCCAATTTCAGTTTTCTTGCAGAGGACGGCAGGTTTTCCTCTTGGATTTTTCTGCATCCATTTTCCCTTCAATCCTGACAATTGCCCAAATCTGTGTTGATGAGAAACATCCCCATAACATGATGACCATACTTCACAGTAGGGATGGTGTTCTTTGGGTGATGTGTTGTGTTGAGTTTGTGCCAAACACATACCGTTTTGCATTTAGGCCAAAAAGTTCCATCTTGGTTTCGTCACATCCCAAAACTTTTTGCCACATGGATTCAGAATCTCTGGAGTGTTTTTTTTGCATTCCTCAAATGGGACTCAAGGTGGGCTTTTTTGAGTGATGGCTTCCTTCTTGCCACCCTACCGACAAGGCCAGACTTGTGGAGTGTTTAGGATATTGTTGGAACATGTACACAGCGACCAGTCTTTTCCATAAAGGATTGTAGCTCTTTCAAATTTGCCATTGGCCTCTTGGTGGCCTCTCTGATCAGTCTCCTCCTTGCTTGGTCGTCCAGTTTGGAGGGACGGCCTGATCAAGGTAGGGTCTTGATGGTACCATACACCCTTGACTGGGCTCCAAGGGATATTCAAGGCCTTTGAAATATTTTTATACCCATCCCCTGATCCGTGCCTTTCCACAACTTTATCCCGAAGGTCTTTTGAAAGCTCCTTGGTGCTTATGGTTGAGTCTTTGTTGTGAAATGCACTACTCAGCAGAGGAAGCCTTTCGGAACAGCTGGTTTTATTCTGAAATCATCAGAATCACTACAATTTAACACAGGTGGAGGCCAATTAACTTGGTGTGTGATTTTGAAGGTGATTGGTTACACCTGAGTTAATTTACAATTGCTATTATAAGGGGGGTGGACACTTGTCCAACCAAGATATTCTAGTTTTGTATTTTTAATTAATTTTCTGAGATTTGTAGAATTTGTTTTTCACTTGGAAGTTGTGGGTTACGATGTACAAATAAATGTGGAAAAAGTCTGATTAATGCATTTTAATTCCAGGCTATAAGGGAACAAAAGGTACAAATTTTTGAAAAGGGGGTGTAGACTTTCTATCGGCACTGGATGTGTTGGTTTGGGTTTGATTTGTCAATGTTGAAGAATCAACGCAAATTTTTTTTTTTAATTCTCATCCGGGTCCAGATCTTCACCAATATCTCATCATTTCATCCATGTCACACACCCAACCTGTCCACCAAGTTTCATCGAAATACATCCACAACGTTTTTGAGATATCGTCCTTACAGACACACAGACGAACTCTGGGTGAAAACATATCTTCCGTGCACCTTCGGTTGCGATGGTAAAAATGTTGTGAATGAACTGAATATAAATATTTAGTCAAAATTATAGCAGTTCATGCACTTACTGATCACTACTCGAACTTGAAAGGCTTTACCAATCATACCACGGTGCTCCTGTTAGCTTGCTGTAAACATTGCAAACAGATGTTGTCTAGACAGACGAATCGAAATGACTAAAATTATGGACGAAATAATTAACAGGTAAAATGACTCACGTGGAACTCTAAAATTTTGTCCGTGTGATGTCAGCCTTAGCCTCTACTACCATAAAGATGTGTTAATAGTGGCCTTGAGGATCAAACTAGCAGCAAAATTCCCACCGCACATCAAACACGGACATTACGACCAATTTCAATAAAGATCATTTTCTGCACCGATCATTAGCACGAAGCTTTTGTCCCTCAAAGCAAAGAATATCTCATGCTTGAATGGCTTTTTATACGGCGTACTTGGCTATAGCTGAGAGCATCTTGATTGCTGAAAGTATGCGTGCTATTCCCAAGTCCAATGTTGTTTTATCACATTTGCTATAATTTTTATTCATGTTGTCCATATATTGTTGGATGAACCTTTAGGAGATCTGCATAAAGGTACGAAGGTAAAACACAGGTTTTATACCAATTCTGGATGGAGATGTTGGAGTGCTCTTACTGCTGGAAAGGTTTTAATTGGAAGCGTTGTCAGATTTTCAATCATACTCAGCGTGCCTACACGTCGCTACGCTGATGGGTTCAATCAAAGGACAGCATGTAGTCCTTTACGAACATATTGTCTGTCTATTTGCGAATGTCAATGAGGATATAAAATGAAGTGAAACGCACAAAAAGGATATTTTATCACATGTACTTGTTGTTGTTGTTGTTGTTGTTGTTTGTGTGATCCATCCGTGTAATTTTATGTCTTTTTCTATTGCTGCGAGAAATATTACAATATATAATTTTGTTTTTTTCCTGTTTGTCACACGTGGTCAGTCTGTTACGTAAAAGGGCAGCGAGATGGTGGTGAACAGCTGTCTTAAAGACCTGGAGGGGAGAATGAGATTGAAGAGAATGTGAAAGTTGGTTCAACAGGCAGGAATTTTTTACCTCTTTCACAGGAGGTGGACAGAGATTATGTTTTCACCCCTGTTGTCTGTCTGTCTGTCTGTTTGTTTGTTTGTTTGTTTGTTTGCCTGTGAACAAAATATCTCAAAAAGTTGTGGACGGATTCAGATGACATTTGGTGAGATGTTGGGTTTGTGACAAGGACAAATTTTTTGGATTTCGGTGAAGATCTGGATCTGGATATGAGAATATTTTTAGTGATTCTTCGCCAATGAATGACAGAGCTAAACCTGATATATAGCACAGTATCTCAAAAGGTTATGGATGGATTCAGTCGAACTTGGTGGAGAGGTTGGGTGTGTGGTGACGACAAACCGATTCGATTTTGGTGGATTTTTAAAAAAAAAATCTTGAAGTGCTTCTTCACCATTGAGAGATGGGGCCATAAACGATATATTGTTACAAATCTGGCAGCCATGAGCACTCAACATTCAGGTCCCCATAGCTCAGTTATTCCGTTAAGTAAATGTGGATAGATAGCTCCCTTTCCCCTATGTCTAATGGGAATTAAGTGTACGTGCGCTGCAAAGTTATTTTATAGATAGGATTTTTACCCCAACAACACTCTGCTCGCGGCATTCTTCATGCGCTCGATGGCATGCGGGGCGTGTGCGTGGGCGGAATTCCATATCCCAGGCGGTGTGGATTTCACACCAAATATGGTCACGAAGTGTTTTGTTCTGGCTTGGTGCCAAATAAGGGTATGCATCATTTTCCGCCCAATGGGCGACATGCGGACTAAAGCTGGGGCGGTCCTTCTCAAGAAGGCGGAGCCGCGACACGCCGTCCACCCAATGGGAGCAGGCGTCGGGGGAGCGGACAGCGCCCCAAAAAGGACGACAAAAGAGAGTTGAAGATTGCATCCCGTCTGCTCGAGCGCGCTTCTGTCTAGGTCTGCGGCTGACTGCATCGCGCGCATCTGAGGAATCTCGTCTGGCGCATTACTGCAAGCGGTCGACCATCTCATCACGGGAGATCACCTTGTCTCGCCTCCTCTGGGTTCGGCTGCCCTGGTCCATTCTTTGGCGACTGGTGCTCTGGGAAGGTGCGGTCGTCCAGCCGCGCGAACGCGGCCAAGTAGCCAGCACGTTCTCTTCCCTCAGCTTGTCTTCCCTCCGAGCTGAAGGGGCAATAAAGACCTCGAGGTCCATCTCTTTCTGGGTACGTGTGTGTGTGTGTGTGTGTGTGTGTGTGTGTGTGTGTGTGTGTATGTGTGTGTGTCCATGGGCCCTGTCTCTAAGTAGAATGGTTTAAGGAATTGCTTGTATATTTAATACCCTTCTTTATTCGTGATAACTCTGCTCTGTGTTCCCCTCCCCGGTTATTGTTATAAATAAATATCCCTTTTGTTGAATGTACCAGCTCGTTCTTTGTCATTTCTGCCATTGGTTTGCCACAATGCGTATTGGGGATTAGGAAGGCCGTTGTTGCGTAATTGTTCATTTGGACCGACAGGCCTCGGTAACCATCCGCTCGGGTTACACACGGTTCGAGCACGGTAACGGCTCGTCCTGCTCGAGGCCTGCCGAGGGTGTTAGTTCCCCAGTAGCTTTGCCGCGTGGGTACTTAGGTATATTGAAGTTTGGCGATTAACCCTACCCCACGCGGTTAAATTATTGGCGATTCATGGTCCTGTAAGGGGCCCGTGCCTTTCAGACTTATCCGAGTGTCACGACCTAAATTCCGGTGTGTTCGGTGGAGCCGACTCTACTACTCTCCCTGGCGGTCGTGCTCGCCACCGATACCCGGCACCACAACAATATATCATGATATTTCAAAAACGTTGTGGACGGATTATGAAAAAACTAGGTGGGTGAGTGGGTAAGTGACAAGTACAAGCCGATGAGATTTTGGTTAAGGTCTGGCTCCAGATCTGGCCTATCAGTGGGATACAAAACGTAAACTGTTCAGCCTGGCAGAGGTATGCACTCCACCGAGTGCCGTTCCAGGTTTTTTTCATTTTTCATGCTTCGTTCTAAAATCTAAAGGGTTCCTGCTGTCGTAGAATGATAAATGTTGTCATTGGAACCGCTACATTTAGCTCTCATTCCCACTTCTTCTTCATTCCCTGAAAGGGAAGCTTTTGAAACAGACGTCTGTATGAGTAAACAGACACATTTTTGTTCCAAGTAAATTGTACATGAAAACTCGAGGTGCAACTTCTTTTACCTAATCCTAAAAACACGGGCTTTATTAAAATAGGCATCTTTATGTTTAAACCACCACAAACTAAAGTAATTATTAGCTTTCCAACGGAACCATTTCTATGATTCCCCGACAGCAGGAACCCTTTAGAATGAAGCATGAAAGATGGACACAGGCAGAGACGGATGGACGCTTATCCTTTGAGAAGTTGATTAAGATCGTGGTGACCTTTTACATAACAGGCTGAACACGTGTGACAAACAGGAAGAAAACACTTTGTGATTAAATTTATGCTTGCCAACATACCTGGAAAGCTGTCTTGGGTAACAGGCGTGTCGTGTATTTCCACTATGCTAAAACTACAGAATTTTTATTATTACAAAATACACCCAAACCTGTAACATTTGCTTTCTCATCGTGCAGTAGAGAGCAGCAGACTTACCTCTTGTGATCAAATTTCTCAAATCGATTCATTTAGAAAAGTTAATTACCTTAATCATGTGACTACCTGCATGCTTAACACGATCAACAAGCGGCTCGAAATGGCGTAATCCACCCCAGGATGCGATGTGCAGAAATCCCTCGCTATGAAGTCTATCGGGGTGGCCGAACATATATCATGTGTGCCAGAGAAAGATTGTAACCTTAAGGAGGAGGAGGAGATTGGGACCATACTCCATGCAGAGCGTTAGTGCTGCTTAAGCAGTCTCCTTGGCTATTGGGCGCAATCCTGGCCGGGTCACCACTCCGACACAGTAAACCAGCATGCTGGTACTCATTTTGCCGATCTCGGAAGGATGATAGGCCGAGTTAACCCCACCTGGTATTAATTCAACAACTGAGCGAGATTTGACCTCAGGACCCGAGGATCCAAAGCCCACCACCCTAACCATTAAGCCAACGCCAGGCATATTGTAACCTTAAATGGCTCACAAAGTTTCTAAAATAAGCTAAAAATACTTGGAAACGTAACTGAGCGAAAGGAGTGTGCCTCTGCACAACTATAGATTTGGAGAACTTTCTGAACTTGTACAAAAAGTTGATATATTGCAGCCGGTACCTGTGCAAGGCCTGTGGACCGGCATATTGTACCGATCATCCCTGTCGGTGGGTGGATGTTGACCCTTGTGAGGTTACCACGTGTGAACATGGCAGGCTTGGTGATTTATTTTATGGATGTTTGCATCCAATATTCATTTATCATTTCATTTATTCGACATTTCCAATATTCAGGCAGACTTCCCAGAGGGAGACACCATATTTGGTTTATTTGCTTCTTAACACTTTTGGTTCTGTTTCTTGAGCAACAGCAGCAGTTCCTCTTCAGGATCTCTGCCGACTTTCTCAAAGATGAGTTTTCCGGTAGTTTTGTCACGTATTTACTATTATTTTGTTATCTCTGTGTTTACTGTGTGTTTCTCGTTTGGTCTTGTGTTAAAACTTGTGCTAATTGCTGAGTATTCGGCGATCTTTTCGTATTGGGTTTCCTTGAGGCCTCTTCCCTAATCTTCCCTAATCTTCCCTAATCTTCAAAGAAAAAAGGTCTCTTAAAATGTTTCAACTTCCACTCTCTGACGTGCTTTTCTTCTTCTTCAAACACTTGAGTTGTTTTTGACCTTTCTTTCATCCCGTGTCGAAAAATTCCATCTGCGACAACGCTTCCTTCCTTCATCCTCTCAATTCTTCTGAACCCCATCCGTCTCCCAATTAGTCCATGAGCTACATGGCCAAATTCTGGAAATTGCTACCATGAGAGGGCACCAGATTTTTTAGTTATTTTCTGTTACCTATATGTATCTGTAACTGAAAACAGCATGATGGACATTTCTTGAGAATTGCTTAGTTTCTGTACAGCTAAATGTGGGAGAGAGGGGTTTTCCAGAAAAAAATACTAAGAGGGACATGTTTAAAAGTACAAACTTTATCAGACCATTTAAAATTGTTTCTGAGACTCATTGTTCATCATTATAAAAATGTACAGTTATCAAAACATGTTAGACCTCAAACTAATATACATTCTGAAGTTTTCTCAGAGATTTGAACCATAATTAACTGATTATTCTATTCTTGACCCAAAGCCTTGATGCAAACAGCACGGCAAGTTTCATACTTGCTGTTTTCATCCACACATTTCCTCACATACTTCATGTACATGACTTATTTATATTCAGGACACAAATATGATAATTACAGAGCTAAATCTTTCCTATAGTTGCCTTCAGTCAACCAAAGATCACTATAGCAAGAATAACATTAAATTGACATGGTGACAAACAATATGACAAGCCGGTAGGTGGACATGGGTAGGCGATGGGCCCGTTCGATGGGGAATGACCTGAGGATTAAGCACAAGAAAATTCATGATTCTAGCTTCAAGGGTTAATGCTGCAGATTGTTTTTTTCGTTAAAATACCCCCACATTTAGAGGTTTTTCGGCCGTTGCGAGGAAACGGAGGGGTCCATAGCAACGGTTCTTTCTCACACATAACTAGGACATACCATGAACCTACCATCCCAGTTTCATGTATATCTGACTCATAGTCTCTGAGATATAACGAACTTCATTTTTACCTTCACATTCTGCGAAAGGTTATGTATTGGTCGCTGTGTATTTATTTATTTATTTATTTGTGAATATGTGTGTGTGTGTGTGTGTGTGTGTGTGTGTGTGTGTGTGTGTGTGTGTGTGTGTGTGTTTGTTTGTTATTCGCATAACTCAAAGTATTAAACCAAATCGCTTGAAATTTGGTGGGATGATGGGTTATTATCCAAGGAACATTTGATCAGATTTTGGGAGTGATCGGGTCAAAGGTCAAGGTCAAGGTCACGGAAAGGTCAAATTTGTATTTTTACCATAGCGCGGTCAATTTTGATCTAATTGGCATGCAACCGATGCCAAAATGTTCAGAATTCATTGCCCAATCTTGTGATGGGCGACATGACACAATTACGTCATTACCCTTGTTAGCGGTTGGGGGTCAAAGGTCAGTGGGGTCACGACCTTTCAAAATATGCGGTTTTTGTCATAACACGGTCAAATCAAAACTGATTTGCATGAAACCAACACCAAAATGTTCACTCTTCTGTTGCCCCCACTCTCATGCCAAGAACAAAAAAGTAGCGGAGGCGAAGGTATGCGCTCTACCGAGTGCCCATTCTAGTTTTTATTGTTTTCGACCAGGGTTCATTCAAAGTCTATCTTCTCCGACAGTTTTCATAGGATCCGGCTGGAAATTCTTGACAATATGGCTGAATGTACTGCCCACAGTCGCACGTGGCCCGATTTCTGATTTTCGAAAAAATATATTTTTAATGATTTTTCAAAAATTTCAAAGTCCCTTTGCTAGGCAAGGTGGTGTCCATAGCAACGGTTCTCATTTGCACACAACTAGGTCATGGTATGAACCTACCAACCAATTTTCATCGAAATCGCCATTGTATTAACGGAGCACTGGACTGAACAGAGGGACAGACAGACAGACAAACATATCGACGGAAATACTGATAAGGGTAGAACAAATTTCAATTTTTTTTTTCAACGAGATCGACTACCCAATATCTTTCAAGTACATGTTGTTTGAAAGTCATTGTGATACATACACTTCTCTTCCCAGACGTAGTAGTTCAAAGTAATACATGATCAAAATAAAACATATACTTCCAGTATAAATCTATGAATCAGACGATACTAATCATCAAATACATATTCAGTTCACATCTGATCGTTCATTCATCATCACTCTCTGAACTGTCAGAATCCGTGAAGTCATCATTTTCCTCATGGTCCTTGGTAGGAACACAGACAGGGGTGACTGCTGGATGGCAAGATCACTCCCTTGTCAGCTTCCTGTGCCTGTTTCTGGAGACAGAGGACAGTATCTAGTTCTTCCAACTTTGAATAGGACACACTGTGTCCCAATCGGTTCAAAGCTCTCATCAGTTCCACGTTTCCAGTCAACGATTTGACTCCCCATGGCAAGAAGATGTGCTTGGCAGGAATTGTCTCCCCTCCACTTACAGCATACACACAATCTTGACCAAGGGATTGTATCACCCTCTGGAGTCGTGGCGTTCCTTCTGCTGAGCCACCAATGAGGAGAGTTCTGAGAAACAACAGTCATGTTTCTGGAAGCTTTAAATATTCTGCATTCAGTTCATCAGGTTTTGGAAGCCATGGCATCTTTGGTATGGATTTAATTTGGTCTCTGATGTATACTGCAGATTGGTTGATGACATGTCTTATGTCATTTGTAGACTTTCGTTCCTGGACCTTATCCTTGAGCATAACATTATCTGTAAGGGCTTGTACAAGTGATAGATTATCAGGATATACAAGAACCCTACCATTTGTCTCAGTGATGAAGTGGAGAGACTGACAAAATTCTGCCTCCAACTTACGGCGGATGTGATTTTTGGTCTGTTTCTTCACATCTTGGAAGCCATATGTTCTCATGGATTCTACAAGTTTGTCAGTTAGATGAACAGCCTGAGGATTAGTGAAAATAGTGTCCCTTATGTGCTTGAACAACATCATGTATGATTCTTGTTCTGCTTCTTGTTCGGCCACATCTTCGATTGCCAGAGTTGCAGTCACAGCTTTGGGTTTCTCATCCCTCGTGTAATTTCTGTAACAGGTCTTATGATAATGGGCCTCTGCTGCCACGAGTTCTCGTGATGTTATGGCCAGAATTTTGTCGTCAAATTGCCTAATGGCTGCTTGTTGAACCTTGTCATCAGAACGGAGCTCTAAAGACTGCATGAGTGGTTCACGGGTTTTGGATCCTGTGATGTATTTGGTTTTCTTGTCACAGAAAATACAAATTTTATCCATAACTCGAGATGAACTAGGGACATCACGCAAGCATTTCCAGGGATCTGAGCCAGCAGAAGCGTCTTCTTTGGATGAAACGCTGGCAAGTGTTTTCTTGTGAGTGAAAGAAGAATGATAGTTTCGATGATACCATAGTTTTGAGTCATAATCATATTCACAGAGATTAAGGATGGCATCAAAGTTTTGTATACTGGCAGCATTCTGAAGCGCTTCTATGGACTGTGGATCCTTTGGGTTGGTGAGCTCACTGATTGGCGCACTCACTGCACAGATTATACAGGTCCTCTCCTCAACATGAGGCCTTTTGGGTGGCTTCTGAGGTGCATCCACTATATTTATTCACCTGCAATGATACAGAATAGAGCAATTATTTATCAATTGGAGATAGTAGTGCGGGCTCGTAGGTGCAGCTTCGTTCCTTCACTCTCGTAAACGACGACTGGATTGGGGCATTATTTCAATTAGATCGGAACAACCATATCATAAATGGCCATAACTTGGGAAACACCTGGGAAACATACTCAGGTCCCCAGCGTCAATTGTGACGTCATATCAAACGAAGAAGAAGAATTGTGACGCCCACCCCCTCTCTCCCCCTCTCTCATCCCCTCTCTCTCCCCTAGTCTCACCCCTCCTCTCTCCTCCCTCCTCTCTCTCACCCCCGCTCTCACCCCCCCTCACACCCCCTCTCGCCCCCTCCTCTCTCGAATTGTGACGCCCCCTCCCTCTCGTCCCTTCTCTCTCGCCCCCCCCCCAAACCTTGGGATTAATTAATAATTTGAACAATTAATTCAAACATTGGGAAAACACAGCTTTCAAACCCTGGGAAACAGCTGAAACGGATGAAGAATGATATCAAACATTGAAAAGGAACATTTTTCCCAGCGTCAATTGTCCCCAGCGTCAATTGTGACGCCATAGCAAACGAAGAAGAAGAATTGTGACGTCAATCGTGCAAAATAAATAAGTAAACATTAATTGTGACGTCATTTGTGATGTCATAGCACCGTGTCTTGTCATTGGTTGACAGATAAATGGCCGTAACTTGGGAACCGCTTGTCCGATTAATCTCAAACCTTGAAAAGGCACATACTAAGGTCCCCAGCGTCGACTGTGGTGTCATTCGTGATGTCATAGCACTGTGTCTTGTCATTGGTTGACAGATAAATGGCCGTAACTTGGGAACCGCTTCTCCGATTAATATCAAACCTTGAAAAGGCACATACTAAGGTCCCCAGCATCGATTGTGACGTCATACCAAACGAAGAAGAAGAAGAATTGTCACGTCAGTCGTGCATGAAATGTGCATGAAAAAATCGTGCATGAAAAGTCAATCGTGCATGAAAAGTGCATGAAAAGTGCATGAAAAAAACGAAAAATCAATCGTGCATGAAATAAATAAATAAACATTAATTGTGACGTCATTCGTGATGTCATAGCACCGTGTCTTGTCATTGGTTGACAGATAAATGGCCGTAACTTGGGAAGCGCTCATCGGATTGATATCAAACTTTGAAAAGACACATCCACGGGTCCCCAGCAATATTCCTGGCAAGTTTCAATCAGATCGGACCGTCAATCGTGCAAAAATATATAAATAAATAAATAAACATTAATTGTGACATCATTCGTGATGTCATAGCACCGTGTCTTGTCATTGGTCGACAGATAAATGGCCGTAACTTGGGAACCGCTTGTCCGATTGATATCAAACCTCGAAAAGGCACATCCGCGGGTCCCCGGCAATATTCCTGGCAAGTTTCAATCAGATCGGACCGGCGGTCGTCGAGAAACTGCGGTCGCATACAAACACACACACACACACACACACACACACACACACACACACACACACACACACACACACACACAGATTGCTGGAATTATAGATAGATAACAATAAATGCATATGTTTTTCGTCTTTGTGAAGCGTCACTTGGCATAGCTGTGTGGCTTCGAAGTCAATTTCTAAGGTTAATTGGAAGAAGATATGAATTGCCTTAAATAATCATACACACGCTTACAAAAATATATTTATCAAATTGAACTTAAATAATGCATTAGAAAGGAAAAGGTTAATCATACCCAGCATCGTCAAACATGAGGAGAGTTGTGAATCTCAGCTCCCTGGATCTCATCTTGTCACTTTCTGAGGGATTCATGTTCGTGAACGCGAGATGAATAATGTTATTAGGATTAATGCTTATAATTTAAATATCACCTAAATAACAACCTTTACTCGGATGATTTTCATAATGCCAAGAATTGTTCCTGAAGCTTTTTCATAATCATATCTAGAGTGGACCTCAATGCCTATCCAATGCCTTCAGGACCCAACTTTGGCTCTAAATTATCAAATTGTGAGAAAAAAATGTTTTGTCAACCAAACATACCTTGTTCACATGCACACAATAGAAAACAACTCATAAAACAAGTGTTTTTTTTTGTCTTTATTCAAAACATATTTCATGGAATGTGCAATTTTTGAGGCTCAATTTGGCACCCGCTTCGCCATAAAATCATGATATCTTCAAAGTCCCATACAAAACTTGAGCTTCTCTACTGAGAAGTCCATTATACGGTTTTGTTATGTCCATGGGCATATGCATAAGATAAAACAAACAAAGTCTGGTGCCCTCTCATGGTAGCAATTTTTGGATGGGCTCATGTACTAAAAGAGGTTCTGGCTGATGTTAAGCCCTGAATTTTGAAGGACTGAGCTTTTCCAGGGTCTGATCAGAGAAGAGCGTTGGACAGACAATCCTTCTGGAGCAACACCATGAGAATGTGATACTTGCTTGGATTAAATGACATGAACCAGTTGTCTGACTGGCATCTGATTGTTTTTTTCTTCCCCATGTGTGCTAAAAGGTATGTGGCTACTATCATTTTGTCATTGGGATGAGGTACTGTTTGGCATAATGTGGCATCATCTGCAAAGTGGTAGAGAGGTTTTTCAATTGAACTGGAGAAGTTTCTCCAGTAAACGAGGAGCAAATTCTTCCTTGGAGCACTCCAGCCTCTACTGGAAGAGAAGGTGGAAGGATACAGCTGAGAGTTGTATGATGCTTGAGCTCAGGAAGGTCAGTGGGCCAGGAATGAAGATGGCCTTGGATGCCACAGGCAAAAACTGAGTGAGCAGTGGCAGAGTGGTAGGCAGTGTCAAAGATTTGGGATATGTCCAGAGGCACAGACCTGACGACTTGCTTATGGTACTCAGTTATGGTACTCAGCACCTCCATCCAGTGTTGGGATAGAATCAGTTGCATAACCAGAGTTGAGTGATAGGAACATAATCCAAACGAATGATCATATATCGGGTCATTAGAGAGGAAAACAGACTTCATGTTGTTATGACAGCTCCTCCTCCTTTGTATGCAGCACACAGCTGCAGGTAGCATCATAGCCTCAGGGAAGAGCTGTGCTACTGAAGAAATGCCCCTATTACCAATACACTGGCACTCATTTCACCAACCTCAGAAGGATGATAGGCTGAGTCAACCACACCTGGTGTTAATTCAACAGCCAACAGGGGCTCAAACTCAGGACCAAAAGATCCCAAGCCAGCCACCCTAATCACTAAGCCAACACCAGGCTTGCATGTTAACAGCAATAATATATCTTGCGACCTTGCTGACAACTTCAAGTAGGTTTATTGGCTTCTCATTAAGTTGATCAGTCTTTTCATTCTGCTTGTACGTACATGGGAGTGATGTTGGCTGTCTTCCAAACAGAGCAAACAGGAAGTGGCCTGAAATGAAGGACAGGTCGAAGAGAATATGTAGGAGAGGTGAGAACAACAGAGTAAAGTTTGACAACAAAGGCACTAATGCCACCTGGGCCCGTTGTAGAAGTGGTATTGAGACTGGACAGATGTTTCTCACCTTGTGCCCATGGGGGAATGGTGGTAACGGGAAGCGATGGGTTGGGCACACGTGCTTTTTTTTTTTTTTTTTTTTTTTTTTTTTTTTTTGTATACCTTGGTCGAGGCTCGTATGAGAGCTAACACACAACTCACAGCAAGGAGGCATGAGACAAGAGGGGCGGGAGTGGAAGGGACAAAACATTGGGGAACAGACACAGGTGAACTGTGGAAGGGAGAGGGATGGGGATGGGACGGGGAACATGGCGAGGGGAAGATGGACATTAAAGGGACTTTCAGGAAGGAAAGCAGGAGAATTGAAGGAAGTGGGCTTGGGTGGATTATCGGGGGTAGAAAAGATCGAGGATTTGGATGGGGGAAGATAAGAGGTGGTGGTGAACAGCTGTTTTGAAAGCCTGAAGGGAAGAATGGGAAAGAATAGAGTGAGGAAGTTTATTCCAAAGGCGGGAAAAAAGAGCAATGAAAGAGTGAAGATGAGCAGTGATTCGTGATTTTGGTAGTTTTACCAGAAGGGGGTTGTTGGCGGACCTTGAGCGCCCTGTGGAAATGTGGTTGGGACAAATCGCAGAGAGAGCAGGGGGGGCAAGGCTGGAGAGGAGTCGGTAGAAGACAGAAAGACCACCGACCAACCTGCGGTGATTGAGTGAGAGGCCCAAAGACTCAGCTTCATTGCGGGAGATGCCAATGATCTTAAAAGCCCTGGTTTCGACAGCGTGAAGTCGAGAAAGGTGGGAGGCAGGAGCACCAGCCCAGAGGGGAGAGCAGTACTCCATCAGGCTACGGACAAAAGCTTTGTAAGTGGTCAGGAGCTCAAGAGGGCCGAGAGAGAGAACGTGCTTTGAGAGAAAAGATTCTTTGAGTTCCAGCATTCTACCTCATCCGGAGCAGAGTTTGCATTGATGCCATTTGTGGTGATGCAAGAGGTGAAGGGGAGAACGCATCAGAGAAGACTTTACAAGATGCCAACAGTTTTTTTTTTTTTTGAGGAAGTAGACAAGTCAGACAGCTCAACGTCAAGATTTGTGTGCATAGCTACTTTATCGTACGACATCATCACCAATTCACCTGGTGCTTTCTTCCAGCTTTTCTGAGAATGATTACACAGGTGTGGGCTTCATGGAATGATCTAAGGTTGCTTTTGGTTGACTTTGTCTTCCACGTTAAGAAATCAAGCTCTTTGGAAACAAGTGCCCTAATGACTGGACTCTGTCGACCAGGGTTGGGAGGATGGATAGATGAGATGTTAATGAGATGGGATAAGCCAATGAATGAAAGAGCAAGCCTTTGTGAAAGCACGTACAGGCCAAGTCAATATCCATTTTGGAGAAGATTGTGACGGATTTCCAGCTGTTATGTAGCTACGTCTTCTTTGAAGCATCAATCATGACAAAAGAACGTTTCATTGCTTTCTTTCTCAATGAGATGCATGCAATTCATTTTTCCCACACAGTCAGTTTCTTTTATGATGAAAAGTTTTATCCACATTCCTCTTTGTTCGTACGCGGCTCAAGGCTGCGGGGTAGCATCATTGGCTCAGGGGGTGGCTGTGCTGCCGATGCAGTGCCCTCTGTACGTCAGGGCAGGAGTTTGTAATTTGTTCATGCTGCTGGCAATAGCTCAGCTAGTCTTCATGAAGGACACCATGGGATCTTTAACATCCATCAACTAATGCTGTCAGACAGACACCGGTTTAAAGTCCGTCCGAGAGACGGCACACAAATTGATGAATCACCCTGCCCGTAAAATACCGAGATGGCAGTTTATAGCTGGGTCGGGATTCAAACCAAGGTTAGACATCTTCGAGGCGAGTGTGCAGGCCATCCCGTCAGCTTTTTTTTTATCAACGTATTAAGTGAAATAAATAAAGCATCTGAAATTTTAAAATCCTACATGCTGTTTCCTCAGTTGACACTCTCAATTTAAAGAGGATGGAGCATGAACAAAACAACCATATGTTGGCAAACACTGCGCAGGCTTGATTGGCCTAATTCTGTGTCAAAATTTCCTTGTCAGGGAACTCGTATTAATTAATTAAATATGAATATGAAAGATCCATTCTTTCTGTTAATTGGTCACGCACTTACACAATACCTGTTTTGCCCCCAGCTTTCTTTACATCCTGTGTGGCCGTGCGAGGACTCGAGGGTATGATGCTCCAGAGACCACCGTTTCATAATGAGTGAAGTAGATTACGCATTTCCGAATGTGCAACGAGTTTGACGTGAACAGTAAATGGATATATTGTCCCTTAAGGGCAACCTTTTATTTTCGCAAGAACAAAATGCATTTGAAATTTTTCAAAAGCAAGAATGGCGGCTTAACCGTTATTTCAGACTACTTTCTCTCCTGCTCTCCAATTTGCCATGATGTGAGTCATGCGGGGGCTGGGGTGGGGGGTGGGGGGCTTTCTCCACGACTATGTCCTGGCAACTGCATGAGGAAAATAATTTTGGCCCAAGCCAGCCAGAGCCAAATTTGGCTCGTGGGCAAAGGTTATTGGTGTTAATGTTTGTGCTTGTCTCCAAAATTGTGATAACATTCATTTATTAATATGTGTACAAATAATAATAACATAAACAAGAGCACAATACTTGAGAAATCCTGAAAACAAATTTGACTTTAAAAATAATTGGTGGTTGAATTCAACGACCAAATATGCAAATCCTGTTCAAATTCTACCAGGTGGTGAAGTTTCATGAAAATTGGTTTAAAATTGTGACCTGTAGGTGATTGATGGAGACAAACAGACAAAATGAAAAATTACTCATTGAGCGACACTTGGCAAAACAGAACATTGTAGAACAGCGCTCGGTAGAGCGCATACCTCCACCAGGCTGAACAGTTTACGTTTTGTATCCCACTGATGGGCTGGATCTGAATCAAAATCGAATCCACTTCTTCTTGTCACCGAACCAACTCATCTACCTAGTTTTGTCAAAAATCATCCACAACTTTTTGAGATATCATGATACGAGATATCAAAAATCATCCACAACTATGGATAGTTTTTGAAACTAACTCTCAATTTATAAATTTGGCCAACATTGACCTTTTGACCTTAAACATAATTGGTGGTTGAATTCATTGAGCTGTAATGAAAATCCTGTTCAAGTTTCAGGTGAATCCGATGAAAATTGACAATTTTAGAAATCCGGCGGTTGATGATCTTTGGGCTTATGTTGACCTCACGTCGACCCTCGATCGACCGTCATAGGGAGGGTACCTGCAATCTCCGAAAGTTTCAGAGCAATCGACTGAGTGGTCTCGGCTGTTGGCGAGCAGCCAGACAAACAAACAAACAAACAAGAAAAAGATGTCGTGCAGAGTACGCCACTTGCAAAATGCATAAAACAAATTTGACCTCAAAAATAATTGGTGGTTGAATTCAGTGACCTGATATGAAAATCCTCTTCAAATTTCAAGTCAATCGAATGAAAATTGAGGATTTTAGAAAATTTCACCCAAATTGGCCTTTTGCCCTGTGTTGACTTTTTGGCCTATGTTGACCTTCCGCCGTGTGTTGGGCTCAAAAATAATTGATGGTTGAATTCAGTGACCTGGTATGCAAATCCTGTTCAAATTTTAAATTAACCGGATGAAAATTGAGGATTTTAGAAACCTCAACCAAAGTCGTTGACCTTTGGCTTATGTTGACCTCAAAAATAATCGGTGGTTGAATTAAATGAACAAATATGCAACTCTTGTTCAAATTTCAAGGCAATCGGATGAAAATTGACAATTTTAGAAATTCGTCCTATGTTGACCTTTTGGAATATGTTGACCTCAAAAATAATTGGCTTGTTGAACTCAGTGACCTGATCTGCAAATCCTCTTCAAATTTCAAATTAATCCGATGAAAAAAAAATTGAGCATTTTACAAATTCGATAATGTTGTTGACCTTTGCCCGATGTTGACCTTTTGACCTCAAAAACAATAGGCTCCTTGCTTATGAAGTGAAGCTCCATGTGCTGAAGTTTCGTGAAGATCAGTTTAATATTATGACCTGTCGGCAAAACAATTGATTGACAGACAAACAGACAGACAGACAGACAGACAGACAGACAGACAGGATAATGCATGTGACCAAGCAATATACTTGAAAACTCGATTTTCACAAGTAGTAGTAGTAATAATAATAATAATAATAATAATAATAATAATAATACGTATTAAAGATAATGTTAACCAGTTTGATTTGGAGATGTTAACGTTCTCACTATCCCATTATCCTTCCCTTTAATGGATATCTGGGTGGTAATGAGTCCAATCAGGGAAGCGATGTGATTTCCCCTCTCAGGTGACGATGAACCAACTTAATTAGTATTTTAATGAGTGCTTCCTAAGTAATATTCAATCCCACTGACACTTCTACGTTTATTAACTCCACCTCAGGTTGACGAGAGGTGAGCTCATGCACTTTGGGCTGTCGCGGACCTGAGATTCGAACCTCTACCCCTAAAAGATCCCTGTTCACCACATCTGGGAATATGAGCCATCTGAGCAGCATTTTCACTCGTGGGTGCAGGAAAGAGTCTCGTACCAACCAGGCCACACGTTTCCCTGGTTTTTTTTGGGTTTTTTTTGGCCAGACTTTACAAGACAATTGTCTTTACCAAATTACAGATACACCGTTCATTTATTACAGAGAACAGCTTGGAGAGAAAGGAAATGCTTTCAGGTGAACATGTGAAGTTGGGTGGAATGCAGCTGTGTTTAACAGTTGCTTGGATTGTGATCGGCAGTGGAAGGGAAAGGAGGTTGGTTGATGACCTAGTGTGGAATGGAAAGGGAAGAAGAGGTGGGTTGGGGAGGGACATTAGTGAAGATGTACATTAGTGGATTTGAATGTTGAGCTCCAGTATCATGCAAACAATGGTGGTGTGAAAGAGGTGAGCTCAGTTTGACTCGTAAAAATCACCATTGATGTCTAAAATTGTGGACTTCTTTCTGCCTCGTGTTCTTCCTGTCTTTCCGTCCCCCCCCCCCGCCCCCCCCATGTCAGGCCGGGGAGAGAAAGGACAGCTTGGCCACGGAGATACATCTCGGGTGGAGATCCCAAAACCTTTGGAAGCTTTGCAGGAACAGGTGGTTGTGGATGGAGCTTGTGGACGCAGCCACACGCTCTGTTTGACCGGTAAATACCATAAATTTACTCAAGGCTTTGGCAAAAGTGCTTTTGTTGTTTTTTTTTGTATGCAAAGTCGAGGCTCATTGGAGAGATAGAACACTGAACAGATCAGGAGCAGTAGAAAGAGATTGGGGGGGGGGGGTGGGGGGAAACACCAACAGCTGGGTTGAAGGACAAAATGGAGCGAGTCGCGGACAAATAAGGATGTGGAGAAGGATGAGGAGACACACTGGGTGGACAAGATGGATTTTGATGCTTCGGTACCTGTTATGGGGAATGTTCGAATTTGCAAAACTTTCACGTATTCTTCACAAAGGGTAGAATGAGATCAACCCGCAGTTGGTGTCGTGAATGTCGATTTTATAATAACGTTTCTGGCTGCATTTTACTTCCCACTTAATCACAGGCTTCCCAGTTAACGTACTTCGGTTTTTATTCACATAAAAGACTTTTGAATAAAGGAGGGGGGAGGGGTGGGAGGGGGTGGAAGGTGTAATAACTGAAAGCCTCATCTTTTCTCGAAGGGATAAGGGAGGCTTTGTATTCCGTCTGAGTGTCAGTTTCAAGATTGGGTTTCAAGATAAGCCCATGGTCTACGGGGCGTTGCGAGAACCATGAGCTCGACGAGCATGACAGGGAAGCCTTAAGGGCAATGTACAAAGTTATCAAATTCAACCATAACATTTTAATGTCTAATTCAACCAAAAGTTAGGCTGACAGGGCCATCTCGACTCTAAGCTGTCTACCCTGGGTTCGAATCCGAACCCAGCTATAAACTGCCATCCTGGTGTTTGACAGGCAGGGTGATTCATCAATACGTGTGCCGTTCCTCGGATGGGCATTAAACCGGGCGTCCTGTCTGCCAGTACAAGTTGGCGGACGTTAAAGATCCCACGGTGTCTTCCGCGAAGAGTCGGCGAGCCGTCGCCGGCACCACGAACAAATCACAAATTCCTCCTCGAACCCACAGAGGGGCACTGCATCAGCGGCACCGCCGCACCCATGCAAGAACTGATACTTACGTGCAGCTACGCGTTGTTGTGTACGAACCACCACGACCGCAAGTTGATTGTACATCTGGAATGTGGATTACGTGTCCAAGTTAAATGCGACCGTCACTGATGCTGCATTTGTCGCTCACCTCGATCGACTTACTCAAACGTGTATTGTTCATTATGAGATGTTCAAAAAAAAAAAAAATACAAATTAAGCCACAAATTCATGCAGATTTACACAGTCAATGGAATAGGATTGCAACTTTTGCATTTTAAATACATTTTGATGAATTATAATAAAAAAATGTGGAGTTTGTGTGGGTCACCTTTCCAAATATCCCGCCGAGGCTGATCCGCGTGGTTCAAGGACTCTGTGCAGTTTTAGACATCTGTCATGATAAATAATAATTATTAATAACTCTCTTATCTGAAGCCATTATCAGATTTTAAGGTCGTTTTTTATTTATTTTTATTTTTTAGCAAATTGTGGCCGTTGTGGCCAACAAGTAGTTAACAGATCCGGATGAAATGTGGTGGGCACGTTGGGCGTGTGACAAGGACGAAATGTTTCGATTTTGGTGAAGATCCGGATCCGGATCTGGATCCGACGAATTGAATTTTTAAAGCGATTCTTCGCCATTGAGACATCGGACCAAAAACGATCGCATAGCACGATATCTCAAAAATGTATCGGGCCCGGTATGTTTTCGTGGATCAGGGATTACGTGGCGGAGGTATGCGCTCTACCGAGTGCCCTTAAAGTTGTAAGTTGTGTTGCTCTTTGAATCTCCCAAACAATTTTGCTTTCTTCGAGATTTCGTTTTATTTCCGTTTCTTTCTCTCCGTACCAGTCAAGGTTTTTGTGTTTTTTTTTTTTTCGCATCCTTACATCCATTGTGTCCTTCAGCTCAAAGGGCATCTTTCAAAGTTTTATATTAGAAATAATTTCGTCTTCCCGATAAAGACATTAACAGCGGACACGCCATTGTTCAGACACCATTTTGGAGACAACATTTTACAACGCCCCCTTCCTGCCATCTCTCTCCATTCTGTCGGCCTTTCTCATTCTCTCGCAGCATTTTGTTCTCGGTCCAGCTCCAAGGTTGTCATAGCAACAGTACTGCACCACAAAACTTTTGCTGTGCCCATTGTAACTGAGAATAATCAAACATACAATTTCCTCAAAGACCTCTCTTTCTCTGTCACACATTGTGATGCCATTACATTGAATACGACTCTGTTAATGGCACCAAAAATATATATATATAAATATATAATTCTTCCCAAAATGTCTTTTATTTTCACATAGTCGTGTTCCTTCTTTAAAATTCCTTCATTTTATCTTTTGCAGAAGAAGGAACGGTGTTTGCCTTTGGGGAGAATCGACTGGGGCAGCTGGGCTTAGGAAATCAGACCGACGCTGTGCCGAGCCCAACACAGGTGACTCATTGCTGATCCACCTGGTGAAGTTACTATTTTTAGCAATTAAGAGAACAGACAGATCACCATGGGTAGGACAACTCGGATAACCTTTGGGTAAGGCTGTTTTCAGTTCATTGGAACTGCCGATACGTACCCATTGAGGTCTGTTTTTCGAAATATATCTTCATGCAGACCTGCATCGCTTCAATGTCCTCATGTAGGGTGACCGCCTCTGTTAAGATGATAAGATGCAAATGTATGGTTTCCTTGTCCGGGTGCCTGGAGCGATTTCATCTTACCCCTGCTGATGGCGAGTTCCCTCTTTGAAGTGCTTGCTTCGAGGCTAGGCAGCAGATTTTGCTGACAATCAGCAAACGTGACAATCATAAGGTCACCGGTGTAGGTTTTTTTTGTAGTTCAGGAGCAAGGAAGGTGGTCCACGTGAGAACACATACTAACGTCGATGACACCTTACCTGCGGCACAAAAGGAACACATTTGGTATGATCCTGGAATATTTTTTGGACAGAATGGCTGAAGATCATCAAAACCTGGAGATAACACCTTGAGGTGGGATTTTATCGAATTAGCCTGTGCAATGCCCGTAAAGGAGCGGTTCTTAAGGACTTTGCTTACATCGTAGATAGATTTGTTCGGTGTCAAAATATCCTGGCTCGGAACTTTTATGTTCAGAATTGACTCTTCAATGCACATGACTGAAAGAAATGAATGGACAGCATGATTGACCACGTTTAAACCAAATGTGATACCAGGTTTATTTCACCCAGGAAACAATGCCTGGAGATTGGCACGCTCATTCCTTGCCTTCATAGATTTCGTACACTGGCAAGCCGATCGTGCGCGTGGCATGTGGAGCGGAGTTCAGCATGGTGCTCGACTGTAAGGGCGGCTTATATTCCTTTGGTTGTCCTGAGTATGGGCAGTTAGGTGAGTCACTTTTTAATTTAATTTTTGTTTTCGACAGCGTTGCACTTCATTAACTCCGCCACCGAAGGTAGACGGAGGTTAGGTTTTCGCCCCTGTCTGTCTGTCTTTGAGCAGGATATCTCAAAAACTTATGGACACATTTGGACAAAACTTGGGGGGTCACAAGGACAAATTGATTCAATTTTGGTCAAGATCTGGATCCGGATCCGGATCCGGATCCGGATCCGAGAATTTAATATATATATATATATTTTTTTTGTGATTCTTCATTATTGAGAGACGAGCCGAAACCCCGTCACAGACGGATTTGGTTCATTCAACCACCCTCACCAGCTCACCCACACTCGAGGGACATGGACTGGACAGGGCGTGCTTGCCCCTGCCCCTGCCCCATTCCCCCCCCCCCGCCTTCAATTTGCTTAACCCCGCTCAAAAATTAAATTACCCCGGCCCCGCCTCTTCACTCCCCGCCCCTCCCCGTCTCTGATTCCCCGCCCCACTTGCCCCCGGGCCCCGCCCCCTGTCCACCCCCTCACACTCAACACCGCCTAATTCACCCCAGCCCCCGCCCACTCACCCCCTGCCCCATTTCCCCCCGTCTCCCGCTTTCAATTTGCTTACCCCCGCCCAAAACATTGCTTACCTTGCCTCCCGCCTCTTCACCCCCTGCCCCCCCCTCTTCACTCCCTGCCCCCATCTCTTCATCCCCCGCCCCACCTTGTCATTCCTCGCCCCCGTCTCAACGAAAAGTGTTTATTCTGCTTCAGAGTTGAAAGTTGACTATTGCCACTATGTGCGATGCACTCTTACAGGTACGAAGTTTCTTTCAGTCCAGGTCACAGTACGTGACACGACCGCAAGGAGGAGCACAAAATTGGTCCTTCAGTGTTCATATACAGATAGGGACAAAAACGATATTTGTCATGATATTTCAAAAAGTTGTGGATGTATTATGGCAAAACTCAGTGGATGATTTGGGTAGATGACAAGAACAAGCCGATTAGATATTGGTTATGGTCCAGCCTGCAGATCCAGCCTATCAATGGCATACAAAAGGTAAACTGTTCAGCCTGGCGGAGGTATGCGCTCGACGGAGTACCGTTCTAGTTACACCTGGAATTAAGCTTGTAGTTCAACTTGTCATGGTGCCTTGAGACGATCAGCTTTCCATTTAATGTGGCATAGATTGTTACCTTTATCGTCTACCCACAGGCCACAACTCAGATGGCCGGTTTGTGGTACGTTCCCAGCGTACCGAGTTTGCATGTGGTCTAGCTCCACGCCGCATCGCCTTCTTTCTGGAGAAGACAAGGGGAGGACAGGTGCTGCCTGTGTCAAACGTCCTTGTGAAGGACATGGCATGTGGGGCCAATCACACGGTGGGTTCCTTCAGTTCCAAACTTTGTTGTGGAAGTTTGTTTTAAACATGCAAAACACAGTGATGGCTATCTCGGGCAGTGATAATATCCTTAATTGCAAGCACAACGTCATTTATAAACACTGCTGCATTGTTTTCAGTCAAGAGGTTGGTGTAGGTAGTGCTACCTTTTTGAGGTAGCATTTTACTTGCTCATCCCAAATTGCCCTGAGAGCATAAAGAGTCAACCACAAAATGTAGACGAGACCAGAACATACAGGGCACATCGATTACCCCTTCCTTGAAGATTTTTATTGAGCCAGTGAATTCCAATTCAGATGGTGGTAATTTTCTGAGACAAGCCTGGGTTCCAGAGCCTTAAAATTCAAATTTTTAACTGCAGCCTTCAGAAATATTTTCACCCACAATCTTTGGGATGTCATTCCATTGTTATTGCAACTAGACACCCACTATATACGCTTGTCGCCGGCTCCTCAAGAGGAATATAACAATCAAAAGAGAGGGAAAGAGCAGAGAGTAGAACACAGAAACATTTGCCACTCTGTCTTCATGTTCTCCAGCTTGCACTGGATGTGCATAAACGCGTGTTCTCCTGGGGGTTCGGAGGTTACGGGAGGCTGGGCCACGCGGAGCCCAGAGATGAGATGGTGCCGCGCTTTGTCAAGGCCCTGGATAGACCAGGTCATGGAGTGGCGCGAATCTGTGCTGGCTTCTCCTGCTCTCTCGCCGTCCTTGACTCTGGTTAGGCAGTCTCAATTTTGCACATAGCTTAACAAACATAACTTGAGATTGAGTTCAGCTGTTTTACTGCAACTACACTCATCCTGCAACCTTGCATGATTTGTTGCATTCAGGATCTTTGTACTTTTGGGGTTCCACAAACACGGCACGAGATGCCACCATGTACCCCAAAGCTGTGCAGGAGCTCTGCGGTTGGCGTGTACGCAGTCTCTCATGTGGGTATGTCCCACCAGGCAATGCACACACCCCGAGTAACACGTGACGACAGGATGTCAATGTTACTTCGGTGCCACTTTGTTAAATAAAAAGCGGCTTCACTATTAGTTCACAATTTAACAACTCGTCACCTTCCAGCTCCAACCCATAGTCATCATTTTATGCAATCCCACTGTAACTCCAACGCTGCTTCCCATCTCCAACGTCTGGTCATTGGTAATTGCACCCACAGCCTTCACTTTAAAAGTACTTTGCAGCACCCTCACTCTCATCTGACACTCACCCCTCCCTACTCCACACCTTGTGAACAGAAAGAGCAGCATTGTAATTACTGCTGATGACAGCACAATCAGCTGGGGACCCTGGCCGACATATGGAGAGCTGGTAATACAACGCACCTCTCACACATCTCATTGTGTTTTAAATGATCTGAGGTTATAAAGATACTGTCTGACTGTGTTATCTGCTAAAGTATTTATGTAATGGGCTTGTCCTGCACATATAACGTTCACATTCCTTTTATACAAGGACTTCTGTGGTCACTGACAAGCATATTGGCCCCATGAGGTTTTCTGATGTTACATGAGGCAGATGTGACCATCCAGCCCATTACTAACATGAAATAATATCATGAATAACAATGTTCATTCCCCAGTTTTTGTTTGATGTAAATTTGTGTACGTAGTGACAACATACAAGTTGCCATAGAAAAGGGTTCAGCATAGAGTTAACTACGTTGATTCCAAAGCTAGTTCAAATCAGCAATGAGGAGCAGCTAAAGGAGACAGGACTCTGTACATCAGAAAAGAGGTGATTATGATAAGATATGATGGAGATGTTTAAGATAATGAAGAGTCTCGATTAAATAAGTGCAAAAGAGTCTTTCAGCGGAATAGACGTTGATAGGAACAGGAGTCAAAGCCCGAGGATAAAGAAGACGAGGGTTAGGAGGGTAATGTGGCGAAGGTCTTTCACCTAGAGAGTAGTTGGTGCATGGAATGGTCTCCCTGAACAGGCAGTCATAACAGAAACAGTAGATAGGTTAAAAATGGAATGAGATAGGTACCTAGAAGCATTGGGATAAAGAGGTACAGGGATATTGGCAGACTGGTCGGTAGCTTAGTGTGATTGTATATACTATTTGTCGGGTATGTGTAGCAAGTGTGATGTCCATGAGAGGGTCTTGACACAGCCCATCACCATTTTCACCACCACCACCACCACCACCATCATCTCAAGGAGATGGGGATGGGCCTGGCATCTGCCTGGGGGATGGCCAGACGGAGGCCCCTGGAGTACCGGCGGAAAGTGGATGCAGCGACGTGCTGTTCTGGCACATGCTTCCATACCTGACCTGACACCACCACCCCCATTCAAAAAAAAAATATATATATATATATATGTATATATATATGGAGGTGGATGGAGTACTTTTAGGTGGATGGAGTACTTTGAGGAGCTGATGAATGAAGAAAATGAGAGAGAGAAGGTTGGAAGAGGTGGAGATAGTGAATATGGAAGTGGGGTGGATCAGTAAGGATGAAGTGAGGACTGCTATGAAGAAGATGAAAAGTGGAAAGGCGGTTGGCCCAGATGGTATACCAGTGGAGGCATGGAAGTGCTTAGGAGAGATGGCAGTGGGGTTGTTAACCAAATTGTTTAATGAAGTCTTGGAAAGTGAGAGGATGCCGGAGGAGTGGAGATTAAGTGTACTGGTTCCGATTTTCATGAATAAGGGTGATGTGCAGAGCTGTGGAAATTACAGAGGGATAAAGTTGTTAAGCCACACCATGAAGTTGTGGAAAAGAGTAGTGGAAGCTTGGTTGAGAGGAGAGGTGACGATCTGTGAGCAGCAATATGGGTTTATGCCAGGAAAGAGCACCACTGATGCGATGTTTGCTTTGAGAATGTTGATGGAGAAGTATAGGGAAGGCCAGAAGGAGTTACATTGTGTGTTTGTGGATTTAGAGAAAGCTTATGATAGGGTGTCAAGAGAGGAGTTGTGGCATTGTATGAGGAAGTCGGGAGTGGTAGAGAAGTATGTGAGGATCGTGCAGGATATGTATGAGGATAGTGTGACAGCGGTGAGGTGTGCGGTAGGAATGACGGACCGGTTTAAGGTAAAAGTGGGATTGCACCAAGGATCGACTCTGAGCCCTTTCCTGTTTGCAATGGTGATGGACAGGTTGACGGACGAGATCAGACTGGAGTCCCCATGGACTATGATGTTCGCGGATGACATCATGATCTGTAGGGAGAGTAGGGAGCAGGCTGAGGCGAGCCTCGAGAGGTGGAGGTACACACTGGAGAGAAGGGGAATGATAGTCAGTCGGAGTAAGACGGAGTACATGTGCGTAAATGAGAGGGAGGGTGGTGGTATGGTGCGGTTGCAAGGAGTTGAGCTGGGGAAGGTGGATGGGTTTAAATACTTGGGATCAACTGTCCAAAGTAACGGAGAGTGTGGGAGAGAAGTGAAAAAGAGAGTGCAGGCAGGATGGAGTGGGTGGAGAAGAGTTGCAGGAGTGATTTGTGACAGAAGGGTAGCTGCAAGAGTGAAGGGGAAAGTATATAAGACGGTAGTGAGACCAGCTATGTTGTATGGTTTGGAGGGGGTGGCGCTAACAAAAAGACAGGAAGCGGAGCTGGAGGTGGCAGAGTTAAAGATGCTGCAATTCTCGTTGGGAGTGACGAGGACGGACAGGATAAGGAATGAGTATATTAGAGGGACAGCGCAGGTAGGACGGTTTGGAGACAAAGTGAGAGAGGCGAGATTGAGATGGTTTGGACATGTGCACAGGAGGGAAGCGGAGTATATCAGGAGAAGGATGTTGAAGATGGAGCAGCCAGGCAGGAGGAGAAGAGGAAGGCCAAAGAAGAGGTTCATGGATACGGTGAGGGTGGACATGCGGGTGGTTGGAGTGTCAATGGAAGATGTGGAGGATAGAGCGAAATGGAGACGGTTGATCCGCTGTGGCGACCCCTAACGGGAGCGAGCCGAAAGAAGAAGAAGAAGATATATATATATATATATATATATATATATATATATATATATATATATATATATATATATATATATATATATATATATATATATATATATATATATATTGTTGTGGTTGACGAAATTCGCAAACCACCATTCAGGTCCCTTAGGTGAGATATCTCTGTAAGTATATGTGTAGTTAGGCCCAAACCCGTTGTTTAGAGGGAATAAATGTCATTCATTCGGGCGGCGACCCTTCTAGATAGCCGTTTTTCTTTTACTATCTTTATTTTGGACCAGCCGCCATTACTACCATTACTACCACCACCAACCACGTCTCAACAGCCATCACACAACAACCATCAACCGCAACGCCGCTTCACAACCACAGCCACGACCCTTGCCGTCACATCTCGCTCTCGCAACCATCGCATCACCGCCATTCCCGCGCCGCTTGTGGACACCGATCCTGGACTCGTGCAGGGCGCGCGCCGAGCGGCGGGTGCAAAAACACCAGCCTTTCCGAAGAAATCGGATCAAAAACGATTCACGCCCACTTCTGTTCCGTCCTATCAGTGAGCATGGGGCGATTTTGCCCCGCCTCCAGGTGCGTCGGAGTATAATCGCTATATGCAGATTCGCGGATCAAAAAGCATTCACGCCCGCTTTTCCTCTGTCCAATGGGGAGCCAGCCAGAGGTAAAGGGTCGAAGGTGAAGGAGCGAAGCCACGGGGGCTATAAAGGGCCGCGTTCGCTCGCCAAAAAGGCAGTTGAGTTGGGAAGAGTCGGAGAGTTGAGTTGGGAAGAGTTGGCAGTTGAGTTGGGAAGAGTTGGCAGTTGAGTTGGAAAGAGTCAGTCAAGGAGAGTTGAGAAGAGAAGAGTCGGAGAAAGCAGTTGGACGGAGCTGTGGAGAGTGGGAGAGTTGGAGAGGTGGCGGCGGCGAAGGCAGTCGAGAGGGCGCTCGTGTCAGAGTCGGGGAGCTGCGGAGAGGGGAGGCCGATAACGCGACCGAGGTCGCGGTGGAGACGCTCGTCGCGGGACCCGAGCCAGCGAGATATCCTCATCCCCCCCGAGCATCAACAACCCCCTCCTGTTTCCCCCTGCGCTGAGATAGTGTGAGAAGGGGGCCCCGTTCCCACCCCATTCCAGACACTGTCCACGAGGCCCGCGGAGTCGGGGCGCCACCGCCATTTTGCGGCTCATCACCAGACGGGTAGGCTCGACGCGGTCTCGGCCCCAGGCCCGTCTGCCCCCCCTCATCGTTGAGGGTGGTCCCTTTTTCTTTTGCTTTGAGTATATGTGTTGTCGGCGCCGTCTGTGAAGTAAAACTGTATAAGTGTTGCCGTGTGCTCGGTAGTCGGTTAGATCTGCATTGTTGCATTTGCTTTTTGTGCAGAATTGTGTGTTTCTTCTATTTTTACATTTGCTTTTGGTGTATAATTGTATATGTGTGCTATCCGTGTGCCATCGCGAAATAAATGTGCTTTATGTTGAACTGTTTTTCCCGTTTCGCTTCGTCTTTTCCTTTATTGAATCTCCATCTTACTTCACGTAAAGGGTTGGTAGTGGGCTAAATACGCCCGAGAATTAATCGAACCGTCGAGGCTGACGATAACACCGCTCGGTTATCCCGATAGTACGGAACGGGTCGCTTAAAGTTGCCCGTGTCCGAAGTCGACCTGCGGCGAGGTGCGATCGCCCGGTCTATCCTCCGTGTGGGTACTTAGGTAGGTCGAATTTGGCGAGCAACCCTATCCCACGCGGGGGGCCGATTGGCACGATCGTGGTGAGGCCGAAAGGCCCACCCGTGACTAGTTCCCGGCGTTAGTCCGAGAGGGTCACGACGGGATTGTCCGTCCAGTGGGCGACGTGCCGCGATTCGAGTTACGTGGCCGCTCGCACGCCGGCGGGCGCGAATCAGCAACACTGGTGTCAGGTCGTGCGATATAAACTCATCGCCCTCCTAGCGGCACTGGTGTCGGAGAACGGGAAAACGGGCTCTCCTGTCTCCAGCTAAATTCACGGGAATCGGTCCAGGGGTGAGAGGAGCGACCCCCGATTCCCTCCAAATTACGAGCGAGCTAAATTAACCCTTTACGAGAAATAAGATGGCGTCTCAAGGCGAGCGGGAGCCGGGGGTAGTAGAAATGGATATAGAATGTGTAGAATCCATGGTCCAGGATGAAATACCCGTGCAGGAAATGTCGGTTGTGCAGGAACACGAACTCGCCCAACTGAACCCAGAGCCCGAAATAGGTGCGGCGGCGGCCGCGGTGTATGACACCTCCCCTCCCCCCCTCCGCCAAAACCCCCCGATCCTGGCCGAATCGGCTCACCCAAGCGCACCCGACATGGCCCAGCTATGCGCCATGCTGGCAGGAATCAGTGGGGACATGCACGAAATGAAAACAAAAATGGAAACAAACACGAACGAAATAAAAGGCATGAACAAGCAAATGAACGAAGTGAAAACGAAAATGGATGCGAATACACAGCAAATGAACGAAATGGAAACAAACATGAAGGAAGAAATGAAAGAGCTGCGGGGTGAGACGCAGAGCATGGGCCGAAGCCTGCAGGCGGGCATGAAGGCAATGGCAGCGGAGCTCAAAATGGCAACTCCACGTGTGGGAGCGAACGAGCTGGGAGGGAGTGCAACGGCTGTCAGGCCCGCGGTGGAGGCGGGTAAGGAGAAAATAATTCGGGGGACGTATTGGGCTAGAAGCGTGACGGAGACGTGCACGAGGGAGATAAGAGACGAGGTGAAAGTAATTGCGAGGGAGAGAAAAGAACAATTAATACGGAAAGCAAGGAGGAGGTACGCGGAGATCGTGAAAGAGCAAGGAGTGAAAAACAGGGAAGGACGGGAGCGACTTAAGGAGAAAGCAAGGTTGACCTACATAAAGATAAGGGAAAGACGCCAGAAAGAAGCAGAGACCAATAGACACGAGGAGACGACAGAAAGAATAAAATGTATAGAGACACGGGAGATAGAGGGTGAATTGGACAAGGTTAGTGACGCACACACACACACAGAGGTAGTGGAGGATAGTGAGGGTGAGCTCGCGGAGCGTGTAGGGACCCAGTGCGAGCAGCGGGATGGCCTCCTCCAGGAACGAGGGGAGGGAGTATGCCCCCTTGAGGTGAGTCACGACCAGGTGAGTTCGGTCGTGCTTTGCGAGTTCGGAGGGAGGAGTGCTGTGGACAGGTGCCCGGAGAGCTTGGGGGGTATAGAGGCCCCGGAGACCCTTGTGGGGACACGAATCCCCAGTGTGGTTGTCCCGGTGTGTGTGGTGTCGAGGTGTGTGTTCACGAGTGTGGCGAAATGCGTGCTGCGACGCACGCATAGCGCGGGTCCAAGGGCGTGTGTGAGAGCGACCGGGTGGGTGACAAAGACCCCGTGTGTGGAAGCGACCCCGTGTGTGAGTGGTGTGGTGGTAAGTGTGCAGAAGGGCGTGCTTCCCAGCACGCCGTGTGTGGATGAGACACTGCGGGCGAGTGCCCCCGCGTGTGTGAGTGAGACACCGCGGGCGAGTTCCCCCGCGTGTGTGAGTGAGACACCGCGGGCGAGTGCCCCCGCGTGTGTGAGTGAGATACCGCGGGCGAGTGCCCCCGCGTGTGTGAGTGAGACACCGCGGGCGAGTGCCCCCGCGTGTGTGAGTGAGGCACGATGTGTGAGTGAGACACCGCGGGCGAGTGCCCCCGCGTGTGTGAATGGTGTAGTGGCGGGTGTGCCAAAGGGCGTGCTTCCCAGCATGCCGTGTGTGGATGGGGCACCGTGTGTGAGTGTCGCCGTGTGTGTGAGTGAAGCGGCCAGTATGAATGGAGCACTACGTGTGAGTGGTATGGGTAGTGTGAGGGAAACGGCATGCGTGAGTGAAACGGCCAGTATGAATGGAGCACCACGTGTGAGTGGTATGGGTAGTGTGAGGGAAATGGCACGCGTGAGTGAGCGGCCGAGTGTGAGAGAGACAGCGTGTGCCAGGTCTTTGTGTGTAAGGGAGATGTCGGTCGGCATGTGTGAACATGCAGCCGCGTCTCCCGGTGTGAGTTTAATGGTGAGGTATGTGAGCGTCGTAACACGCGGGAGTGCGTGTGTGGAATGGAGACGGAGACGGCGACAGAAGAAAGAAAGCCGAGTAGCGGCTGTAGTTGTTTCGGGGACCGTGCCGGGTTCACCCAGCAGCGAGCACGAGGTCCGTGCTGTGCAACGCACGAGGCCCCCACGTGCTCGCTTGCGGGAATGAAGTCCCGGTCCGGAAACGCACGCGGTGGATTTGCCGATCCCGCGGACGGACAAAGTTTAGGCAGGATTACGGATTTGGACCGGACGGGTTCTCCACGCGATCGTGTGTGTTAAGCTCCAACGGGCAACGCACATGTGTTCGCGTGGGGAACCCCTCGAGACGTGGGGCTTGTGTTTTTTTTTATGCGCACGGTGACGTCATGGCTGCACGTGGGGTTGGAATCCGGCAGGAGGGGTATCCCTGCTGGATGGTACCGTCCAAGGAGGGACGAGGTACACGTGCAGCTGCATGACGTCACGGGCAGGTGCAAAGTGCGCGAGCTGTGAGTTGCCGCGCTGGTGCTGCGCATGTAAAAAAAAAAAAGAAAGAAAAAAAAGCAAGCCTCACTTTCGGGTGCACAGGATTCCTGGGCAAGGGGTGGAAGACCCCCTTGACCAGGGCACAGGATGGAAACTAGTTAGGGGGAAGGGTTAGCTTAGCTAGACCGGCTCCATGGGGCAGGGGTAAGTCCTCATGGGGCCCGTGGAATGGATTAGTTAGAGGGATGATAGCGAGATTTAGGTTGGGTAAATAATTTTTGGGACATTTGAGAACAGTGACAGACAGTGAATGTGTAGTGGGGACGTAGCTTAGCTACGTAGTGTTAAAAGGAACGTGCTGTAGTTTAAGGGACGACGTGGGAGCACGAGTTAGTTAGGGGAGGTAGTTAGAAGGATGGCAGAGTTCAGCGGTGAGTGTGTTGAAGAGTTGTTGGTGAGTGAAGTGGAAGCATGTGCTTGGTGAGTGAGTGAGGCCAGCGGGTCTGTGTGTATGGAGCGAATGGGGACTGCATGGTGCGACGAGTGATTGGGGAGAGGAGTGACTCCTGCCCAAGGGACCCCGGGGTCAGTGTAGACTGAGTTAGGGGGTTAGTCAAACTGAAAAATGGAGGTTGTTTTGTTGTTGGTGGGAGTGTAGGCTCGAAACCCGTTTGGAGGGGTGCAGGAGCCCTGTTGACTGGCTGGGAGCGTGGCTGCGAAAGGTGAGTATCGCTGAGTGGGTACCCCGGGCACCAGGCTAGTCGGCCGTAGTAGGCCAAGGGCCCATGGGAGGCCGGGATAGCGTAGTGGGCACGGGTGCGCCTGCTTGGTGCGGGGGCCCGGGGCGCCATTAGCCGCGTGGGCAGTGTTGTGGGCACGGGTGACCCTCGGAAAGGGGCCTGAGAAGCCAGCCTGCCACGTGTGCGTTTCAGGGGAGGTGCCATGGGGGGCACTCCCCGGTGTTTAGGGAGCTGGTAGGCTCGGAGGCAGTGTAGTGCCCGGGGGTGCCATCGTCGGAGAATCAGCAGAGGGTCGTGCCTGCCAAAGGGAGCCACGTGTCCCAGCCATGAGACCGTGTGAGGGCACGGGAAGAAAATTGGGGGGCGAGGCCCAAAATTGTAAGGACACCAACACAGGCGACGGGAATCTGGGTTGTTAGAACCAATAGTTTAAGCGAGAGGCGCTTGTTGAAAGCCCCGGGGTAGTTTAACAGTTAAATGGTTAGGGTAGATAGGAAGTGTACCCCTCCGCACCATCCATCCCCTCGCTCTCGTTGTGGGCCGCTGGACCCACATTGGGTTAGATCGCTGAAGTCTGGGGAGGCCATCCTGAGGCTTGAATTGGGCCTCGACACAGGATTTTAGCTCTCCCTTGTTCCCCTCCGGGAAGGGAACGTAGGGGCTGGGAGTAGGCTAGGTGACAGGATAGGTTAGCCGAACAAGGACGGTACAGGGGGTTAGGGGACGATTTATAGTGGGGAAGTAAAAAAAAAAAGAAAAAAAGTTGGGGCTAAATTGGGGTTTGACAAATTAAGGGAGTGGGTATAGACAGTGACAGGCAAAGGCGATAGGTTGGGAGGGAGACCGTAGGGTAGGTCCGAGCCCGCCTTCCGAGTGGCCAGCACCACCGCACTCCCTCCACCAACCTCCACTGAACGGCAAAGGCTGGCCAGCTTCATCTGCTGGCTGCGTTGCTGCAAGGCAGAGGCCGGCCAACTTCATCGGCAGCTGTTGTTTTGCTGCAAGGCCTGTGCCGGCTGGATCGGCTGCAGCTGCTGTGCTGCAAGGCCTGTACCGGCCGGATCGTCTGCAGCTGTTTTCTGCAAGGCCTGTGCCGGCCAGTTCATCTGCCGGCTGTGTTTGCCTGCAGCGGCCTTGTTCTGCAGGCTGTGTTTGCCTGATCACCTTTGCCATGCCATGCCCACTGCCCCTGTTCAACAGCCCCGTTCAACTTTTGCTTTGCCCCCCCTGTTCATTGCCATGTGCGCCAGGATCAGAAAGCAACAGTTTGCAAGCTGCAAGAACTGCCCTGTTGGCAGCTACAACACGGGCCTGCAGTGGCGGCCCGTGCACCGTGTTTGCGTGCATCCATTCATCCATCCATTCGTTGTGCTCATTGCGTGTGCCACTTGAGCTGGCACGGAGACTGCGTTTGTGCAGCCCATGCCCCGTTGTGGTTCACTGCGTTCAGTTCAAAAGGGAAGGCCTTGGACTGCGTGTGAGCAGCCGGCCACGTTCCCTGTCACCTGCATTGTTTGAGCCAGAGACTGCATGCGAGCAGCCTGGCTCCCTGCTAACTGCTTTCTTTTTGCAGAGTTCAGTGATCCTGGGCCATGGTTTAGTGTAAAATTTGTAAGTTAAGGTTAAGATGTACTGTAAATATGAGTGCGCCCCCGGCATGTCTGTCCTAGCGCCGGCAATTTTATTTAAGTCGTCCGTGTGAGTGAGTTTGTTTAGGTAGTTACTCAGCCCTCAGGTTATTTATTTTGGGGACACGAATACCATGAATGTCGCACTCAGGGATCCGTAGGTAAAATGTACTAGGGGAAAACTACACATGATGGCACACGAAAATTTGACGACTCGGGACGAGTCTGTAAAAAGGGGAGGGGGTAGTGTTGTGGTTGACGAAATTCGCAAACCACCATTCAGGTCCCTTAGGTGAGATATCTCTGTATGTATATGTGTAGTTAGGCCCAAACCCGTTGTTTAGAGGGAATAAATGTCATTCATTCGGGCTGCGACCCTTCTAGATAGCCGTTTTTCTTTTACTATCTTTATTTTGGACCAGCCGCCATTACTACCATTACTACCACCACCAACCACGTCTCAACAGCCATCACACAACAACCATCAACCGCAACGCCGCTTCACAACCACAGCCACGACCCTTGCCGTCACATCTCGCTCTTGCAACCATCGCATCACCGCCATTCCCGCGCCGCTTGTGGACACCGATGCTGGACTCGTGCAGGGCGCGCGCCGAGCGGCGGGTGCAAAAACACCAGCCTTTCCGAAGAAATCGGATCAAAAACGATTCACGCCCACTTCTGTTCCGTCCTATCAGTGAGCATGGGGCGATTTGGCCCCGCCTCCAGGTGCGTCGGAGTATAATCGCTATATGCAGATTCGCGGATCAAAAAGCATTCACGCCCGCTTTTCCTCTGTCCAATGGGGAGCCAGCCAGAGGTAAAGGGTCGAAGGTGAAGGAGCGAAGCCACGGGGGCTATAAAGGGCCGCGTTCGCTCGCCAAAAAGGCAGTTGAGTTGGGAAGAGTCGGAGAGTTGAGTTGGGAAGAGTCGGAGAGTTGAGTTGGGAAGAGTTGGCAGTTGAGTTGGGAAGAGTTGGCAGTTGAGTTGGAAAGAGTCAGTCAAGGAGAGTTGAGAAGAGAAGAGTCGGAGAAAGCAGTTGGACGGAGCTGTGGAGAGTGGGAGAGTTGGAGAGGTGGCGGCGGCGAAGGCAGTCGAGAGGGCGCTCGTGTCAGAGTCGGGGAGCTGCGGAGAGGGGAGGCCGATAACGCGACCGAGGTCGCGGTGGAGACGCTCGTCGCGGGACCCGAGCCAGCGAGATATCCTCATCCCCCCGAGCATCAACAACCCCCTCCTGTTTCCCCCCGCGCTGAGATAGTGTGAGAAGGGGGCCCCGTTCCCACCCCATTCCAGACACTGTCCGCGAGGCCCGCGGAGTCGGGGCGCCACCGCCATTTTGCGGCTCATCACCAGACGGGTAGGCTCGACGCGGTCTCGGCCCCAGGCCCGTCTGCCCCCCTCATCGTTGAGGGTGGTCCCTTTTTCTTTTGCTTTGAGTATATGTGTTGTCGGCGCCGTCTGTGAAGTAAAACTGTATAAGTGTTGCCGTGTGCTCGGTAGTCGGTTAGATCTGCATTGTTGCATTTGCTTTTTGTGCAGAATTGTGTGTTTCTTCTATTTTTACATTTGCTTTTGGTGTATAATTGTATATGTGTGCTATCCGTGTGCCATCGCGAAATAAATGTGCTTTATGTTGAACTGTTTTTCCCGTTTCGCTTCGTCTTTTCCTTTATTGAATCTCCATCTTACTTCACGTAAAGGGTTGGTAGTGGGCTAAATACGCCCGAGAATTAATCGAACCGTCGAGGCCGACAATAACACCGCTCGGTTATCCCGATAGTACGGAACGGGTCGCTTAAAGTGGCCCGTGTCCGAAGTTGACCTGCGGCGAGGTGCGATCGCCCGGTCTACCCTCTGTGTGGGTACTTCGGTAGGTCGAATTTGGCGAGCAACCCTATCCCACGCGGGGCGCCGATTGGCACGATCGTGGTGAGGCCGAAAGGCCCACCCGTGACTAGTTCCCGGCGTTAGTCCGAGAGGGTCACGACGGGATTGTCCGTCCGGTGGGCGATGTGCCGCGATTCGAGTTACGTGGCCGCTCGCAAGCCGGCGGGCGCGAATCCGCAACAATATATATATATATATATATATATATATATATATATATATATATATATATATATATATATATATATATATATATATATATTGTGTCTGTGCCGTTGATTGTTATCTCCATAATTAGCGTTTCAGAGGGTGGAACGGAGCCCTTCCATGACTCAAAGTGTCCACCTTCGTTTCAGTGAAGCATCGTGATTCATGGCCTAATTTGTGAAACTTTCTTGTTCGCAGAGTTTTGTTCCAAGGTCTCTTTTCAGGGACGTCACAGCTCTGGACAGCCTCCAACTGCAGTTCATTTGTAGTAATGTTCCCAAGAATGGTTTGTCGGAACTTGTTGAGGTTCTTCTGTATCATTCGCATTGCTCCAGTTATTATCACTGGAACAATTTTGGTGCTCTTCGGCTTCCAGGATCTTTTCGCTTCATTCTTGAGATCATGATATTTGGTCGTTTTCTTGATTCCTGCGTTATTTCGACCAAAATCACTGGGTACTGAAACCTCAATTAGCAATATCTTATGGTCCTTTTTGTATTGAGGGAGGCACACCCGTGCGCTCCCCCATTATGCACCTTCCCTGCCATCAAAAGCGATCATTTTTTTTTCAGATGTATTGAGGTGTATATAACCGAAGATGTGGTCATGGAATGTGGGATCATCCGATATTCCTCAGACCACAGCTGATGTTGAGCGTTGCGTTCAAAATGGATCTGAATTGTATCATTCAGTTTGTTCCCATGGTGGATACTTCATGATTAATGAATTACCGGAATGATTTGTCATCGGAGATGCTTCTTTTCTCTGAACCATTCGTGAACCAAGAAGTGGAATGGTATCCTAAATATCAGATAATCCAGAGTCCCCATCATTCTGTTTGAATTTGGCAATCAGTTTGTGTTTTCAAGACTCAAGAACATGCTTTTTGACCGTGGGAAATTCTCCATGGTGCACAACAATCGGCATCAAATGTGTTGGAGAAGAAATCTTTGTTACGAGTGATTCACATCATCGAGATGTTTAAGGCAAATGTTCAACTTATAGCAAAACCATAATTCTGATCGAAGGTCACTTCCATGTCAGACCTTGTTCAATACGTCAGACATTGATTTGTTTTGATCATTATGTCAGTTGTTTCATTATATGCAATGTCTGTGTTTCATTCAATGGGATTTTTATGATGAGACAATAATTAAAATAAATGTTGAGTTTTGAACGAAAGTTTTTTCATCGGAGTACTTTTCAAGTGTATTAGAGCATTCTTTGTCTATATTTAGAATCGTCTTTAGAAAAAAAAAAACATGTGTGGGAATAGTCCCACAAAAAAATGTCCCACTCGCCCTGCTCGGCAAAATTATATTTTTCAGTGCAATGTAAATTTTTGCATCTTCCCCCAACCTAAAATCATGGATCTGCACCTGGTATCTGAATATTACGTCCTGTCAAAGTGCTTTGTTTTCTATGCTCACATAAGATGGGATAATAGGTCGTACGTGACCATTCTGTCCTTGTTTTCAATGAGTGCTTTTGGTTTGTGTTTCCATGAGTTTTATGGAACTGGGATATTACATTTTTGCAAATGTGCCAGTGGATTACTCTACATAGCATGTTGTGCCTTTGTGTGTACAGCTGCTCTGCCATGAGTGTTTTACATCCCAATAGGAGGTGGCTTGTACTTTCTGTTTCGACCTTGCAGAACCAACACTTGTCCGATTGACTCAGTCCCACCATTTCTTAAACCATTCATGTAGTGTCCTTGGTCTTGGGCATTTATAATAATTCATTTTCTGTCCCAATTGAGCTGACCTCTTCTCAACCATTCCAGTAATCTCTCTTTGTCCATTCCCAATGTGTCAAACTCTTTTTAAAAATATTTTTCTGCTCTTTTGTCTTTCTCACATTTGTCACTACACGTCTGTTGATATTTCATCTTGTATTTTTATTTTGTCTTTTTGCAATTGTTACGGCTGTATTTGTTGTTGTGTTAGTTTTCAGGATCAGCCTCATTCGACACACGTATTCTTTGGCAATTGTTTGTGACATATTTGGTGGCCCTTTTATACAATGAGGTATTTGTATGATGCTTTGCTGTTGAGATCCTTTATTGTTGTATCTCAGTCGATATTTATGTTGTCCGTTTTTTTGTTGGTTTACCTTGTACGAAAGTGCATACTTACTGAGGCCAAATTCCATTCGAATGTCGAGTACTGTTTCACTAATTTCAGTTGTTCTACCAATTTTTTGTCTTTGGTACAAAGAGTTTTGGATCATCCATGTACGGTAGATGTTTCACATTCCCTGACTCCTTGGAAGTTCTCTTAATGCACGTACAGGGTGTATCAATGTCCTTGCTCATTAGTGAGGTTTCTCAGTGGGTCCAGGGCCAGGCAAAACAGGAGGGGCGAAATGCTATATCACCTTGGAAGATCCCTCGACACATCTTCACTGCTGCTATTTTGATCCTTCCTTCCGAGTGTTGCAGTATCAATGTGCTATTCCAAAGCTCCATTGCTTTCTCAATCAGTTTGATTATTTGGGGATTGATTTTGTACAATTTTATCATCCATGAATGTCGGACACAATCAAAAGCTTTTTTGTCGTCTATCCAGGCTGTGGACAATTTGTTTCTTCTGGTTTTATGCTTAAGTATGGCTTTCTTGGTCTACCATTTCATTACCCTCTGTGAGCCATTCATCATTGCCATCATTACCTTGTCTAACAACTGGTTTTGTTTTTCCCCTTTGTTAACTTCATCATAAAATTTTTTTTTTATCTTCCTTGCTCTTCATTTCCATTTTGAGTTTTTTTAGCAACCATGACCTTTAGGTCTTTGTCCTTGGAGATACATACATACATATATATGTATATATATATATATATATATATATATATATATATATATATATATATATATATATATATATATATATATATATATATATACATGTACATACATACATTGGATTCTCTTTAATAGCTTTGGACTTTTGTTTCCTCATATCAACTGCTGCATTTGTCCTGTTTTCTTTCTCAGTTGTTCTCTATTTCATTTGTCCCCATTTCCATGGTGGTACTTGGTCTTTGTGTGGAGGGCCTGGTTTATTTTTCTTGCGATGATGTTTTCCTGTCACTTTTTCTTGAACGAGCCATGCTGCCGCAAAGCTCAGAGTGTTGATTTCCTTCAATCCGGTTGACCTTGGAATGATTTTTCTGAGTGCCGTGTTGGCTCTTCCTCTCCAGTATTTTCTGTCCCTTTGTTATGTTCTATTTTGTAGAGTTGTGGTCTTTCTCTGAGTGCTATGAGCCTCATTTACTCTATTTTGTTGGCCAGCTTATCCTCCAGTTCATGCTGCTCTTCATCTTCATCGTCCTCGTCTTCTTGCTTTACCTCATTTTGCCATTCTCCTCTTCTTCCTGCCCATCATCTGCAATTCATCTTCCTCCTCTTTGTGCCCATCACTATCCACCCTTCCCGTCCTTCTATTCCCCCCCCCTCAATGACTTGTCATACCCGTCGCTGGTGCAATACTGCACCCTCTCCCATGCCACGCCAGCTTCCCAGAAGGTGCACTTGACAACTCCTATTGCATACACCACCCCATAGAACATGTCTGAGTTCTGCAAAACTCGAGGTTCTTGGAAATATAATGAAAGCAATTTTTGTTCTCCAGTGTTGAAGCATATCATTCAATTTAAATAAAGGTTTGCAGGAGTTTAAAGAAAGGTTTAAAGGCTTATAAATTAATTAATTCCTGGTGGCACCACCGTTTTACCAGTGTCTATTAGATCACCCAATCTGACACGTTACATTAGTTCTTCGCGCCTGTTGTTTGTGCCATTTATAACATCCTTAAAAACACAAAGTTTCCTCTTTGGAATGATTTTCAAGTTTGTTTGACAGGCAGACAAACAGAGTAAAAATATTATCCCACTCATTTTCATCAAAGGAGTAAGTTATTTTCGCTGAGTGCTTCTTGTTGTTTTTATTTATTTATTTAATGATTTTGGGACCTTTTTTTTCAGGGGTATGGAGAGGGTCGGCCACGATCCTCGTCTGTGCCACAGGAGCTCAAGAAGCTGGATGGAATCTACATCCAGGAGGTATTTGAACTCTTGCCTTGAAATTCTCATCTCAGATCCATTCTTATTGTTTCTATGCAGCATATGACTGTGGGGTGGCATCCCACAGGAAGGTGATGGCAGGAATTTGGAATTTGTTCAGGGTGTACCGGCGTTAGCTTGCCTCCTCTTCGGGAAGGACACCTAGAAAGTTTAACGTCCATCCGAGGGACAGCACACACATTGATGAATCACCCTGCCTGGGAAGCACCAGGATGACAGTTTATAGCTGGGTCTTGTTTAACAACCACCTCTAGAGCAACCTTGCCGCAACCTCGATGCCTCATTAAATCTATAGATTCAGGCTCATGACTGACTTTGACAATTACAAATGACCAACAGTCCTTGCTTTAGCTCTACCTCTTGAGGTCAACCATGGGGTCACACGGCCATGAATCCAGTCCGAGCTATTTCCATTTTCTCGTTTGCTTTGAACTCCATTTTTTGTTCTTGCTCCATCATCATCATCACGTTTATTCTCACACCATCTGCTGCAGGTGGCAATGGGCTTTGCTCACTCGCTTTTCCTCGCCCGTGATGAGACGGCTGAAGACCGAGAGAAGATTGAAAAACTGCCCGAGTATAGCCCGCGCCCACTGTAATTCCTTCATCGCTGCGTTCCATCATCCTTCTACAGCAACACATCGACTGCTTTTCCGCAATCAATTCACGGTCCTGCTTCACTGTGAAGGATCTGTTTTATCCACCATTATACACACACAATTATCAATTATAAATGTGTAATGCAAACATTTCTCGGTGAACTGTAATCGGTGAAAAGTTTGTTTTTTGAAACTTTAACAACAAACGGTAGCTGAACATACCCAAAGCTGAACTTTTGCTGGTTCTCCTCATCATTAGTTATTTTAATTAATTCTTTTGAAGTTGAGATTTCTTTTTATTGTGGAGAACGGTAATTGAGTTATTTAAAAAAAAAAATTTTTTAATCAGTTGAGGTTTTTTTTCTTTTTCAGGTTGGAGGTTAAACTCATCTTGTCAAGCAGTAGATAACCAGTTTAAATGGAGCGTGCCGGTTTTTTTTTTATTTTTTACGGTGGCCTGCTCCAAGTTGAAGGGTGCCCATTGACCCCGACTCAATTTTTGCAAAATTCATGTTTGCCTCGTTTTCACAAACTTGCTTGGTAAAACGTTCACTTTTAGAACACAAATTTAAACCTGTTGGAACTTAGACTCATGCAAACCTTGAATTTTGTTTTAGTTTCATCATGGGGGCATGGTCAGATATCCATCTGGCCCCTGGCCTTTGATATGCATCGTATGGCATGGTCAGATGTCCGTCTGGCCCCTGGCCTTTGATCGTATGGCATGGTCAGATATCCATCTGGCCCCTGGCCTTTGATCGTATGGCATGGTCAGATGTCCGTCTGGCCCCTGGCCTTTGATATTCATCATGTGGCATGGTCAGATGTCCGTCTGGCCCCTGGCCTTTGATATGTATCGTATGGCATGGTCAGATGTCCGTCTAGCCCCTGGCCTTTGATGCTGCTGTCACTTCTCCGAGAGTAAACACATTAACTTCATGGGAAATAAGCATTTGTGTGGAAACAAAGGTTTATCTCGAAAAGTGTTCACTAAACAGAGGCAACAGTGTTGTAGGTGAATGTTCATTTCAAATGAAAATGTTTGTGAGTTCACATGAATGAAGAATATCTCTCCTCGTTGCTGGCAATACAATAACTTGCGTCTCCTCGTGTTTGGCTCAGAAATATATATATATATATATATATATATATATATATATATATATATATATATATATATATATATATATATATATATATATATATATCTGCAGTTCAAGGTTCAGGTGGATGTTTCATTACAGAATATGTAAAAATAATAGTTCACTGCTGAAAGTTTGTGCAATATTTTCTTCCCCGAGCAAGTTATGCAGGAAGTGACGTCGATAGTAGTCAAAGCACCCTGGGCAAAATCAAGATGGCGGCCAGCATAATCACTTGTGAAGTGGGATAGAGGTGTCTCTTGAAGTTCCTGGTGAAGGTAAAACAAACGGCTGAGTTCCACGGGAGACTATCTGTGCAACTTGGTGATTCATGACTTTCACACAGTTTGTTTAAATGTTGCAGTGAGTTTTAAAATGGCCACAAATTCGTGCGCGATCTTGGATATCATAGCACGCAACTAATTTCAATCAATGAAGCAAACATAAAACGTATTGAGCAGCTAATTTTGGAGAATCCCCGGATCACTTGAGCCGAAATTGCAGGATAAGTGGATGTCGGTGTTGGAAGTGTGGAAACAATCATTCATCCTTACTTGAAGTTCAATAAGGTTAGCGCAAGGTGGATAAACAAAGGACTTCGTGTTTCATCGAAATCTATAACTTGTGAGGCTGTTTCAACACGAGCTCCTGGAATGCTACCAGAGGGAATCGAATGGTTTATTGAATAAGATTGTGACAAGTGATGAGACCTCATTGGATCATTTCGTGCGAGAATCGAACCAAGCCAGGCAAGGAGTGGATCGAGATATTCTTGGTCCCATATTCCAAAAACATTCGAGGTTCAGGCATG
This sequence comes from Eptatretus burgeri, assembly GCF_056783735.1. Classification (NCBI taxonomy): domain Eukaryota; kingdom Metazoa; phylum Chordata; class Myxini; order Myxiniformes; family Myxinidae; genus Eptatretus; species Eptatretus burgeri. The sequence goes on along the minus strand of NC_140964.1, from coordinate 128,489,339 downwards.
AGCCAGAAAAACAGGCATTTGGACCACTCGAAGAACATTTGGGTGGCATTGAGTTTGTGAACGATGAAGACGTCAAAGCATGTGTCCAGAAATTGCTATACAGTCTACCCATCCCAAAGATTTATACACAGGTGTCAAGGCACAGCGAGCATAATGATTGGACAATCGCGTATGTGAGGCAAGGGAATACCTGAAGAAATAGGTGACGTTTCATCAAGCTCACCTGTACTTTTTGTGTTTTTCCGGAATAGAGTCCACATCAACCTTGAACTACGTGTGTGTGTGTGTGTGTGTGTGTGTGTGTGTGTGTGTGTGTGTGTGTGTGTGTGTGTGTGTGTGTGTGTGTGTGTGTGTGTGTGTGTGTGTGTGTGTGTGTGTGTGTGTTGTGCCTCTGATGTTTTTTCCTTTTTCTCGACTACGTATATTAAAGCTTTAGCCGTAAGATATTTTGGAGAAACGTCATTTGGCATAACTAGGTGAGAGGTGGAAATTTTTCCGAGTGAACTCGGCTTCCCAGGACAGGGTTAACAGTCTCCTGCAATCATTACTTCGATAACTAACTGTTGTTTTGATGATGGTGTTTGCTACAATCCATTGCATTTCACAAAATGGACCTGCAGACAGTGTTGAAGGATGTGTTCCTATCCCACTGGTTTAGGGAGCTGTTGGAGGGTTTAGAATGTGGTTACGGTGCCTTTTATTAATCATTACCTCCGCCACGGAAGGTGGATGGAGGTTATGTTTTCACCACTGTCCGTCTGTCCGTCTGTGTGAGATATCTCAAAAAGTTGTGGACGCATCATGACCAAACTCTGTGGATGAGATGAATCGGTGACAAGAACAAGCGGATTCGGTTTTCGTTCAGGTCTGGATTCATATTCGGCCTATCAGTGGGATGCGCAATGCAAACAGTTCGGCTTGGCGGAGGGATGCGCTCCACCGAGCGACGTTCTCGTACAAAAACTTGTCTCTCCGTGTGTCGACCTCAAATCTCAGCTATATTTTTTTTTGGAATAACTAAAACAAGTTGATGGTCTTGTTTCTTCAAATACAATAGAATACCCAAAAAAGGTGATAATCACTGAATATAATTATATTACCCAACACCATTGCTTTGTCTTTTTCTTGGAATGTTCCTCCTGCAATTATGAGGCTCGATGTTAATGAATGTAAGATAAGGGTACAGTCAGTGTAAGACAACTTTCTGGTTTATGTCAGGTGTGGTTTTTGCTTCATCCATTCGCCGGCCCCCACGGCAAGAAAATACAAAATTCTCTTTGTCCACCGCAGAACCCACCTGTGGTCTCATTAAAATGGTTACCATGCCAACAAATATATTCCAGTTTCATAGGCTGTGGGATTTTTGAACCGTTAACGCTTGGTACATGTCGGTACCATTATAGTGCTGCAAAAGAATGTTCTTGGTAGATCTAGTACATTGTACAAGGTACTCAAAGCACAATATGGAACACATGGATGACATTGCCATCCTGGATTGCCTTACAACAATTTGGAACGTTTGCACCGATTTGGGATACATGATCAAATTGATACGGCGGGGGGGGGGGGAGGATCTCAATCATGCCAGATGAAGGTGCAACTGATCTTGATATTGATTGCATTCTGCAACCGACGTCGTTTGAGTGACGACGTGAATCCAAGACAACGATGTGCTTGTTTTTGCCACGTGTTGGGTGAAAGATGATCTGAAAGAGCACAAAATGTTTATTTCACCGGTTCCATGAATTCTCAATTTTAATGCTCCTGGAAATAATAGCGATGGACATTTCCGTTCCTTGCACTGGTTTGGAGATTGAGCATCCATGAACTTTCACCAGATGTTGCATTCTGACTCGTGACGTAAAGTTTTTCATGGAAACATTGCCATATTTTGCGCCGAGTCACTCTTGAGCTGCTCTTTCTTGATAATTTGCTTGATGAAAGCTTAAAACCTCAAGTGGAGCGACTCAAGGTAGACATCTTCTTGCTCGGAGTTTGTCAGTGCAACGACGTATTATTTTGGGGGACCGGATGATCTTTGTGCCCCGTCAAGATGCCCCTCGATAAATCACTGAGGCTTGCTCTCTTAAAATTCTTCGGAAAAGAAAAACACACTTTGTAGCGAGCTTTTTGTTGGTCTAACAGACGATGTGGCACGTCACGTGACGAGGTGCTTGATCACAAATATTTGCGTACATTTAAGAGATTTAAATATTTTGTTTTTGTGTTTTTTTTTACTTTTGAGTATTAGCCACACACATTATCCTGAAGTCAAAAGAGCGGTAAAATACTGCACAAAGAGATGTGTTTGTTTGATTCTGGATGTAGTGATTGGTATGTTTCGTCCCATCTCTGGGTTTAATCTTTCGGGCTTGGTGGTTGCGCGTGGTGAGGCCCACAAGTACGGTCTCCGTTTGTATTGGAAAATCGTGTTTTCATTTATTTCACATTTTCATCATCTTGGAGTGTCCTTTAAATGTCATTCAGAGTAATTTTGTTTCGAGGCTCTTTTTATAGTTGTCTATGATCGCTGGGTGGCTTTTTGTTCAAGTTTAATTGATTGTTGTTGCAATGTTTCCATGTATCTGTCTTCAGTTTTCTCTTTGATAGATTTTATCATTCCTGTTGCAGTTCTTTTCAGGTTTTATGACATGTTTGTGTGTGTATATATATATATATATATATATATTGGTACTTTTTCTCATTTATTTTCTCTCTGCTCTGATTAAACCAAAGCTTTCAGTCTGTGTTACCCTTTGGAAATATGTTGTCTTGTTACATGTTTTACCTCCGAATAATTTTGCTGCATTTTCATCTTAAAGGGCCTGGTGTTGTCAATGATGCGGTACCTGATGTGTAGACCGTTCATCAAAGTACATCTGTGGGTAATGAGTGTCGGAATATTCACCGTTGATGTTTGACTTACATTTTCATTCGGAATGTCCTGTCTCCGTACAAAGGCACACAATTCACAAAACCTTCAAGCAGGGTTGGGAAGAAGATTATTAGATTTTGCGCACGGCCAAAGGGTGTATTAATTAAGTCTCTATGTTATCGATCACACGACAGCTGTTCTTTAGATTCGAGTTTTTTTTTTTTTTTAAGTGTTTTTGTGATGTGTATGGAGGCAATGGTCGAACCAAACATTATATGCCGAAATGCATTCAGTCCGCTATCATCGCTTATCTGTTCGTTTTGCTTTTGAAAACAGAAGTAAACATTTTATTATGTTGTTATAAATAAAAATATGGTCAATTATGGAGAATCTTTTAAGATTTCGTACAGTCCTCTGTCTGGCTACCCTGCGGCGAGCCGTGGTTTCCTGTTGTATCGTCACTGCGGTAGGGCAAAGTCTGTGCAGTGGTGTGTTGCATTGTGCCATTCACAAAAGTACAATGAAGTTTCTTTTGTTATGGTTGTTTCAAATAAATATCCTAACTGAGTTCACCTCTTGTTGATTCATTTCGTTTTGGATGCATATGGGACGCCCAGTTTTACATCCATCCGAGGGACTGCCTGTGAGACATCAGGATGGCAGTTTATAGCTGGGGGCTATATTCAAACCCTCAAGGTATGCACACTCGACAGGTGGAAGCAACTGGCTGGGGATTCAAATGCGGGCTGGATGGCTCAGACAGGTGCAAGTGTGCGTACGTCGAGGTCTCGGCCAACCTTTCATCTTTCGTGAAAAAGTCACTGGTATGGAAATATAATTTCAGTATTGCTTTGATCTCATGACCTCCATAAGGCCACATTTATTCATTATTTAAGCACAACGGCCAAGTTTTCTCTTTTTTTTCACCACTTTCTTGTATATTTCCATATTTTCTCCTCTTCCTCCCCAAACCACATACCCTCTCTATTCTCAATTGGTCCAACTCCTTTTTCCTCTTTTGATGTATGAAATCATTTGCATGTAGCCCTAAACTATAACTGACTGCAAACTGTTATTAGACCTGTTGTTGCATACATCTGTAATTTCATATCAATAACTCATCTCTCAGTTAACAATCACAACAACCAACCTCGAGGACCGTGTCAGGAATTGTAGGTTTCTGTGCAAAATGCATAAAATTAGCATATTGCATTACTAATTAGAGAATAATTAGATAAGTCAACATATTGTGAAATTTTTTTGTTTCTTTATCATGATCATTACTTTATGATCTGTGCCTGTGCAAATTTTCAATTTCATTGGACCATCGACGGCCAATATCTAAGGGGGTGCTTGGAGTCCTTCTCTCCCCCCCCCCAGTCAGGAAATTTCAAAATCACTCAGTTCACTTCAGGTTAAAGCTAGATTTTCACAGTTTTAGTCTTGGACATGTGTTTCTCAATTGAGGTTTTAAAACATCAAGAATGCCATCTGTTCTTGGCTGTTAACGCTGGAAACTCGTGTTCAAATCCAATACACTGTCCTATATATTATTTGTCACATATTTACTCATGTCCTTGTGATTGATGTAAAAGTACATTGTTAAAAGTACATTGATGAAAAAGCACTGAGATGCATCTTAGTTGTAAAGCCAAATTCATGGTCATACAAGCTACGCCTGCTGTCTTTCTGCCCCCCCCCCCCCATAAAAATACCTTTTTATACATATGGGGAAAAAAGAAGTAAGTTTTTTTTTTATTTTATTTTATTTTTGAGAAAAACACCTTTTTATAAAAATAAAAAAGGAAGAATGAACAATCTGAGCACAAAAGTGAAATATTTGGACAAAACTCAACACGTGTACTTTAACCTGAAGACCAAAGTACATGGTCATACAAAGCATCTAAAATTAATGCACAACAAACAGCGAACAAACATGGAACAACTAGAGGGGGAGCACTCAGTAGAGTGCAAAACCTCCGCCGCCAAAACTGCTTGGTCACTCAAGTGAACCTGATATCCTATTCATTCAATTTGACGTCAACAGTGCTCACAGAGTTATAGTTTGCAACTTTCCCTTTTACTTTTAACTTTTACATACTCAATTCACGCCTGGTGTTGGCGCAGTGGTTAGGGCAGCGGCTTGGGATCCAAAAGGTCCTGAATTCAAGCCCCGTTGGGCCACTGAATTAATACACCAGGGGGTTGACTCAGCCTGTCATCCTTCCGAGGTCGGCGAAATGAGTACCAGTATACTGGGCCGGTGTATACCCGGTTAAAATAGGTGTACCATATCCCTGTGTCGTAAGAGGCGACCAGGGTTGCGTCAGGAAGGGCATCCGGTGTAAAACATGTGCCAAATCACAATGCGGATCATATGGATTATCCGCTGTGGCGACCCCGAACAGGAACAGCCGAAAGAAGAAAAAGATACTCAATTCATTCGTCATAACTAGATTCCTTGAGACAGAAATTGATTTTACATGGGTTTTTTTTTTTTTACATGGGATTTTACATGGGATTTTACATCCACCTGAAGTTCCAAAATCAGCCGCAATTATAATTTTGGCATGTTTTTTGTTGGAAATCACTTTTAACATGTAGAAATGCAAAAAAATAATCGAAATTTTGATGAAAAAAAAGTTACAAATTTTTTTTTTCTCTAACAATTTTTTTTTTGGGGGGGGGGGGGTTGGAAATCACTTAAAACATGTAGAAATGCAAAAAAAAAAAAATTAAAATATTTTTTGAAAATGGCCGCAATAGCGGCCCTATTGGATTTTGGACCAAGTCCAAAATCTAATGACATGATCCTTGGACCAGACCTAACCCCCCCCCCCCCCACCAAGTTTCGTCGAAATCCGTCAAGGAGTTTTTCCGTAATACTGTTCACAAACAAACAAACAAACAAACAGAAAGGGGTGAAAACAGTAACCTCCGATCTTCGATGGCGGAGGTTAACAAGGAGCATACATGGAACAAACAGGGAACAAATAGGAAACATATATGGAACAAAGAGGGAACAGACAGTGAACAAACAGTTAATGAACAATGGACAAACAAGGGAATAAAGAGGGAACAGAAAGCGAACATCGCGGGAACAAACAAGGAACAACCGTTTGTCTTCTACCGCAACCCCCTTCTGGTGAAACTGCCACAATCAAGAATCACTGCTCACCTTCACTCTTTCACTCATCTTTTTATTCCCACCTCGAGAACAAACTCACACACACTCTTCAATCCCATTCTTCCCTCCAGGTCTTCAAAACAGCAATTCACCACCATCTCTCATCTTCCCCCATCCAAAACCACGATCTTATCTAACCCGTTCATCCACCCCAAACCAACCTCCTTCAAACCAACCCTGTTTTGCTTCCTTCCCAGTGCCCATCTTGGTTACCCCGTGTACCCCATCCCATCCTTTTCCCTTACACAGACATCCTAATGTCTCGATTCCCCACTGCTTTGTGTTTCCCTCTTCCACCCCTCTTGTCTCCTGCTCCCTTTGTTATATGTTCTGTGTGTTAGGTCTCATACGAGCCTCGACAATGTACACAAAAAAATGAAACGGGGAACAAACGGAGAACATGTAAATATACAGTGAAGTAGAGAGAACATACGGATATCAAACAAGAAACAAATAGCAAGCATTCAGAGATCAAACAAGGAACATACAGTGAAATACATTACACAAACAGGGAACATACAGAGAACATACAGGGAACATACAGGGAACATACAATAAAATACAGGGAACATACAGATAACAAACAGGGAACATACAGAGAAAAAACAGTGAACATACAGGGAACATACAGAGAACAAACAGGGAACATACAGAGAAAAAACAGTGAACATACAGCGAACATACAGAGAAAAAACAGTGAACATACAGCGAACATACAGAGAACAAACAGGGAACATACAATAAAATACAGGGAACATCCAGCGAACATATAGGGAACATACGGAGAACAAACAGGGAACATACAGAGAAAAAACAGTGAACATACAGAGAACATACAGAGAACAAACAGGGAACATACAGATAACAAACAGGGAACATACAGGAAACATACAGAGAACATACAGAGAAAAAACAGTGAACATACAAAGAACAAACAGGGAACATACAGCGAACATACAGAGAACAAACAGGGAACATACAGCGAACATACAGCGAACATACGGATATCAAATAAGAAACAAATAGCGAGCATTCAGAGATCAAACAAGGAACATACAGAGAACAAACAGGGAGCATACAGTAAAATACAGGGAACATCCAGCGAACATACAGATAACATACAGGGAACATACAGGGAACATACAGAGAAAAAACAGTGAACATACAGGGAGCATACAGTAAAATACAGGGAACATCCAGCGAACATACAGATAACATACAGATAACATACAGGGAACATACAGAGAAAAAACAGTGAACATACAGAGAACAAACAGGGAACATACAGATAACAAACAGGGAACATACAGAGAACAAACAGGGAGCATACAGAGAAAAAACAGCGAACATACAGAGAACAAACAGGGAACATACAATAAAATACAGGGAACATCCAGCGAACATACAGGGAACATACGGCGAACATACAGAGAACAAACAGGGAACATACAGAGAAAAAACAGTGAACATACAGAGAACATACGGATATCAAATAAGAAACAAATAGCGAGCATTCAGAGATCAAACAAGGAACATACAGAGAACATACAGAGAACAAACAGGGAGCATACAGTAAAATACAGGGAACATCCAGCGAACATACAGAGAACATACGGATATCAAACAAGAAACAAATAGCGAGCATTCAGAGATCAAACAAGGAACATACAGTAAAATACAGAGAACATCCACTGTACATACAGAGAACAAACAGGGAACATACAGTAAAATACAGGGAACATCCAGCGAACATACAGAGAACATACGGATATCAAACAAGAAACAAATAGCGAGCATTCAGAGATCAAACGAGGAACATACAGTGAACATACAGAGAACATACACTGAACATACAGAGAACATACAGGGAACATACACTGAACATCCAGAGAACATACTGTAAAATGCATGAAACAAACAGGGAAAATACAGAGAACAAACAGGGAACATACTGTAAAATACATGAAACATACAGAGAACAAACAGCGAACAAACAGAACATACAGTAAAATACATGGAAGATGCAGAGAACATATAGAGAACATTCAAAGATCAAACAGGGAATATATAGCAAAATATAGGTAACATGCATTGAACAGACAGTAAACAAACAGGGAACATATAGAGAGCAAACTGGGAACATACAGAGTACAAACAGGGAACATCCAGGGAACATACAGGGAGCAAACTGGGAACATAAAAAGAACATACAGTGAACATACGCATGTTTGCCCAAAGACAAAAAATGAACAGGTATGCAACAAGCACTTTCTATCTCTACCTTCAGTCATCATAAACAAGGTGTTTTTTGGGGGTTTTTTTACTTTAAAACAGAAGACTATCGGCTTGCATTCCATACATGAGAGGCACTTTGAGCAAATAATTGATTTCTCTAACCCAACCTGTAACTGGAGAGGTCAGATTCGACTGACCAAACGAAGAAAAGAGAGCCAGGTGGGAGACATCCTCAAGTAAATAGACTCGGTGATCTAATGGTTAGAGCGTCAGATAAATGAACTATTGTTTTCAGACGGAAGAAAGAAGCCTATTGTTTTCAGGTCAAAAGGGCAAAGATCAAGGTCACATAAAATCATCATTTTCATCTGATTCATTTGAAAGTTTAACAGGATTTGCAGATTGGGTCACTGAATTGTTTCACCGAAAATCACAACGATCGATTGTGCATGCGCAGAGAGGAGTGAGATAATATTTTTACTCTGTCTGCCTGTCTGCCAATCAAACAAAATAGAGAAATAGGGGCATTACCCCTTACCTGGGCGCTCACCTGGTAGAATGGGGATACTAAGGAGGAAGTCAACCTGAGACGGAATCAGCAAAATGTACCAATGAACCATTGTTATAGGAAATACTTATTTTGTGGAGCAACCCCACCCCCCTCTCCGACCACTCTTGTAAACCCACTTAGACCCCAATTTTTTTAAATAACGTGAACAAACTTTGGCACATTATGGGTGATGAAGGTTGTCATCAAGTTTCATCGAAATTGTGTGTGTAGTTTCTGAGAAGAGAGAAAATACCTATTTTGGGGAGAACCCTCCCCCTTTCCACCCCCACCACCACCGTATACACTTTGAGGGCCAGATTTTTTTTTAATGCCATGAACAAACTTTGGTATATACATGGTGATGAAGGTTGTGGTCAAGTTTCATCAAAACCGTTTGTGTAGTTTCAGAGAAGGAGTTTCAAGCGTTTGTGGACAGACGGATCGACGGAAGATGCGCCATTCCATAAACTCCCCGGAACTACATTCCAGGTGAGCTAAAAATCATTTCAAAGAGGAAACCTACTGTTGTGAAGGACGGTATAAAGGACACAAACAACAGGCACGAAGAATGAATGCAACGAGTCAGACAGGGTGATGTAATAGACACTGGGTAAAACTTCCGTCCAAACATAAATACCGCCCGGACGCATCCGGAGCCAAGTTGTCTGGAGACAAACACTGCCCGGACACGTCTGGAGACAAACACTGCCTGGACACGTATGGAGACAATCACTGCCCGGACAAGTCCAGAGACAAACACTGCCCGGCCGCGTCTGGAGCAAAGCTGGTGGGAGACAAACACTGCTCAGACACATCCGGAGACAAACCCTGCCCGGACACGTCTGGAGACAAACACCGCCCAGACATAACCACCGTCCGGATATGTTCAGAGAGAGAGAGAGAGAGAGAGACAGACTCGGGGGTAGAGGAGTTAGCAGAGAGAATATGTTATGCTTTCTGAACAACACACACACACACACACACACACACACACACACACACACACACACACACACACACACACACACACACACACACACACACACACACACACACACACACACGTACTTGGCCGACATCGCCAATGTTTTGTGAATCGGCAGGTTGGAGGCAGTGTGATGTCCAACTATAGTACTTACTGAAAACAACCCAGAAGCCTTGAGTAGGTTTCACCGAAAAACTGCGTTACATTTACATCGACATTTCAGGGATATGTTCACAAACATTATTCTTTATAAACAGCTGCATGTGATGGGTGAACAAAAAATTGACTCGATAATTTAGAAAACACGTTGATACGGCAAACAGCTAGAAAATCGGGTGTTATTTCACAACTCACTCAAAATGACGGAGCACGAACCACTCGCTCGGGGTGACGGAGCACAAACCACTCGCTCAGGGTGACAGAGCACAAACCACTCTCTCAGGGTGACGGAGCACGAACCACTCACTCAGGGTGACAGAGCACAAACCACTCTCTCAGGGTGACAGAGCACGAACCACTGGCTCAGGGTGACGGAGCACGAACCACTCGCTCAGGGTGACGGAGCACGAACCACTCGCTCAGGGTGACGGAGCACGAACCACTCGCTCAGGGTGACAGAGCACAAACCACTCGCTCAGGGTGATGGAGCACAAACCACTCGCTCAGGGTGATGGAGCACAAACCACTCGCTCAGGGTGATGGGGCATGGACCACTCACTCAAGATGACAGAGCATGAACCACTCGCTCAGGGTGATGGAGCAGAAACCACTCGCTCAGGGTGACGGAGCACGAACCACTCGCTCAGGGTGACGGAGCATGAACCACTCGCTCAGGGTGACGGAGCACGAACCACTCGCACAGGGTGATGGAACACAAACCACTTGCTCAGGGTGACCGAGCACGAACCACTCGCTCAGGGTGACAGAGCACAAACCACTCGCTCAGGGTGACAGAGCACAAACCACTCTCTCAGGGTGACAGAGCACGAACCACTGGCTTAGGGTGACGGAGTACGAACTCACTCAGGGTGACGGAGCACGAACCACTCGCTCAGGGTGACGGAGTACGAACCACTCGCTCAGGGTGACGGAGCACGAACCACTCGCTCAGGGTGACGGAGCACGAACCACTCGCTCAGGGTGACGGAGCACGAACCACTCGCTCAGGGTGACGGAGCACGAACCACTCGCTCAGGGTGACGGAGCACGAACCACTCGCTCAGGGTGACGGAGCACGAACCACTCGCTCAGGGTGACGGAGCACAAACCACTCGCTCAAGATGACAGAGCACGAACCACTCACTCAGGGTGATGGGGCACGGACCACTCACTCATGGTGACGGAGCATGAACCACTTTCTCAGGGTGACGGAGCATGAATCACTCACTCTGAGTGACGTGGCATGGCAAAAGCGTCCGCAGTGAGTGAAAGATTCACTCAGAATCACAAAGTGCTGTACCGCTTTCAACAATAGGCGCTCAGCAAGTGGCTTCAGCACTCCAATTAAATGGTTGATAAGGAAGGGTTGGTTCGGCTGTTGTTGCATTCCAAAAAGGATCCCTTTAACTTTAAAGCCCGTCTTCACTGCGCACGCAGCAGTTAATGAAATAAAATGAGCCTATAAATCAGCCATTTTGCCTGCTCTTCTGTGCATGTGTCATGTGGTACATTGGTTTGGGGTCGCGCAAATGTTGTAACTTTTTATTAAAAAGTCCATTTTAAAGGTCCCATGACAGTCAAAACTTTCTGGTTATTTATATATTAACTTGACCTTCCCAGTGAAGAAATCACCCATGTTTCTTTTTTAAAATCAAAAATTGGATAATAATTAGACCAATATTTCGAACATTTCTGGTGCTTTTCACAACTTTCTATGCCCCACCCATTAAAAAAGTTGACTTCAGCGAACCACAGGTCACGTGACCGTTGACGTCATCTCCAGAACGCGACTCGCACAGAGTGGATCGATTAGACGTCGCACACCGTATAAAGTACGTACAAATGCATGTGCACATGTGTTTGTTATCTCACTGATCGTCTTAATTCCTGTGATTGTTTCGCGAAAGTTTTTAAGAGTTTTAGTCTTACTTTCGAAAATGCCTGCTTGGCGAGGTATGATTCCACATACATACAAGCCAGGTATGGCTGTACTCGACATACATGGGTTTATTCAAAAGTGAAGGTACTGCTTCCATTGGCTTGCTATTCATTAACATTTAGCCAAAATGCTGTAATAAATGAACAGGGAAAAATATGTTGGCACAACTACGAAAGACAAATTTATCTGTCCTATTACACGGCCTCATATCCTCGGGACTCTTACGCATTGACTTATACATTGTGTGCATGCTAATACAAGTTACTTGTCAACTCTATAGAGTCTAGACGAGTCCGATAAATCCGTCGTCCGTCCGACCAGTCCGATAAATCTGACGTGCTGTAGCTTTCTTTTATTATTCTCTTTTCTTCATTGTTTTTCAATGTAGGAATAAAATAAATAAAAATGCAACAGAACGTCAGATTTATCGGACTACTCTAGACAATTGTGTCACAAGGTGTGTTCTGCACACAAGTTTTCATCGTATCCGGACAGCGAGATTGCTTCGTTTTATGCGCGGAGAGATACGGCCGATGACATGCGCCGGCCTTGTTTGCGATAAATTCGTCACAGAGCAACATGTCCGCTGCGCTGTGCTGGTCACGTCACCTCACTAAAATATTTCTGATATCGAGCAGTATGCAAGTCGAATTTACATCATTGAATTACGAATAGGATTTAGTCTAACCAGTTGTTATTGCAGAGTCTTCCTTCGATGTCCTCCCGATCATCATGAATTCCGGGAATTTCATCGCCAGTTTCCTCTGCTTGTCCTGCTTCGGGCTCAAACTGCTAAGGCCGTATTCCATTTCCAGCTGCCTGAACTTCACCTCCCGCGACTACGTACATGAGGTCATGTGGGTTAAGTAGATTTCGGCAGAATTTTTAGGGGCGTTCCTGAAGAGGTTTTTTTTTTTTAAATTTTACATTTTACAGAACGAGTTTTGTGAAAAAAACATTGTCAGATCTGAAATCACGATGAAAAACTCCTCTAGGACATATATATGCAATTTCAGTACTTTTGGGTGTCATGGCACTTTTAAACCAGATTTGCTTTGATTCTCTATAGAGCACCTCGCGAAACCTCTAAAAATATAGACACAGATCTGGCAACCGCTATGGATGGGCAGTCCTTCTGGGGGACAGCGTGTGAGGTCAAGCAGTGAATTAAATCATTTAGCTCAACGAAGCTGGTTAATTTTGGCACGTTACTAAATTTTTTGTTCATTCAATATAATTCTCCAAACAGTAGAAAAAGGTAAGTTTAATGTTTTGGAAATTTCACATTTTCTTGTGTATCTATGAAGAAGGAGGGAACATGGCCTTGCTTGCTTAAAGTGAATAGGTGTATCAGCTTAGTTATAAGACTCGTTATTTCTTTAAATTATCAGATTTCACAACAGATTTTGACACTTATTTAGTCCGGACGATATCCGATCCTCAAAACCGAAATAATATTTCGATGATATACCTTAATTAGTCCGTGAAAGTACATCGTGGAAAATCGTATCATATAATGCATGAAATCGCTCCAAGCTCCAAATTTGGAAACTATAGAACTTACAAAAGTGATGTACACAGCGATTCGGAGCTGTGATGAACGGGCATTCGATAACATGAGTGAGGAAAGTGAAAACAACAATTTTATCCTTAAGAAATCGTTGCAGCCTGTTCCAAGTCAAGGCATGGTTGAGCAGGCCCCCAAAAAATATGGCGGCATCAGATCCCCGTGAGGTTACCAAGGAAACGCCTTAAAAACCGAGAGAGTGAGGTGGCCGAGGATCGCCTGATGAAGGATATAATTAAATAAGGCCGTTAATTATCTTCATAAAGGGTGTTTTAATGAACCCAAACACCCAATTTTCACTCTTGTATTTCCTTGGAGTTTTCTTAGTATGCATGCAAAGTTTCAGGCTGCGAGGTTTGATGGTTTTGGAGTCATACAGGAGACACACTGACGCACGCACACACACACACACACACACACACACACACACACACACACACACACACACACACACACACAGACACAGACATTTATTGGTGTCGATTGATTTATTAGACGTGATCGACAAAGCTCATGACGTCACACATCTAAGTTACCTGAGGGACACATTGCACATCGGCTGCAGGTCGCTCCTGGGGTGTGTGGGTGTGTAGGTGTGTGTGTGCCATTCTCAGACAGCTTGCTATCGCTTGCCAAGCCAGCCGTTCCTTAACAGCGTCAAACGGAATGCTCCCTTGAGTTTAAGGGACTTGGCGAGCGCTCCACAAGAAACTTGGTAGCTGTACTGGTCCCAGGTCACTTGCCATCTGTGTGAAGGACACCGTGAGGTCTTTAACGTCCACCAGCCAATGCCGGCAGCCAGGACGCCCGGCTTAACGGCGATCTTCGGGTCGGCGCACACATGATGAACCACCTTGCCTGTGAGACACCAGGATGGCAGTTTATAGGTGCGTCGGGATTCGAACCCAGGTACAGGTGAGACGGCTGAGAAGCGAGTGAGTGTGCGTACCCGTCGGCCTCCCCCCCCTCCCCTTTTGAATCGAGGTGTCATGTGGTAATTACACCTTTTATTTTTGATCGCGGACATCCTTGTTAACAAAAAGGTCATTGTGTCCCCCCCCCCACCCGAGGAAAGGTCGTCGTGAGTCTTCAAAATGACGTCACCACTGAAAAATCAATGTGAACGCCGGACCCGTGCGAGAAAAAAAAAACAACACATCACCGATTTGTTCGCTCACGTGACATAGAACCGTCTTTCAATTGGCTAAAAGTTTTGGGGAGCTCGATTTGGACCTGGGGAGCTCGATTTGGACCGGTCCACTTTTGATTTACCGTCGTGCGCATCACGGGGCCGGTAAACGATCGTAAACATCATTGTAAACACCATAGTAAACATCATTGTAAACACCATAGTAAACACCATTGTAAACACCATAGCAAACACCATAGTAAACATCATAGTAAACATCATAGTGAACACCATAGTAAACATAGTAAACACCATAGTAAACATCATAGTAAACACCATAGTAAACATCATAGTAAACACCATAGTAAACACCATAGTAAAGATCATCGTAAACACCATAGTAAACATCATTGTAAACACCAGAGTAAAAATCATCGTAAACACCATAGTAAACATTGTAAACACCATAGTAAAGATCATCGTAAACACCATTGTAAACATCATTGTAAACACCATAGTAAACATCATTGTAAACACCAGAGTAAAGATCATCGTAAACACCATAGTAAACATCATTGTAAACACCATAGTAAACACCATAGCAAAGATCATCGTAAACACCATAGTAAACACCAAAGTAAACACCAGAGTAAACATCATAGTAAACACCATCGTAAACATCATAGTAAACATCATAGTAAACATCATAGTAAACATCATAGTAAACACCATAGTAAACACCATAGTAAACACCATAGTAAACATCATAGTAAACACCATCGTAAACACCATCGTAAACACCATCGTAAACACCATAGTAAACACCATAGTAAACATCCGTGTGATGTGGAGACTAAACAATATGTTTCACATTTAAATGAATCCATGGATGAACACGTGGAAGTTATGGACGAGTTATCCGGAAAACAACCGGGGGAAAGATAAATGAGGAAGTTCGAGGTGAACCCCGTTCGCTCAGAGAAAAAATCAGTCGAGTGAAGGAAATGATCGGGAGACTTTACAATGTGGGGATCGGTGGGATTTCCGAGATGAAAGGATAATTTATTGTTGGGATCATAAACATAAACAACAACAACAACAACAACAGGAAAAACTTTTTTTTTTTTTTAAAGAAAAGAGAAAGAAGTTTCGGTCCTGGATGAAGAGTTCTTGACAATTTGTACTTCGGCTGGAGTCGAGGAGGGTCGTTTCTCGCAGGGACAGGTTTGTTTGAAAGGATCGGGTCGTTGACGTGTCGACTCGGGGCGAGAATACCGGTGAAGGAAGAACGGAGAGTGGGACGGTGGAACCAGCAAGATGTCTCAAACGGAGGAGGGGAGCCGCGTTCGAGTCAAGGCTTACTACAACGGGTGAGACACACACACACACACACACACACACACACACACACACACACACACACACACACACACACACACACACACACACACACACACACACACACACACACCCACACACCCACACACCCACACACCTACACACACCGACACACCCACACTCCTACACACCCACACGTACACACCCACACCTACACACCCACACCCACACACCCACACACCCACACACCTAGACACCCACACACCCACACACCCACACACCCACACGGCCGCCCACACGCCCACCGACACGGCCACCCAGACACCTACACACCCACACACGCACACGGCCACACACCCACACACCCACACACCCACACACCCACTCATCCACTCACCCACACACCCACACACCCACTCACCTACTCACCCACACACCCACACACCCACACACCTACACGCACACACCTCTACACGCACACACACACACACACCCACACACCTACACACACCGACACACCCACACTCCTACACACCCACACTCCTACACACCCACACCTACACACCCACACACCCACAGACCCACACACCCACACACCCACACACCCACACACCCACACACCCACACACCTACACACCCACACACCAACACACCCACACACCCACACACCTACACACACCCACACACCCACACACCCACACACCCACACACCCTACACACCCCCTCACCCACACACCCACAGACCCACACACCCACACACCCACACACCCCCACACCCACACACCCACACCCCCACACACCCACACACTCACACTCCTACACACCCACACCTACACACCCACACACCCACACACCCACACACCCACACACCCACACACCCACACACCCACACACCTACACACCCACACACCCACACACCCACACACCTACACGCACACACACCTACACGCACACACACCTACACGCACACACACCTACACGCACACACACCTACACCTACACACACACGTACATTGGTGAGACACACACACACAGACACACACCACACACGACACACACACATGACCTCGTTCTGGTGTTGTATAACCTCGGGGTTGTGCGAATAACTTGCACTTTCAAATTCCTTGTCCCTCGACTCAGTTGGTAAACACCCCTTTACACCCTCCCCTCCCCCTCCCCTCCTCCCTCCCCTCCCCCTCCCCTCCTCCTCCCCTCCCCTCCTCCTCCCCTCCCTCCCCTCCCCTCCTCCTCCTCCCTCCTCCCCCCCCCATCCCATTCGTTGTTGAACCTCATCAACTCGATCCGTGTTTGTCACCCTTTGTTATCCCCATCTGTGAAGGAGCCGACTCCCATTATCTGGTGGATGTTAAGGATCCCACGGTGTTTCCCAACGAAGAGCAGGCGAGTCATCTCCGTCACCCCAAACCAAATTCCTGACATCCACACTCTGGCTACCGCTGGAAAGCCAAAGTCGATGCAGCTTGTGTAATCCTTACAGTGAAACTGCTTTGGCAGCACTGAACCTACCTTCGGGTGGAGGTGCAGATATGTAGGTACATATGACCAGAGGTGATCAACCCCACGTGATTTCCCACGTTTGTGGGCGTCAGCTTTGCCACATCATCACCCGTTTGTATCCGTGACAAATTGTGTGACTCAGATTGATGGATTGCATCTATTTTCAGGAAGAACAACCGTGGCAAGAGATTATTGTTGATCATCACTACCATTGTGCTTGCAATGCTTCAGCAACAACTCGGACTGACCTAATAAGGGGCCACTTCCGTGGGACTCTGACTCGGAACTGAACCCGAGCTCCAGCTCGTGCTCGTTGAGTGATGAGTGTTGGGATTTCCACCCGCCAGTCGTGGTATGATGTGACGTTAACCACGTGACACATCGGGAGCGCTGCGACTCGACCTCTGTGCGTCGAATGCATCCGAAGCAAGACTTGAGCGAGTGTAGTGTCTGCAACGCAGCACAATTGGCAATCTACATATTGCATACACTCCTTTAGTTTTGAAAATAGTGCTGGCAGGATGGCCTCGAGGTACGAGCACTCGCCTCTAAGCTGTCTCGCCTGGGTTTTAATCCCAGCCCAGTTATAAGCTGCCTTCCTGGTGGTTCATCAAGGTGTGTGCCGTCTCTCGGATGGATGTTAAACGGGGATACCTGTCTGCCGGCAATGGTCATCTGTGGACGTTAAAAATCCAACGGTGCCGTTCGTGAAGACTGGGCGAGTTGTCGCAGGCATCCTGAACAAATCCCAAATTCCTTCTCACACCTTCCAAGGGCACTGCATCAGAGGCACAGCACACAAAGGAAGACGTTTTGAAAATGTGGCAACATAATCATCCACTCACACTACGGAGTGGATTATAAATCAAACTAACCAGCGTCCTATAATCAGAAAACTTGTAACTGTGGACATTAGAAGGGCGCTCGGTGGAGCGCTCACCTCCGCCATGCAAATGCCGGATGCAATAGAACATATCGAGCCCATCTCTCAATGGTGAAGAATCGCTTTAAAAATTAAATAACCCATCTCCAGATCCGTATTCGGATCTTCACCAAAATCGAAACAATTCTTCCTTGTCACACACCAAACCTGGCCACCAAGTTTTGTCCGAATCTGTCCACAAGTTTTTGAGATATCCTGCTCACAGACAGACGGACAGACACTCGACCTTCAGTGGTGGTGGTGGTAATATTGTTGTGCCGGGGTTCGGTGGTGAGGATGACAACTAGATGGAGCAGTTGGGCCGTCTCCCTCCGAACACCCGGAATTGAAGGTCGTCACTCCGGATAACTCCGAAGTCGACGGGTCGCTTAATGGACCGTGGACGCCAATATTTTGACCGCGCGGTTAGGGTCTTTATGTCTGATTCCAATTTACCTAATTAGCCGCGCGGTCGAGTAACCGGGGAAACCACACCCTCGGCTGGCTTTGTCCGAACCGAGGCGCTGTTACTGACTCGGATCCGGCGTAACCGAGTGGAAATTACCAAAGCTGTGCCGGCCCAAGTGACAGTTTACGGCACAATCGGCCTCCCTAATTCTCAAGCCCGAACCATACTGGGTCAACGAAAGAAAGCACAGACTGGAACATTTAGCAGTTATTTATTTACAAGGTAATAGGGAGGGAAACACAGAGCAGACTTCATGACAAATATAGATGTAAGCAAATGTACAATGGCAATCACTTAAACGATTTCTACTTATCAGACTGGCCACAGACAGACAGACAGACACACACACCCAAAAAGAAATGGACCTCGTGGGTCTTTATTCGGCCCTTCAGCTCGCGATGGAAGGCAAGCTGAGGGTCAGAGTCTGGCCGGGTACCTGGCCGCCTCGTGCGGTTTTACCGACTCGCACTTGTAGAGCTCGGAGTTCGTGGACGGGAACGGGGATCCCCAGCTCGAACGCTCCAACACAACCCACCACCGTAGGACTCGAACCCACGACCCAGAATCCAATGAGCCCACGATCCTGGCTGCCACGAACGACGATCGACGATCGACGACACGAGTACCACGAAACACCTCTGCCACGACCACCACCACCACGAGCACCAACACGACCACTGACCACCAAGGAACCCCGAAAAAGACCGCCACTGAGACAGCTCGCCACCCTTCTTATCTCTCCCCCGAGCGGGTGGAGGGATCCGCTCTGAGGTAACTCGCCTCCGGATTGGTCGGGGTCGTCGGGCGATCGGTGTCCTCCCCTCATTGGACGAGGCGTACATTCCATCTGGCTTGGGCAGGGTCGGCTCTGAGGTGATCTCACCTCCGATTGGACAAGGGGAACATTCCATCTGGCTGGGCGGGGTCGGCCCTGAGGTGATCTCACCCCCGATTGGACGAGGGGAACATTCCATCTGGCTGGGCGGGGTCGGCCCTGAGGTGATCTCACCCCCGATTGGACGAGGGGAACATTCCATCTGGCTTGGGCGGGGTCGGCCCTGAGGTGATCTCACCCCCGATTGGACGAGGGGAACATTCCATCTGGCTTGGGCAGGGTCGGCTCTGAGGTGATCTCACCCCCGATTGGACGAGGGGAACATTCCATCTGGCTGGGCGGGGTCGGCCCTGAGGTGATCTCACCCCCGATTGGACGAGGGGAACATTCCATCTGGCTGGGCGGGGTCGGCCCTGAGGTGATCTCACCCCCGATTGGACGAGGGGAACATTCCATCTGGCTTGGGCGGGGTCGGCCCTGAGGTGATCTCACCCCCGATTGGACGAGGGGAACATTCCATCTGGCTTGGGCAGGTCGGCTCTGAGGTGATCTCACCTCCGATTGGACGAGGGGAACTTTCCATCTGGCTGGGCGGGGTCGGCCCTGAGGTGATCTCACCCCCGATTGGACGAGGGGAACATTCCATCTGGCTGGGCGGGGTCGGCCCTGAGGTGATCTTACCCCCGCCTATGTCCGTGGCCTCGAACACGTGCGTGATGGCGCTGAAGGAGTGGAGGGGGATTTATTGCAGAAAACTAACTAGAAAGAAACTCGCAGCGCACACATGAAATTCCCATTAGACATAGTGGAGAGATTCTAACTATCCACATATACTTAACCAAATAACTAAACTTTGGGTCAACTGTCTGTGTGAAGGCGAATGGTTTCCAGATTCGTAACAATATATTTGCTTCTTTATTATGTACACTGGAAGTTCTGACATCGTGCTGACTGTTTGTGTGTAGGGACATTCTGATAACAAATGTGGAACCAGGAAAAAGTTTTTCCGACCTTTGCATGGATATTCAAGAGATGTGCGAGTTTGCCACGGAGCAAGAGTTCACCATGAAGTGGGTCGATGAGGAAGGTGGGTTTCTTTGAGTCTGAAGGTACAGACGCCTCCGCATTCACTGTCGATTGTAAAGTTGTTTTCCATTGCATTGTGCCGTGAGGACGTGCACAACGCTATCACGTTTGTTCCAGCTCGATCTTGATGTCAATCCCCACTCACCCTCCTCCCCCACCACTGACACTCCCACGCACCCACCGCCACCGTTGCATCATTTTTCATTTCTAGGAGACCCGTGCACAATTTCATCCCAGATGGAGCTGGACGAGGCCTTTCGTCTCTATGAACTGAATAAGGACTCTGAGATGATCATACACGGTAAGGACTTCAACCAAGTAATTGTGGTTGCAGAGGGGTGTGGTTTTTTTGTGGGAGATATTGTGTTCTTTGGCAACCACACCAATGATTCATCAAGTGATTTAACCAGACTCGGTGGTTTAATGGTTCGACCATCCACTCTGACTCTGGGAGGTCGATGGCTCGTACCTTGGCCAAGTCATACCAAAGATGATAAATGTGGTCCATGCTGCTTCCTTGCGCGATGCTCAGCATTTGAAAGGATGGAGCACGGACAAACAAGCAAAACTTGGCAATATTAGTGCATGGGCCGAAGGGCCTTCTCCTGAAATTAAGTTCCTTGGAAGGGAACTCGTATCACAAGTGGTGGTTTAGAACAGAACTCAAGCCTGGTGTTGGCTTCGTGGTTCGGGTGGCTGGCTTGGGATCTTAGGGTCCTGAGTTTAAGCCCCGTTGGCTGCTGAATTAACACCAGGTGGGGTTGACTCAGCCCGTTGTCCTTCCGAAGTTGGCAAAATGAGTACCAGTGTACTGATAGAGGGGCACAGCATCTGCGGCAGTCGTGCCCTAACAAAATTATCGCTACCTGACAGCCAAGCTGCCATTCGCAAGAAGAAGAAGAAAAAGAAGAAGAGAACAGAACATCATTCTTGAATATTTAATTTGTCACAAAAATTGACTTTTTGTTGTTTTTTTTTCTTCTGCCCATTTCCCAATTCAGATTGTGTTTTGTTGCAAATTGTGTGAAAGTTTTTTTTTAAGCAATTACTTGGTTATCTTGTTGAGACTTTAGTTCCAACATTGAAATGGTTTTTATGATTATAATCTGCATTTTACGAGTCAACACCTTTATGATGTGGTCGTGAGGGCAGTTTTTATCCCCCGCCGCGTGGCGGAAGGGGGATATTGTTATCACCCGGGTCGTCCGTCCGTCCGTCCGGCTGGCTGGGCGTCAACATTTATAGCTTTGAGTGCGATAACTCATAAACTATTCGCCATATCGATTTGAAATTTGGGTCACACATGTACCACCTGAAAAGGAAGAACCCCATTGATTTTGGGCATGGCCGGATCCAACATGGCCGACTGGGGCGGCCATCTTGAAAAAAAGTTTTTTCGCCATATCGATTTGAAATTTGGGTCACACATGTACCACCTGAAAAGGAAGAACCCCATTGATTTTGGGCGTGGCCGGATCCAAGATGGCCGACTGGGGCGGCCATCTTGAAAAAATGTTTTTTGTAATAAATGGAAAACTGCTTATCTGATTTCAATTATTTTTCAATGGCGGGGGATTCCCCATCTCTGATGATATTTTTTTCTTGATGACGTGTAATCCCACTTGGAATGAGAATGTCAAGGCTCCTCTTATTGGGTTTACGGTGCCACTTTGGGATTTCGTTTCCGGACACGTGCTGTCATCGCACGATTTCAGAGACATTTTTGATTTTGACCGAAACCTCTTAAGATGGCACAAGCGGGATCGTCGGTGTTATTTTGTGCATCATGCAGTGAATGTGGATTGGTTCCAGCACCGTGCTGGACTGTGTGAAGGGAGTATCGCATCCATGGAGTAATTAAGTAGAAAAAATAAAATAAAATTGGAGTCACCGCCGCATCTTCCTGATGTGTGATTACAACACCACTTCAAAGATCTTCCGGTGTATAAGTAAGCTCGGTGTTGTTGGAAAATAAAAGTTTTAATTTCCTGAAAAAGGTTGGGGGTGCCACAGTGGTGAACATTTCTCATTGGATCCCTGAGTTGTGCACGCGTGTCCGACGGGATGGTGCACAGGTGGCGCACTTACCTTCGAGTAGTCGAGTCTGGGTTCGATTCTCGACCCAACTATAAACTGTTCGACTGTTGCATCACAAGCAGGGTCTTGTCTCGCAATGTACGCAGACCTTGGGACGCATGTTGAGCTTGGTGCCCAGTTTGTTTGGTGTGTCGAATTTGATTGTGGACGATAAAGATCCCACGGCGCCAATTGCAAAGGGTAGGTGAGTTGTCGTCAGCACTCTGAACAAATTCCAAAATCCGACACAAACTCTCACTTTGGCAAGCTTGGAAAGAATGACAAATATCCTTCGGCATGAGTTGAGGGAGGCCTTTGTCCTGCGATTCAGTGAAAGTAGGCCGTTGTGAATGCTGTATGTGTATTGTGGCATCGACTGCTCAACTAATGTCGAGCTCATCACGGCGGGAGGGTAAAATATCGCGATGTCCCGAGCGGCTTAACTCCTGTGGAGACGTTTCGAATTTATGGCGGACAACACGCATGTGGGACATGAGAGACCCAAACAACCAGGGGAAGATGACTGCACGTTGGGAGGGAAGGAAGGGAATGCAATAAATAAATAAATTTTATATATATATATTTTTATATATATATATATATATATATATATATATATATATATATATATATATATATATATAGTTACTGACAGGAAGGGGACAAAACCGAGGGGGACTCGGTTCTGGTGGTAGCGGGGATGAGCAGGCGATGAGGGGGATGATTAGGACGCAAGGTGGCAGGTAGTAGGCAGACAAAACCAGGCACGGTGTGAAGAAAACTGGCAGAGGCAGTCAGGCAGGCAGGACGACCTCATCAACACTCTTTTGATCCTTCGAACACGCACAGCTCCTCAGACTCTTTCTCCTTGGCCATCTTTTTACCTCGGACTTCATCCTCTTCCTCTGTCATCTCCAACTTCCAACTGCCCGATTAGCTCCTCCCTCTTCTCTCCCGGACAATGCTTCGCCTTCTTGGGAGGCGTTCACAGCTCCACCCTTTAGAGGCGACACTCTACTCCCCCCTCTCTGGTTCCCCCCCCCCCAGTAGAGGTTGACATGGAGGTTGTATGCACAATTTATTTAACCATAATCCCTGACTAACTATTACCATGCACCACCCCCTGTATGTTGCACATTCAAACAAGATTTCTTAAGCTAACGCTTCCCTACTTGTACCTGGACCATGCTACACTGTACATTCCTATCCACTCTGGTTATATCTAACCTCCCCCCTACAAACGTAACACAGCCCCCACCCCAGAACCGCAGCTCTTGTGAGGTTCACTACAGGAGCAACAGCTCCAGCCTTAACACTTAGGCTCACACCTAATTAACCTCAACAAAATAAATTGGGAGTGGCTGTGGGAAGTGAGCCGTACCTAACTTACCTAACTCTTTACCATACTACCCACTTAGTTGCAAAGAAAATTCAAAATTTTGCAATTTTATATACAATGCTCTTCCTTCTCGTCCCCTTGCTCCGATGTCCAGCGAATGGCTGGCAAAAACACAAACGGGCCGACCTTAACCACAATTAAACTTCTTAAACAAACAATCCCTTCTAATTGACCACGTTCCCCAGTGCAAGCAGCTGTCAGCTGAGGCCAAATACCAATTCAGAAACTACGTATCCAATTTCATGGGCGACCTGCCTTTCACAGTGCATATCAAGTCGCACGGAACCGAGTGGAACGTTCCCACATTCATACACAACGAGAACAACAGCAACCACGGTCAAATTCCCTGCAAGGCTTCATCTTTCAACACAGCAGGTGTGGCCCTCAACTCGGCAGCGGGGAGGTCCTGCACAAATAAGGTGGTGGAGGCGATTCAGGCTGTGGTGCCCGTAGTCCAGGTGCAGTCATCGATCTCACAACTTCTTTGCCCCCTCCCCTCCTCTTAACTTCTCGGCCCCCAGCAGGCAAACAGCTCCTTCACTGTACATCCCGTCAGGGAGGGTCTCCACAACACACAGGCACTCTTGGCCACAGGCACTCCTTGCCTCTCCCTGGGTCGCCAAAGGTCTCAATACCCGTTGCTCCCCAAACCAGACCCTCCTCCGACAGGCCCCTCACACTCCAGACATCTCTGGCTGCCAGGTGAGAGTTACCTTGGGAGGTATCGCAGTCACTGCTCCTCCAGAGCCTCATCCGTACCTGCAGACCACACACGCCTTCCCCCACACACAAAACACCAAATGTCATTCCCTTCCCCGCTGCCATACAATCTCCAACACCTACAGTGCAAGGTATTTTGAACCAACCCTGCCATGGCTCGCATACATGCTCATAATCACACACTCAAACAAAATGCAATTGTTGGGTAGTCGATGTAGTCGAAAATGTTATTTTTTTTTTTTGAGATTTGTTCTACCCTTATTATCAGTATTTAAAATGGCGATTTCAGTTAACACAATGGCGATTTCGATGAAACTTGGTTGGTAGGTTCATACCATGACCTAGTTGTGTGCAAATGAGAACCGTTGCTATGGACACCACCGTTGCCTAGCAACGGGACTTTGAAATTTTTGAAAAATCATAAAAAATTAATTTTTTCAAAAATCGGGCCACGAGCGACTGGGCAGTACATTCAGCCATATTGTCAAAAATTTCCAGCCGGATCCTATGAAAACTGTCGGAGAAGATAGACTTTGAATGAACCCTGGTCAAAAACAATAAAAAAACGAAGTTCGTTATATCTCAGAGACTATGAGTCAGATATACATGAAACTGGTATGGTAGTGTTACGGCTGTGGAAATTTGCATTACACCATAAAGGGCCCGTAGGTGAGATATATCTAAGTACATGTGTAGTTAGCCCCAAATCCGTTGTCTAGAGGGAATTTATGCGATTAATTCGGGCTGCGACGCTTTGAGATAGCCGTTTTTCTGTTCTATCTTTATTTTGAACCAACCACGTCTCAACTGCCATCACACAACAACCACCACGCCAGCCATCGTCACCAACTGCAACCACGCTCCAACCCTCAGACAACAACAACAACGCCAACAGCCACGACCTTTACCTTCACAACTCAATCCCGCAAACATTGCATCACCGTCATTCCCAAACGGCACCATAACCATCAAACCACCACCGATAAACCCTCCACCACCCTCACCTCTCTCGTTCTACGGCCATTCCCGCACCACCTGTGAACACTGAGTGTCGGGCTGTCTTGGGCTCGTTCAGCCATACGCACCGAGCAGCGAGCGCAAATAGCGGCCTTTCCGAGGGAGAATTCAGATCAAGAACGCTACACGCCCACTTCTGATCCGTCCAATTAGCAAGCGCGGAGCGGCTTGGCCCCGCCTCCAGCCGTGTCTGTGTGAAATCGATATATGCAAATTCTAGGATCAGGGGAGGTTCACGTCCACTTTTCCTCCGTCCAATTGGCGAGCGTGGCTCCGCCCCCGAGGTCATCCTGATCCGGATATTTGCATATTGTTTTCTCCTGCCGGCCTATAAAACGGCGAGCGCAAGGCGAATCGGGGCAGAGTCAGTTTTTGGTTGGAGAGGAGAGTGAGTCGAGTCATCAGTGTGGCAGAGAGTGGAGTCGGGTGGCGAAGTCATCGGTGTGGCATCGAGTTGGGTTCTCCAGTCGGCTGAGGAGAGTTGCGGGAAGAGGCAAAGGAGCTCGGGTCCGAGGCGAGAAGGACGGCGGTCGGCGACGAGGTCGCGGTGTGAGATCGCTCGTCGCGGGACCCAAGCCAGCCAGCCTTTCTCCCTCCCCCAGGGCATCAACAATTCCCCCTTTCCCCCACACTGAGATAGTGCAAAAAGGGGGTCCTGTTCCCCACCCCCCACTCCAAAACGTCGTGCCAACGAAACCCGCCAAGGAGCACGGAGTCGGGGCACAGCCACGCGGCCACATCTGCGGCTTGTCCGCCAACGCGTCAAGAGGACGCGGGTAGGACCCCCCCCCCCGGTTTCGCGGACCTGGCCGCTCCTCCAGGTCACGCGCACATATTGGCCTCCAGGCCTGTCTGCCCCCTTGTCTATGAGGGTGGCTTCTTTCCTTTGCTTTTGAGTAAATGCGTGTTGGCGCTGTCTGTAAAGTATAACTGTATAAGTGTTGCCATGTGTACACGTATTCGGTAGTAACTCTGCGTCATTGTTTCTTTTGTTTTAACTGCTATATGTGCATTTTGACTGTTTGGCTGTATATGTGTGCTTTCCGTGTGTCGCGTAATAAATGTGCATTGTGTGAAATGTTTTCCCGTTTCGCTTCGTCTTTTCTTTATTGACCCTCCATCCTGCTTCATGTAAAGGGTTCGTAGTGGGCTTAATACGCCCGGTAATTAATCTGAACCATCCAGGTCGGCGATAACACCACTCGGTTATCCCGATAGCATGGAACGGGCCGCCCAAGCGGCCCGTGTCCGGAGTCGACCTGCGGCGAGGTGCGATCGCCCGGTCGACCATTCGCGCAGGTACTTAGGTAGATCGAATTTGGCGAGCAACCCTATCCTGCGTGGGTGGGCAATTGGCACGATCGTGGTGAGGTTAACCCCCCACCCGTGACTAGCTCCCGGCGTTGGTCCGAGAGGGTCACGACTGAATTGTCCGTCCGGTGGGCGACGTGCCGCGATCCGAGTTACGTGGCCGTCCGCACGCCGGCGGGCGCGAATTCGCAACAGTAGGTTCATGGTATGTCCCAGTTATGTGTGAGAAAGAACCGTTGCTATGGACCCCTCCGTTGCCTAGCAACGGCCGAAAAACCTCTAAATGTGGGGGTATTTTAACGAAAAAACAATCTGCAGCATTAACCCTTGAAGCTAGAATCATGAATTTTCTTGTGCTTAATCCTCAGGTCATTCCCCATCGAACGGGCCCATCGTGTCAGGTTCTTTTGGGTAGTCGACTACCCATGTCCACCTACCGGCTTGTTAATTTACAGCACACTTCACATTTTAACCTCTTCCACCCGATCGACACGCTTGGCTCTCTTGGCCACTCTTGCCCGTCACCCATACCAGTTCCCAAACTCACCTTCATACCCCCAATAGCGGAGCGTGGTGAGTCCTGACAATGGGGAAAGGGTAAATTTAGTACAAGTTCAACACCAGCAGTGCCTGCTGCAGCCATTCTTCCCGTGAAACCAATGCCAATTAAAACCCAGGGCTCTCTTCCCAAACCGAGAGCCCATAAATCATAGTGGACCATTTGTGGAAGGTCCACCATGCACCATCCACTGTATGGTGCACATTCAAACAGGACAATTCTTCAATTAGTGTTTCCCTACTTATACATTGAGATGGCTAACTACTCCTTATATGCTATATTATCAAGTCGTATCTCCTCTATGGTGAGATCTAATCCACCCCCCCCTGCCCCCCACTTACGTAGCAGTATATGCACCGTATCTTTATATATAGTGCCTATAGAAAGTCTACACCCCCTTTCAAATTTTTCACCTTTTATTGCCTTATAACCTGGAATTAAATTGCATTAAATCAGATTTTTTTTTCCACCTGTATTTACACATCATAACCCACAACTTCCAAGTGAAAAACAAATTTGACAAATTTCAGAAAATTAATTAAAAATACAAAACTAGAATATCTTGGTTGGATAAGTATCCACCCCCCCCGCCCCCCGAGTGAATACTTGGTGGAAACACTTTTGACAGCATTTACAGCTGTGAGTCTGTTGGGATAGGTCTCTACCAACTTTGTGCACCTTGATTGGGCAATATTTGTCGATTCTTCTGAACAAAACTGTTCAAGCTCAGTCAATGTGTGGGGGGGGTGTTGATGGACAGCAATGTTCAAGTCATGCCACAGATTTTCCATTGGACTTCGGTCAGGGCTCTAACTGGGCCACTCACGGAAAGTTATCTTTTTGTTCCTTAACCCCTCCAGTGTAGCTTTGGCTGTTCCATTCGGGTTGTTGTCATGCTGAAAGGTGAACTTCCGTCCCAATTTCAGTTTTCTTGTTAAAGGCGGCAGGTTTTCCTCTCGGATTTTTGTTTGTTTTGGTCCATTTTCCCTTCTATCCTGACAAGTGCCCCAATCCCCGCTGATGCGAAACATCTCCACAACATGATGCTACCACCACCATTCTTCACAGTAGGGATGGTGTTCTTTGAGTGATGTGCTGTGTTGGGTTGACACCAAATGTAACGTTTTGCGTTTATGCCAAAAAGTTCCATCTTTGTTTCGTCAGACAACAAAATTTTTGCCACATGGCTTCAGAATCTGTTTACAGATGTGGTTTCCTTTTTTGCATTTCTCAAATGGGACTCAAGGTGGGCTTTTCTGAGTAATGGCTTCTTCTTGCAACCTTTCCAGGCAGGCCAAACTTGTTGAGTGCTTGGAATATTGTTGTTACATGCACACAGTGACCAGTCTGCCATAAAGGCATGTAAGTTGTTTGCCTCTTTTAAAGTTGCCATTGGCCACTTGGTGGTGTCTCTGATCAGTCTCCTCCTTGCTTGGTCATCCAGTTTTGAGGGACGGCCTGATCAAGGCAGGGTCTTAGTGGTACCATACGCCTTCCGCTTCTTAATGATTGTCTTGATTGTGCTCCAAGGGATATTCAAGGCCTTTGAAATATTTTTATACCCATCGCCCGATGGGTGCTTTCCACAACTTTATCTCGGAGGTCTTTTGAAAGCTCCTTGGTTGTCATGGTTGAGTCTTTGCTGTGAAATGCACTACCCAGCAGAGGAAACCTCCAGGAACAGCTGATTTTATTCTGAAATAATCAGAATCACTACAATTTAACGCAGGTGGAGGCCAATTAACTTTGTGTGTGATTGGTGACACCTGAGCTAATTTGCAATTGCTATTATAAGGGGGACGGACACTTATCCAACCAAGATATTCTAGTTTTGTATTTTTAATTAATTTTCTGAAATTTGTAGAATTTGTTTTTCACTTTGAAGTTGTGGGTTACGATGTACAAATAAAGGTGGGAAAAGTCTGATTTAATGAAATTTAATTCCAGGGTCCATATAAGGAAACAAAAGGTGAAAATTTTGAAAAGGGGGTGTAAGGCTTTCTATAGGCACCGTATAAACATGACAACGGTCCGTGAGTCCGTGAAGTTGTGACGCCGTTCGGGAAGCCGTGTGACTCTTTGCTTATTAATCACGTTCCGTTTCAACGTCGGTTGGAGATGACAAACGTCCATAAATGACGTTCCTTTCACCATGAAGCTGTGAGACTATATGTCTTGATTACGTATTGTTTGTACGTCGGTTGCAGACTGCACGTACGTCTATTAATTATGTACTTTTTGAACATCAGTTGCTTCTCACTTCACACACACACACACAGTCCATTAATTACGTACTATTGGGATGCACGTTTTGACACTTTAGACTGCTGAGACCCCTTCAACCATTGAAGACCACAAGGGACCAAAAGACCCAGATGACCCAAAAGTCCCCGAGCACCCAAAACACCCCAAATACCCAAAGTTAATCTAAATTATCCCTTCCCTGAAGGCCGAAGCCAATTTTGTTACAATGTGTGTCCACGCCATGGAAGGATGTATGTGTTTGGTTCAATACCATACAATATCTATTGCATTTGAGTTATATACATTCAAGCTTTAGACAGTGGAACTCTGGACTAATTTAATGTTTTTTTTTTTTTTTCTTTTTCTCATTTCCAGTTTTTCCGAGTATCCCAGAAAAACCTGGAATGCCATGCCCTGGCGAGGACAGTAAGTTGTGGATTAAATTGCTCGACGTGCTCGTTTTAATTTTGCTCTTTGCTTAAGCACAAATCTCATTGTTGTATCCGTCACCGGACGTCTGTAAGTGTTAGATGGTTGAAGGGAGAGCGAATGGTGAGGCTGTGAAAGTTTTTACAGCTTTGCCTTTTGAGAGGAGGTGTGCATTGTTTGTGTTGTTTGTGTCGCCGCGTCTCATCAACTTCATCACCAGCTGCACCCGCACGTCTCGTCTCCGGTGACCCTCGTGTTTTTCTTCACCAGAGTCGATTTATCGACGTGGAGCGCGAAGATGGCGGAAATTGTACCGTGTCAATGGTCATACATTCCAGGCCAAGCGGTTTAATCGGGTGAGCACTTCAACGCTTTGGTTAAAAGTTCAGTACATTGAGATCATCATCATCAAAATCACAACGATGATTGCTGTGGCTTTAACTGTATAGTACATCTCGTACCAGATTGTTGCGTTCCTCCGCAGGATTCAAACCCATATCTATCCCCCCTTGCCCTGTGCCGAAACCTTTCCTGACTCCATCATCATCTAATTACTTAAGCATGCTTGACTTGCAAATAATTGTTCTGTTCTTTGCACTCTTTTAGCGGGCATTTTGTGCTTACTGTGAAGACAGGATCTGGGGCCTGGGCCGCCAAGGCTACAAATGCATCAATTGCAAACTGCTCGTGCATAAACGTTGTCACCGGCTCACACCGACATCGTGTGCTCAGCGACTGGTCAGTGTTGGCAAGCTGAGGGGGTGTGGGGGTGGGGGAGTGGGATAGGGGGGCATGTTTGATGTTGCACAGTGGTGCAAACCACATTCCAGCCATTCCCCATTGTACCAAATTGCCCGTTTGACTTGATCCAAAATGCATCAGATTTTGGAGTGACTGGGGCATGAACTAAAAGACTAATTCCATTGGTGTGGAACAGTGTGTTATTATACGAGTTCCTTTGCAAGGAACTTAGGCGCAGGAGGCCATCAGGCTCATCAAAGCCTGCACTATTATTACCAACCTATGGTTGTTTGGCCGTGCTGCATCCTTTCTAAATGCTGAGCGTTGAGCAAGGAAGCAGCATGTACCATTTATTTTTATATCTTCGGTGCGACTCTGCCGAGGTTCGACCCACCGACCTCCCACTCAGAGCGAACGCTCTTAACCATTCCACCACCGAGGCTGTTGCCGCCCCAGAAAAACCTGGAATGCTGTTCCCTGGCGAGGACAGTAAGTTATGGATGAAATTGTTCGGTCTCATTAAAAACTCCTTTCGGATAAAATGGCGACCAAGTCATTATAATCGTACCGATTGCTTTGATTTAATTTCCATTGCAGGAACAGTCCACTCTGCCCACATCTCTTCACCATGGGAACCGTGACACCGATGACAATGAAAATGACCACCGAGGAGGTAATGGTTTAGCATTTGTCACCCTCCTACCTCCCTGCAGTTAGTCATGTGACAGTTTTCAGCTATTTTGAAATTAACTTCCAAATTACATCTGAGTACGTTAAATCGGAGCTCTCCAGAAGTTGAGGTGTGATCGATGCGTTTTCCAACACCGATGAAAGTGTTCTTTGGTCGGTTCGAAATTTTACTACGCCTCGTCCTTGGTCCTGCTTTTAAAGTGAAGACCCCGTTGAAGCTGCAAGTTCACCTTCGGTGAATGTCCCAGTTTATTACTTGAAGGCAGCCGTGTTTTGCTTGGTGACGTCACGTGGTTTTTACACAATTTACTGTTGTCTTTCGTTTGACTTTTTTTTTTTTGATTCGCATTAAAATATTACAAAATCTGATAATATCTTGTAATTCGATCATGAATGAGCTTTGCGATCCACTTTCACCTTTCCTGATTAAAATAATTCTTTCTTCTCTGAGGCCTCTCTCCGAAGATTCGAATTTTCTTCGCAATGACCTTTGTTCTGGGAAGGCCGTGCCATCAAGCGTAATAATCAGAATCCTTTTTAATTATCAAATGCTGACGAATACCACAACGCTCTTTAATGGTCTAATTACAATGATTTATCGAATTGTAATATTTCCAGTCAAATTACAAACTTGGTGATGAAAAGAGTAAACATCCTATTGAATGGAACACATTATTACGTCATCGGGGAGGATGTGAGTACCTCCTGGTGAAATCCGATGAAGTTGCATTTCGATGGCCTAAAGGCAAAAATCTCAAGTTTATACACGAGATTGCATTCTGTTCGAGATCCCAGCCAATCGACGTAAGTGTTTTGGCCACGTGATCACTTTCAGCGTTTAAACGGTTTCTCGTCACCACGGAGGTACAACACCCACCTCAAACATGTCGATCCGAGGCCATCAGTTGAATGTCTAACGACACACATTGGATGTGCAGAGAAAAAAAATGTAAATTCCATCCATTCGTTCTCAATTTTTGAAATCTTACTTTTGTTTCGCTTTGAAATAATTGCTTCGTTGAGCAGTTTACTTTCTCGGATGTAAGGATTTATTTTCTGCGCCCTTTTTTTTGCATCTCACACAGAAATGTCGAATCAACCGTCGATTCACGATGCAATCAAGGGATCGGACAAAGAGGTTTGTACCGTTGCTCGCGCCGGTTCCAACCGAAGCATGACCCTCGATACTGACAGATAAGGCCATCCAGCGCGTATTGAACGTGTTAAAGTACGGTGAGCAAATTGCGAACACCTTCAAACAGACGTGATGTTTGGTCGGTTTGTTCTTTCCTTGTATCCAATGATTCCACAGGTGGGATTTGGATTGTCTGATTTTGAATTGTTGCGCGTCATCGGGAGAGGAAGCTATGCCAAGGTGTTGCTGGTTCGATTCAAGAAAAATGAGCGCGTGTATGCTATGAAAGTGATCAAGAAGGAACTCGTCATCGATGATGAGGTGAGGGTGTTTGTGGATGTTGAATAGCAATAGTATTCAACGTTGAATAACGTTATCACATTTGGTCGTGGGTACCCTTTTGTAATGTCAGTTTAAGGATTTCTCTGAATTCACAGCGTTTCTCTCGCTGATTTATCGTACTCTTCACAGAGAGTTGGTGCCGCCAAAGCAGCTTCCTGAGCAAGGGTTATATTGGGTGGTTTGCCATTGCCTCCCAGCAGTATTTAGGGCAGGAATTTGTAATTTGTTCAGGGTGCCGGCGGTAGCTCGTCTACACTTCACGAAGGACACCGTGGGGTCTTTAATGTTTGCCAACTTCTTACGTATGGCAGCTTGGCTGCAGGGTAGCTATCATTTTGTTGGTGCGCAACTATGCCGCTGATTCTGTGCCCCTATACCAGTGCACTGGTACTTATGTCGCTGACCTCGGAAGGATGATAGGCTGAGTCAACCCCACCTGGTGTTAATTCGGTGGAAAAAGGGGCTTCAACTCAGGATCCTAAGATCCCAAGCCAGACACTCTAACCACTAAGCCAACACCAGGCTTACGTCCACCACTAATGCCAGCAGACAGGGCGCCCAGTTTAACATCCACTCAAGGGATGGCAGTAGATGATAAATGGGGCTTCTGGGACACCCATTCAAATGAATGGGGAAAAGGGAAAAACTTTCTGACTAAAGCCCCAAAAGCCTAAAATAGGAGACTGATTTTTCTCCCCACCTATTCCCTTCCCTCCCATACAAGCAAATGTAAAATTGAGTGATTTTTATCCCCCTCCCATACAAGCAAATGTAAAATTGAGACTATGAAAGATTGAGACTGACTGATTAAAGCACTTCTTCCCCCCAACATAATCACAGTCCTTTTATATTTTCATTCCACTCAAAGAGCGAACCAACAAATATTTGTCCATGTTCTACTTTAAGGAATAACTTAATTTTCTTATAACATTCATTTCCATTGAGTATATTCACAAAGAATAACTTGGTTCTTGGTAGGTATAAGTATCTTTGTTGAGCAGAAATGAAATGATAAACTTTTCTTAATGCTCTTATTTTACCACCTCCTGAGCCACATATTTTGAGATTGTAGTAAATTGTTTTTCCATTGCTCAATTGATAACCATCAAAGTTTTCAGTCCATTCAAGGATATTTTTTTTTCTTTACATCCTCCAACTTACTTGTAATTAAATGTATCTGCTTATTTGTTTTATCTACTTTTACCCTGGTTATTTCTTCAATAAGACTTATTTGATATGTCTCACATTCTTTATGTTTCCCATTTAAATACCAAGGCTGATTACATCTCCACTCTTCGATTTGGTTATTGTTTGGTTCTATCATTTATAAATCAGTATCTGCTTATTTGCTTTTATCTATTCTTACCCTGGTTATTTCTTCAATAACACTTATTTGTTATGTCTCGCATTCTTTATGTTTCCCATTTAAATACCAAGGCTGATTACATCTCCACTCTCTGATTTGGTTATTGTTTGGTTCTATCATTTATAAATCAGTAAAAAGACTGCGGTAGCCTGTTGAAATTCCCAACCCAATATCTTATATCTAACACTTATACTTATAACCATAAGTGAGACTTTATTATATTCTCTAAAATATATCTTTTATCATCAAAAGCTCCTCATGCTTTCCTATTTATCTCTTCTGTATATAATTGATGTTTATAACTTCTTATGTATTCATTTTTCTGTACTCTTCCTTCTTTAAGGTTAAACAGTTGTAATAATGTTTAAAGTTTATTGTTTCCTTGATTTATATTTTTCTTTATTTCCTTTAGCTTCTTATCACACCTTTCAATGTTATTATTATCAATATACGTAAAAGCATAAGACTTTGATCTCAAACCCACAAATTCACTCATGACCTTTCCACCCAACTCATCCTAAAACCTACCAATAACCTTTTTATTCTTTGATGAAAACAACACATCACCTGACTTATAATTATGTGTATCATATATATCAATCATATCCTCATATACATCACTTGTCTTAATTTCTAATATAAATCTATTTGTATCCATACATAACAATGACACATTATCCTTATACATTGATTTTAAATTATTATAGTAATAGTCATACATTAACGACTTTGACAAGTCAAGAATTGTTGTTCCTATATAAATAGGTTTATCCATTTCAATACTCTCTTTTTTTTCAAATGAATAGCACAAAAGTTCTCTGAAAACACCTCCGCTCGCTCAAAACTTGGTCTATTAATTAACTTTGAAGCCTGTTTCCAAGATGTAGCAAGTCTTGTGTTTTATCGATTCCTAACATTTTCCACAGTCTTTCCAAATACAGCATTATTCATTAATTTATAAAAGTCCTTCTCAAAATCTGTTTTTGCTTCTGTTCTCCTTTTTGTATTAAACTCGATACACTTCTTTAACCAATGACTGTTTAAATTTCAAAATCCGATGAATTTTCCTCTCTCAACCCAGCAGATAAATATTGTCTCAACTTCCTTTGATGCAAAACATAACTTTCTTTATCATTTAATGTAGTAAGTAGTATTTCTGGAGATTTACTTTTTCTATTAAATGACTGTTGGTAATCACTTAACCATTCTTTTCTTGGACTTTCTTTATCAGGGGCATAAGGTAGGTCTTTATGTTTGTGATGAAGTTCTTCTGGATTTTTTAAATCAACCTCAAAATATCCAACTTCAGCTTCATCCAATTCTTTTTGAGAGGAGACAACAATGTCTTGTAAAACTTTTTCATAATGTTTTTCTTCAACCCATTTAAGTTTTCCAGAAGGAAAAGATTGAGACATCGCCCACCCATACAAATTGTTAGTACCCATACATCATAATACATCAGGTAAGAGTTGTCCTCATTCTTATTATAATCAGGAAGATATATGTTATTTGCTTGAGCATATCTCTTAGAACATACTTGAGATATTCTTCCTCGTTTAGCCTTCTCTATCATTAAAAGCATATCTATATCACTGATTAATTCCAAATTCTGTTTCGTCATTTTTAACATTTCAGCAGCAGTGAAAACTGCCAACGAAAGGAAGGCTCAACTCCGGGCTCAAAAATAATTGGAAAGACATAACAAAGAGTTGGAGAAACAAATTAGTGAAAGTGGTGTAATTGTAGATTTTGCTGAAAAACTTGAAAGTCTGCCTGATAAAGCGAGATTGTTAGTTGGTGATATGCTTTCTTCTATCGCACAAGCAGGTGTAAAATTAACTAAAAGGGGTAATGGATTATATATTTATAATATATAAATGAGCATTGATGAGTGGTTTAAAGAATTTGGAAAGAATAAAACATCAAATTTCGAACTTATCAAATATTGTAAGAATTAAAAAATTCATTATGTGGTTATTTGTATGAGGGATGAATGATTCTATCCATTCGTTCTCAATTTTTGAAATCTTACTTTTGTTTCGCTTTGAAATAATTGCTTCGTTGAGCAGTTTACTTTCTCAGATGTCAGGATTTATTTTCTGTGCCCTTTTTTTGCATCTCACACAAAAATGTCGAATCACCCGTCGATTCACGATGCAATCAAGGGATCGGGCAAAGAGGTCGGGCAACAATAACAAACGAGTCTAAACATACAAAGAATATTATTATGAACTTAGAAGATAATAATGGGAACGGTTCTCATTGGGTTTGTATTTTTAATAGTAAAGACAAATATTATTTTGATAGTTTTGGTCTTCCACCACCTGTTAAAGTAATAAAATTCTTACAGAATGGCATTTATCAAACATTTCAAGTCCAAGAATTAAATTCCAAGTGTTGTGGTCAATTATGTCTGTATGTGTTATTTAAACTCAACAAAAATTAATTCTTTAATGACATTATTTTTAATCTCATATAAATGACATGTTGGTAAAGATGGTTCTATCTTTGGTGTATCCCAAGAACTGGATATTGATTTATCAAATTATTACACAAAGGCACAGGCTGAACGACAGAAATATAGTATAACAAAAAATATTAATATGAAAAATGCTTATAAATTAATAAATTATCCAAGCCCGACTGCCGTGAATGACTTGGTGAGATTAAGTGATTTATCACAATATATATATATATATATATATATATATATATATATATATATATATATATATATATATATATATATATCCTTAAATAAAATGGCTGTGTATTCCAAAGATACAGAAATGTTGATTTTTCTCTCCGGGTCATACAGAATTCACAGTTCCAATTAAAATAATTTTTTCTACAGAAGGGCGTATCGTTTGTATGAGAATAGAACAATGGGGATATGATATGAATGATTTAGGGTATAATTGGTCATTTAAAATTAACTTAGAAGACCTGGAACAATCAAATCAGTCTTGTAAGGAAGAATAATATCCACTTGGTGCCGAGAATGAGTTTTGTGGAAGCACGATTAGCAAACAACAAATAAAATAATTTAATAAGGGTAAAATCAATCATGGTTTTGCCCTAGTTTATATCATGAAAACACAAAGAACAGGATTATATATAATAAGTAAGGGAATACAAACTGATTTAATTATGGGAAGATGGGGAGGTATTTCCTGTCATTATATTAATCTGTCATATATTTCTGATATAGAAATGACAGCAAAGAAGGCTTCAAGAAAATTATCATTTCTGTGTCCAAGCATACCTTCAAGAAAAGGGTATTAGGTATTTTAATAAATATGTTCTACAACATAAAAATGAGGTATTTTCAATAAAAGATTGGCTTTATACTGATGTTGATAAACCAACAAGTTTGGATTTAACTAAAATGTTAACTAATGAAAGAATTTTAAAGTTAAGAAAACGCAAGGCTTTTAGAAAATCAGAAGAAATTTTATTGGTTTCCTGTTGTAAAAATTTTTATTTTGGATGCAGGAATATCAAGTAATCCAGATGAATATATGTATGATATTCTATGGGATGATAGTGGTTCAAAGATAGTAAGGGATGAGGAAGGAGTTGAAGTAACTGAGAAGAGAGAGAGGGGGAGGAGAGGGAGAGGGAGGAAAGATAGAGAATAAATAAATACAAAAATATGGAAACCAGTGAGATGATAAAAAGATCAAAGGTATTACAGAAAATAAATAACAAACAAACAGAAAGGGGTGAAAACAGTAACCTCCATCCATCTTCGAAGATGGCGGAGGTTAATAAATCTCAACGCACCGAGGAGGAAAATGAAGAATTGGCAAGTCTATTAGAAATATTTGTGGCAAGACTATTAACATCGGTTTCAGGGAGAAGATTTAAACAAGAAAGTGGAGATGAAGGAAAAGATTGTATTATTGATGATGTTGGTGTAATTGCCTTTGTTTAAAGTTTTACATTTTTTTTCTTAAATAAATGGAGGAGAGAGTGAAGGCATTTGTAAGGATTCTTTATGTTTTAAAAATTAAGTTTCACATGTGCATGTTGGAAACTAAAAAGTTTTTCGCACTCTGTCGGACTTTTTCACATAAATAAATGAGTTATTGTCTAAAATGTAAAGAGAAAAACAAGAGTAAAAATATCTCGTATGTTAAAAGTAAAAATAATAGGGTTATACAAAAAGGTACATGTTCGGTTGTGGCTTAAAAAAAGAGTAAATTCACCAAACACAAACGAGGGGGAGATATACAAACGTTTTTATCAGGAAGTAAATTTACAACTACTGGAATACCAGGGGAATTACATCTACCAGGGTATTCTTTCTGTGGTCCAGGCACAAACTTGGATAAAAGATTAAATGAGGCAGACAATCCTAAACCGTGGAGCAAACCTTTCAATAGGGTTGATGAAGTGTGCATGAGGCACGATATTGATTTTGGAAATAGCACAACGTTGGAAGAAAAACAAGAAGCCGATAGGGAAATGTATTAGTGTAGCAGCATAGCAAACCTGTTGTGCATTTTGTGATACAAGCACCAAATTTGGCACAAATGTACATTAATATGTTGCGAACATTTTCAGATATTGGGCCACTTGAAATTCTCTCTATGTCCGCCATATTGGATTTCAAAATGGCCGCCACTTGAAATCTACATTTGCTATTATCTCTGGACGTAATGCAGCTATTGACTTGATTCTGGTATCTAAATGTATGTTTTTGGGGGCAAGGAATCCAATGGTACCATTTTCAACTTAATATTATCTATCACAGTTTGTTATATAATTTTATTTGGAAATTATCTTGGCAAATATTGGATTCAACACAATACTTTGAAAAGAATGTCTTAGTTCTGTAAATGTCTTGGGTATAATACTGACATGCTACATGGTCTAGTATTTAAGGCTAGGTGTACTGGTATCTGAGGCTAGGTATATACCGGTACTGAAGATACGTGTACATAAAGTGTCATGTTAACAAGTTCAGCATTGCCACAAGTACATGTATGTTGTTGACTCATCGTCATGTGCAGTCCCCTTCACACACACAGAGGGCTGTGCACTGAAGGGCAGCC
Organism: Eptatretus burgeri; assembly: GCF_056783735.1. NCBI lineage: Eukaryota > Metazoa > Chordata > Myxini > Myxiniformes > Myxinidae > Eptatretus > Eptatretus burgeri. The sequence goes on along the minus strand of NC_140964.1, from coordinate 128,449,456 downwards.
TTTTTGCACTTGCAGCGCCTCACACACCCTTTCTTGCACTTGCAAGAAACCAGCTCAATGCAGCTGTGAGCTGCCTCAGTTAGCCTGGTCCAGTAAGGTGTGTACTGTCCTTCTCCAGTCCTTGACCAACCCCAGTTGGTTGGTGGAGGAAGCTCTGGTGCTGGCAGCAGTATCTGACCCCACACATGTCCACCTTGATACACTGCCCTCTTGACATGTTCCTCCAGAGCTGCCTTCGTTGGAGGGATGAGCTGCACATTGTTCTTCCTTGCAAAGAGTTTCCTCCTGGCCTTGTTAATGTCTGTGCATTTGCTGGTTCGATCATACAACAGGATCACGAACCTCTCGATGATGCGCATTGCATTGTCTGGTATGTCACGAGGTGCATATGACAGCAGCAGCAGCGCCTCAGTGAGTTCTGGCAGTACCGTCCAGACTGCCCACGCAGTCTTCTCGCCATGTCTATGAAAACTAGACATAGTGTCGCATCCAGTTAGAGCGTGGAACATTGGCAGTGCACGAGCCTTCTCTCGTCCCAATCCAGCTGCTATTTCGTGTGCTGCTAGGTATCGGAAACTCTGGCCTGTTCCGAATGCCAGCCACAGTTTGTCTTCTGGTTGCAACTACTGTGCCAGGGACACTGCCAGCACCACAACATCGGTGTCTACAGTCCGGATGAGTATTGCATGGTGTCCATGCTGGACTGCGTGAGATGCATGCAGCAACATCCGACTGTCAGCTTCTTACATGGTTACATGGGGCGAGTGAGGTCAGATCTGGCAGTGGTGGCTTGCTGAGCACTGCCTCTCCATCAGTAATGACGAGTTGCTGGTCCTGGTCAAACCATTCCATGAGAGCTGCTGAGAGGAACCTGAACAGCTCGGTCTTGTTGCTGTCCACTCGTAGGAAGTTCTGCCAGTTTCCTGGTATGGCTGCGGCAGCCACCACACGTCTCCGCACACCTTGTCCCCGCTTTGCACGTGTACTACCTTTCAGTGAATCGGCAAGGTAAGTATCCCAGACCAGATCCAGGTGTGACACTGTTTGCATCTTCGTGGACATGTATGGGATGAAGATCTGTTGTGCATACTCTTCAAAGGTCTTTGATGCAGCCGGCTTCAGCATCTGGACGATGGCTGCTCCATCAAGCACAATACAGGTCGTGACAGGAGTCTCTGTCTTTGCGTCGGAGACTTCTTCCAAGCATGTGAGGAGATCACTCTTGGTACCAGTGCAGAAGCTTCCACCATCAGACAATGCAGGAGGACATGCCTGATTCTCGTGACAAAAGAACTCCTCAAGGTTTCCATCCCTCGTCTGGCAGCCAATGTACAGACGTGCGAAGAGTTCACAGTCATTCTTGATGGAGGCGAGCTGTTGCTGACCTATGCTCTGGCTTCTTGGAGTGGAAGTGCTGAACACCTTCAGCTTGTTACGAGGAATGGGTGCGTCCACTTCCTTTTTTCTGTCCAACAGACACTCTCTGGTGAAAGCCTCGAACTGCTCTTGGCCAATCCTCTTGGCATTCATCACGGTCTCCACAGCAGCAGGATCTGCGATCTCCTTTGTGTCCAGTTTGACTACATCCTGACTCTCCTTCTCGAATGGGTTGCCCATCTCCTCTATGACACTGACGAGAGAGTGAACATCTTTCACAAATGAGGCCTGTACACTTGGCGTCTGATCATGATGACGTGTGTCTGCTGTTTGCCGTCTCCAGTGTTGGTTCCCATCCTGGAATTCTTAGATCACCCTGGCAACTTCTGGTCCCGCAACCATCCAGCGACGTAGGGCACTAGGATTGTCAGTGAGCCCAATTGCTCCACCGTCTCCTTTGATGCAGGCATTATTCTGCTCATGTGCCTGGTCAATCAGGATTAAAGAGAACACCTGTGTTTTCTGAACGGTGAAGTGGCTTTCCCTGAATTTCCTGGCTACATCTGGGTGTTTGATGGTGAGTTCGGCCATGTCCTTCAGGTGCACTGGTATCCACCAAGCATAGTGGGTGTGATCCAGTGCATGGAACCAGGGGACCAGCTCTGTCAGAGCATCGAGGTACATCATTAACGATCCCTGCCTGAGAGAATGCACATACACTAGAACCAACAGTTCTAGTTCCAGCACGGTTGCCCAGTAGTGAAACTGGGGGATGTCTTCTCCTCTCTGGCAAAACCAGTCTTCAAACTCCGGAAGGTCCTCTGCATCGCTGGTTTCTCCCAGACAGTAGTGGTTGTAGGCACGGTGTTGCAGGATGTACAGTGCTGCTGCAGTCACTTGATGTGCTCTTCTTGTGTGCAAGATATGGGATGCTCGCAGGAATGAGTCTGCTGTCCCTGCTGTTAGGGTTAGGGTTAGTTAACAGCTAACCCTAACAGCTAACAAATCCCTAACAGCTACCAGAATCAAGTCAATAGCTGCATTACATCCAGAGATAATAGCAAATGTCGATTTAAAGTGGCGGCCATTTTGAAATCCAATATGGCGGACATAAAGAGAGAATTTCAAGTGGCTCAATATCTGAAAATGTTCGCAACATATTAATGTACATTTGTGCGAAATTTGGTGCTTGTATCACAAAATGCACAATTCTTTTGAATATTTGGGCTAAGCCGCCCCACTATATAATTTGTCTCTGACACAAAATCCAACCTTGAGAGAAAAAGTTGATCGGTTCATCGTGAAGAAGATGATCAGTGCAAAATTGAAACTTGGGCTTGGAAATTAAAAAAAAACTTATAGGCTCTAATGATGTCATTAAAATTGAAGAGCAATTAGCTGATGAATTACATAAACCAATAATCACAAAATTTCATAGAAGGAAGGTTTATTCCAAGGAAGTTGATTATATCTGGTCCACTGATTTAATTGAACTCAATTATGATGATTTGAGGAGTAGATATGCGTGGGTTGTCGGTTGTCCCTTTGAAAAACAAAACAGGTAATATTCTTATGTTGGCTTTCCAACAGATATTCAATAAAAGCAAGAGAAAACCTAAAAAATTGTGGACTGATGAGGGTACAGAGATCTACAACAAAACATTTATGAATTTTCTTTAAAATAACAACATTACATGATACAGCACCTTTAATGAAGGAGAAGCGGTTGTTATTGAGTGTTTTAATCGCACTTTAAAAGAGAGACTATATAAAAAAATTCACTCAACTCAGTTCTCAACAATGGTTATCTTTAATTCAGGACATTGTAGATAAGGACAACGACACGATTTCTACCTCAACAAAAACGAAGCCATCAGAAACATTTACAAAATTAAAATATGAAAAAGAGATTCATGTCAGAAAGCCTAAGTTCAAAGTTGGTGATATAGTAAGAATATACAGGTGGAAATCTAATTTTGAAAAAGGTTATACCAAGCGATGGACAAATGAACTTTTTAAAATTGTTGATGTCGTCTGTGCAGTTCCTTGGACATACAAATTATGTGATTTTAAGGGGGAAGAGATTTTAGGTTCATTTTATTCACAGGAATTACCATTGACAAAGATAAATTGAAACCTTTTTTTTAACTCTGACCCTTTTTGACTCCGCCCACATAAGCCACATCCACGTCCATCATATCCACATAATTAGTGATTAGTTTATTAGTTCCCACACACAACATGTTTATTTAATTTTAAAAAGTTGCTCCACCCACACAAGCCCCACCCACCCCCCTGTGCACCCCCACCTTTGACCCACCACCCCCCTCATCCAACCCCCACCCTTCCCCACACGGGGTGGGGAGAGGGATGAGGGAGGTGGTGGGTCGTTTGGGAACCGCACCTACCCCCCCCCCCCCATTAAATCTCCTTTATTCTTTTCTTGTAATTCAAAATCAGATAATTATAAGGAAAGCATTTATAATTAAACAAAAGCAATAACATTGAACAAAATCTTCTTTCGCAGCAGTCTGATGGTTTGTTTTGGTTTTAAAACTCGATCAACATATTCTTTTCGAAACAAAGAGTGAAGAACAATTAGGGTATTTAAAGATGATAATATTATGATATTAATAAAATAATAAATATAACATTTACCTCCAGAAGATAGAGTGTTGTGTCAGATTCCTCCAGAAGATTAATGTGTGTTTGGTTCATCCAGACAGGTGTTTAAACTGAAAAAAAAATAATGAGTCAGACAGAGACAGACAAACACACACACGCACATGCATGCACTATTGCACACATACACATATAAACACACACACATACACATATAAGCACACACATATACACACACACACATACACATATAAACACACACACACATACACATAAACACACACACACATACACATATAAACACACACACACACACATACACATATAAACACACACATATAAACACACACATATAAACACACACATATAAACACACACATATAAACACACACATATAAACACACACACACACACATACACATATAAACACACACACACACACACACACACACACCCACACACACATACACATATAAACACACACACACATACACATATAAACACACACATATACACACACATACACATCTAAACACACACATATACACACACACATGCACACACACACATACACATATAAGCACACACATACACACATACATACACATATAAGCACACACATGCACACACACATACATATAAACACACACATGGAGGCAGAGATAAAGACAGAGGGAGAGAGACAAAGACACACACAGAGAGACAGAGGGATAATTTCTCACCTTTGACTCGACTCATTCAAGGTTCGAGGACGTGAGAGAACTTCTTTCCAGCCACCAAAAATATCATTCAATTCTCTTCTGAATGATTGAATGTCTTTAAGGAAGTCATTCATTTTTAGCCACTCATCGTGTAATTCAAAGGCCTCCTGTTCGAGATCAGTTATCAACGATGTTCTTATTGGGGACAACCTGTTAGAAAAAGACATGCAATAATTATTGGTTGTATGGTGATTTAATTCTGTATCAAACAACAAATAATGAATTGGGTTAAGGATCTCACCTGTCATCTTGTGAAAATGATTGATCCGTAAGGTCAGAGGAATTATCTGCACAATCCATTCTCTAAATAAAACATACGGAGCCCGAGCATATGAAGCAATAAATATCCTCCTGTTGATGACGTAATGGGAGATTACACAACAATGGTTTTTTCAGGGTGTGTCCCACATAGGAAATGACCGGAATTTTTTTGGCTTGGTTCATGCGACGCAGCTTGGCTGACTCCAGACTGACTCATTTTAACACAAAAATGAAACAAAGCTTGCTTTTAGCTAAACTTTGTTCTGTTAGTGTTCTGATGATTTAAGATATAACCTTGAGAGACATGGGCACAGAATACTTCCTCATTTTCACAGCACGACTGTGCTCTTTAAGGCACTTCCCCATTTTACAGAACCGAAGGAGGGATACTGAACTTTCCTTTCTTTCGTGCTTGAAGAGATAAAGTGAATATACTCGATGGAAATGAATGTTATAAGAAAATGAAGTTATTCCCTAAAGTAGAACATGGACAAATATTCGTTGGTTCGCTCTTTGAGTGGAATGAAAATATAAAAGGACTGTGATTATGTTGGGGGGAAGAAGTGCTTTAATCAGTCAGTCTCAATTTTACATTTGCTTGTATTGGGGGGGGGATAGGTGGGGAGAAAATCAGTCTCCTATTTTGGGCTTTTGGGGCTTGAGTCAGAAAGTTTTTCCCTTTTCCCCCATTCATTTGAATGGGTGCCCCAGAAGCCCCATTTATCATCTACTTTGAGTAGATTGATTTATCAACACACATTGATGAGTCACCCTACCTGTGAAACACCAGGTTGACAGTTTATAGCTGGGATTCAAACCAAGGCTCGACAGGCGCGTGTGCGTGCTGTTAGGGTTAGTGTGCGCCGTCTTTAGCACAGTCATGCTAATGAAGGCCAAGCCTGGTCTTTGCATGACGAAGAAAATAATTAGGTCTGACAAATGCCATTTCAACCTTTGCATGCAGATCCAATGATTCCACACCACGCCTGCTGGGAGGGGACCACTGATTTTGCTATGCTTACAAACCCGATACAAGTAGACTCTTCATTCACTCGGGCAGTGGTTCATTGGAATTTTAAATTGTGATTGCCATTGTTGGTGCTTTATTAATTTTATAAGCAGCAAACCATGTTCAAGATAACCATCAATTTGAATCTTTGAGATGCTGGCTTCTGAGATCGCAACAATTCTGGCATTTGTCAACTTGTGATGATATTCCTTAACCAAGGTCTCCATCTCCCCATTTGCCCTCTGAAATAACTTATCTTTCAGGACATAGATTGGGTCCAGACTGAAAAGCATGTTTTTGAGCAAGCTTCAAATCACCCTTTCCTGGTGGGGCTACATTCGTGCTTCCAGACCGAGAGCCGGTGAGGATTGTGGGGGTTGAGAGTTCTGGGGAAAGGGCTGGGTTCCATGATCTTTGTATCATTACTCTGTCATAATGAACTGAACATGCAGAATTTAAAATGTAATTTTTGAAGGACTGGTCCAGTGTTCATTCCAAGTGCCCTTTTGGCACGAGGGATGTGCAGAACACCTGGTTGCAAGTTTGTACGTAATGAAATTGCCTCACGCAATAATCATTCAGCACGTGCAACTCGTGCACCTTGAGATTTTTCGAGGTGACGTGAAGCATTCTGAGCAAGTTTTACATGGTCTTACTGAGAGACCAGCATGTAGGTCATCCACAAATCGCACTCATTACAATAACAAATGATTACAATGCCACGTCTATCAGAAAATTAGAAGAATCAAATCATTGGATACCTTCAACCAGGGTTTTCCATTCGCCATGGTGCAAGGCTCTTTAACGTGACGAGATAAACGGTTTATGACCTGATAAGACGTTGTCAAGCCATTGGATCAACAAGATGTATATCAAGAAGTGGACGTCCCAGGATGACTCCCACTCAGGACCGATGCATTAGCATGTCCCATATAAGCAATCAATTTCAAATGCCCAGAGTACTGCTGCACACACTCCTTGAACGTCCAGGATAAGTGTCAACACTGTCTTGAGGTGTCCGTGATACAGGGATCCGTGCTAGTCGTCTTGTTCAGCGTCCACGACTTGCACCAGGACACATCCTAGCACGCTTGCAGGGGTGAAATCGGTACATCCGATGGACAAGGAGGAAATGGGAAAGTGTTTTGTTCATTGATTAATCCAAGAACGGCACTCAATAGAGCGCATACCTCTGCCATGCAACGCCTGATCCAGGAGAACATATCGGGCCCAATACATTTTTGAAATATGAGATATATATATATATATATATATATATATATATATATATATATATATATATATATATATATATATATATATATATATATATATATATATATATATATATATATATATATATATATATATATATATTGTTTTTGGCCCAACCTCTCAATGGTGAAGAATCGCATTAAAAATCAAATAGTTCTTGTATTCAGATCCGGATTTGAATCTCCACCAAAATGTAATCGATTCGTCGTGGTCACACACACAACCTGTACCACAACTTTTTGATATATATATTAGTTTAGCCCCATCTCTCAATGGTGACGAATCACTTTACAATTGTACTAGTCCGATCCGGATTTGTATCTTCACCAAAATCGAATCAGTAGTCCTTATCACATACCCAACCTGCCTACCAAATTTTATCTGGATCCGTCCGCAACTTTTTGAGATATCTTGCACACAGATAGACAAACACACGAACAAACAAACAAGAAGACGACGTCATGCGGAGCACGATACTTGCAAAATCTAACTTTGATCTAACTTAACAAATTTGACCTCAAAAATAATTGGTGGTTGAATTCAGTGACCAAATATGGAACTCCTCTTCAAATTTCAACTCGATCGGATGAAAATTGATAATTGTAGAAATTCGGCCGATGTCCTTTTGGCCTATATTGACCTCAAAAATAATTGGCTCGTTGAATTCAGTGACCTGACATGCAAATCCTCTTCTAATTTCAAGTACATTGGATGAAAATTGAGGATTTTAGAAATCTCACCTTAGTTGACCTTTGGCTTCTGTTGACCTTTTGACCTCAAACAATAGGCTTCTTGCTTACGACAAACTCTACCATGTGGTGAAGTTTCGTGAAGATTGGTTTAAAATTGTGACCTGCAGGCGACAAACAAACAAACAGACAGAAAGACCAACAGGATAAGGCATGCAACCAACCAATATACTTGAAAAATCTTTGATTTTCTCACACAGGGATTGTCTATCCTTCATCCTCTAAATTCTATGAATCAAGTGAAGAAGAAGACATACTTTTTTATTCATTTATTTATTTATTTTATTTGTTTTTTGAAGTATTTGGCATGACTCTGTGCAGTCTCCGAATTGAACCGTCCATCTCAAAAACGGCCGCTCGAATCACGATGCCACTGAAACCGATAAATGCTACGGTTTTCCGATTGAGAAAGCTAATTCGACAGATTCAGAAATGTCATATGTGCAATGTAATCTGGATTGTGTAGGTGTGCGGTTAACGAAAGGCCCAAGCACAAATGAAACCTGGTGGTAAGTTGTCAATCGACAGGCACCAAGATGACTTCATGAAATGCTGAATTAAGTTTCAACGTGGACATGAAGAGCTCAGGAAGGTTGTGGCAAAAAACCAACAGAAAATTGTTTACTGCATTCGTGCGGTTCTGGGTAAAACGGTCCACCGACCAAATCCCTGAACCATGCAAAAAAGTTATCACCGTGGCCCAAGGTTCCACACTTGCCCGGTTGACGTCGCAGCATTGCTTTCAAAAACCGACGAGATAGAGACAAATATTGAGCAATTTACGAGTTCTGGCACTCCTAAAGATTGAAAATAAGAGGAAATTGTGACGAACATTCCGAACGACAAACGGAAAAAAATCTCTTGAACCATTTGATTCACAAATTACTTGCCGACTGTTTGATCCGAAGCTTCATGATGCACAAAACAATTCCTTTAAACGTTAAGTCAACAGTAATCAAGACATGAATTGATTCTGCTAGCTGTCGAATTCTTACCTTTTGAGCAAAAGGGCAAGCTGAGGTCAAAGGTCAATTTTATATGTGCATTGTAACTTTATACCAAAACCCTGAAAACTACAGTTAACTTTGTTTTTAACTTTTGTTGCAGGAGTTGTGGGTTATCTATGCTGGATGGTAATACCCAAGTTGAACATTCTCTATTGGCCTGAAATGGGATTTGAATCACGATAAACTGACCTTGGAGTTAAAAATTCAGGTCAGAGGTCCATGAAGGTCAAATTTCATTTTTGACCAGAATCCTGAATTGACATATTAATTTGCATAAGATATGCACCCACTGGTTCATTATTGTTATTACTTGGGAAAAACAAGGACAAATGTGTCCAAGAGCCGCGTCCTAAAGGCAATAACAACAACAACTTCCGATATTTCGTCACGTGCCTTGATGGAGCCAATAGCGAGACCCGTCATGGAGGCTCCTGTTCATGACGAGAAAATCGTGTATTTACGAAATTACAACACATTAAATGGAATCATCTTTAAATAGTAACGTGAACTTTTCGAAACTTTAAAGCAAATGTCCAAATATATTTAAAAGTTCATGATAGACGCTCTCAAAAGGCACCCTCAATGTGAGGATGTGTACAGGTGTTTAGTATTTATATTAAGGAGATCCGGATCCTGTATATAAAAGACCACGTCCTAAAGGTTTTGTCTGAACAAGAACAACGCGGAGCTCTTTAGAGCCACGTTCGCTACACGAGACGCGGCTAAAAAAAAATCACGTGTGTATGTATATGTATATATATATATATATATATATATATATATATATATATATATATATATATATATATATATATATATATATATGTATGTTTCTTTGTGTGTGTTTGTTTGTCTGTCCACTCGCCTCCAACCCAAACCGCTCAACCGGTCATTCTGAAATTTTCAGAGATTAATGTCACCGACCCTGCAACGGTTCTGCATTGAAGTTTCGTAAAATTCGGTCCGCCAAAAAGGTCTACTTAGGCCAATACGCCAATTTGAGCCAGATTTTCTGGAATCCTCAAATTTCATCCGATTGACTTGAAATTTGAACAGCACTTGCAGATCAGTTCATTGAATTCAACCACCTATTATTTTTTTTAGGTAATCTTAGGTCAAAAGGTCAACCCAAAATTTGCTAAATTTTTTAATCGTTTTTAAAATTGTCAATTTTCATCCGATTTACTTGAAATTTGAAGATCATTTGCATATGAGGCCACTGAACCCAACCACATTAATTTTGAGGTAAACATAGGCCACAAGGTCAACAAAGGCCGAATTTCTAAAATCCTCAATTTTAATCCAATTAACTTTAAATTTGAAGATCATTTGCATATCAGGTCACTGAATTCAAACACCTACAAATTTTGACGTAAACTTAGGCCAAAAAGGTTGACATAAGCCAATTTGGGCAAAATTTGTACACCCCGTGTTTATACTTGTATACCCCGTGTTCCCCGCCCCATCCCTTCTCCCTCCCAGAGATCTCCTAATGTCTCTGTTCCCCACTGTTTTGTCCTTCCCTCTCCCGCCCCTCTTGTCGCATGCCCCCTTAGCTGTGTGTTGTGTGTCCGCTCTCATACGAGCCTCGACAATGCATGCAAAAAATGTTTTCCCCAAAATCTTCAATTTTCATCCAATTGACTTGCAATTTGAAGAGCATTTTCATGTCTGGTCACTGAATTCAAACACCTACTAATTTTGAGGTAAAGCTGGGCCAAAAGGCCAATTTGGGCTAAATTTTCTAAATCCTCAATTTTCATCCAATTGAGTTGAGATATAAAGAGGATTTACATATCAGGTCACTGCATTCAACCACCTATTAATTATTTTTGTGGTTACCATAGGCGAAAAGGTCAACATAGGCTGAATTTCTAAAATCCTCAATTTTAATCCAATTAACTTGAAATTTGAAGAACATTTGCATATCAGGTCACTGAATTCAAACACCTACTAATTTTGAGGTAAATTTGGGCCAAATTTTCTATAATCCTCAATTTTCATCTGATTGACTTGAAATTTGAAGAGCATTTTAATGACAGGTCATTGAATTCAACTTCCAATTAATTTTATGGTGAAAAGGTCAACACAGGCCTGATTTCTAAAATTGATAGTTAGGGCCAAAAACTAAGTATATCACTATATCTCAAAAAGTTGTGGATGAGATGAAGAGTGACAAGAACAAGCGGATTGGATTTTGGTTTGGATCCAGCCCATCAGTGGGATGCAAAACATGAACCGTTCCACTTGGCAGAGGTATGCGCTCTACCGAGTGCCGTTCTACTTTGTGCTGTTTTACTAAGTTGTCACTCTGAGGGATTTTTTCATTTATTTATTTATTTATTTATTCGTGTGCAGCCTGTGGCTGTTTGGCTGCATCATTTTCTGGGGGCGCAGCTTTGCCGCTGATGCACTGCCCCCCTGTTAGCAGCACAATGTTACTCATTTCGCCAACGTCGGAAGGATGGCAGGCTGTGTCAACCCGCCTGGTGTAAAGTCAACAGGTTGACGGGGCTTGAACTCAAGACCCTCAGATCTTAAGCCAGCCACCTTAACTGATAAGCTAGCATCAGGCTTATTACTTGCAAAATCGAAGATTTTCAAGTATATTGGTTCGTCGATTTTGTTATTCTGTCTGTCTGTCTGTCTGTCTGTCTGTCTGTCTGTCTGTCTGTCTGTCTGTCTGTCTGTCTGTCTGTCACCTACAGGTCACAATTTTAAACCGATCTTCTCGAAACTTCACCACATGGTAGAGTTTGTCATCAGGAAGAAGCCTATTGTTTTTGAGGTCAAAAGGTCAACATAGGCCCAAGGTAGACAGCTAAGGTGATATTTCTAAAATCCTCAATTTTCATCCGATTCACTTGAAATTTGAAGAGGATTTGCATATTTGGTCATTGAATTCAACCACCAATTATTTTTTTTTAGGTCAAATTTGTTTTCTGGATTTTGCACGTTTCATGCTCTGCACAACGTCTTATTCTTCTCGTTATTGTTGTTGATTTATCAACAATCTTTCGTGGGTAAACCACATTTTAAAGTTGGCATCCAAAGCCAGCCGCTAATTGGGAATCCTCCATCATACAAAGTCCCTTCCTTGGCACACCTGAAATCCCTTCCAGCGACGAGGCTTTTATCCACAGCTTGATGGAGGACTGCTCTCCCTTCCTGGCTGGCTCCCCTGCCTCACTTCTTGCTCAGCTTGACACTGTGGAAACCAAGGCCTTTAAGATTATATGAAGCTGAGTCTCTTGGCCTATCACTTCATCATCACAAACAGGTCAGTGGTCTCTGGCTTCTACCACCTCCTTTCTAGTATTGCACCCTCTGCTCTTTCCATGCTTTGTCCCCCTCCCCCAGGTTTCTGCAGGGCTCATGCATGGTCAATCATCAACCATCTCAGGTCCACCTTCAAACATCTCAACAACTCAGGTCCACCATCAACCCCCTTCTGGTGAAACTACCTAACTCCAGGATCACTGCTCACCTCCACTCATTTGTTTCTCCCTTTCCCTGCCTGTGGAACCAACTTCCACATCCTCTTCATTCTCATTCTTCCCTCGAGATATTCAAGAAATCTGTTCACCACCATCTCAAATCACCCCCAACACAAAACCATGCTCGTTTCTACCCTCGTTAACCCCCACCAAATCAATCCCTTCTCTTTTGAAATTTCCAGTTTTCCTTCCTGAGAGTTTCCTTCTGTATGCATCTCTCCTGGCCCCCATTCCTCCCCACACCTATTGATTGTTCACCTCCCTCTGTCTTGGCCTTTGGCTCTGCTGTTGGTGTTTTTTTTCCCCCCTCTCTCTGCTGTTCCTTTTGTCCTGTTGTATCCTGATACGTTCAGCAGACTGGTGCGACCTCTTCCACGAGCCTCGACGATGTATACAAAAAAACCTGTGTTTCAGCACATCCAGCATGCATATCTGTCTCGACTTCTGGCATTTGCAAGCTCCAGTGTCATTTGGTTGTACACCCACAGGTGATGAGTTCCAGACGACTGCTTTGCACAGATGGCTTGCGAGTCCATACAATGTCTGGACAACTGATTGTCTCCCACCACCCTCCTGTGTCTGGACTGCTCAGCTCCATCCGGTGTTTACCTGACGTCATACCTTCATTTGGAAATTTGCATGTTTGAGGTGCAGTTCCAGGTCATCACTGGTTGGGGGGATCATCTCAAGGTAGTTTTGGTGGGTCAACAAAACATGTTTCAACTCCACATTGTTGTTGTTGAACATCTTCCTTCTGGAAATGAAGCTATCTGACATAACTGTTTGGTTTTCCTCGCGATTGTCAGATACATTTCCCATGTCATAGACATGACTCAAAGCAAGACCATCTCACGATGTATGGCAGAGTTCTTGAAGACTGAAATCTGTAGAATGTTTCTCCTCCTTCCTCGCCCTCCTTTCAACTTCAACTCGGCTTCGGGTGCAATGTTTGCCTTAAGCGGTACATCAGCTCTCTGAACTCGCATAACAAAATCAACTTGGGAAAGGCGAAGGATTCTCTCAGATATGTTGGATAGTCATGATGTTACTTTTAAAGGTCCCAATTAATTTGTGGCAATTTTCATCCGTGGCTTTGTTTATAAGAATCCAATGTCTGCTCGTCGTTTTCACTGATCATTCCTGCAGAAGACTTGCTATTGTCTTTGTCGACATTTCTCTGCAACCTGTTCAAATGACTGTCTGAGGAAAAGTTGATTTAGAACAGATCTTGTGCCTTTCATCTCCAAATGCCTCCAGCCATGGTCTGATATATGATTGAGTCATCGGTAAGCCTTTCTCGTTCATCCGTGACATCCCTGATGCGTTTCTTCCCATCCACAGAGCCGATACGAACTTGTTCACCCACTCTCACTCTATTGGCAGAAGAGACAGCATGAGTAATCAATGGTGGAAGAAGAATCTCGTTTTCGTTTGAGTGTCGTAACTGGAGGGATAATGCCGTCAGCCACGTTTGACATCTGCAAAAAGAAAATGCCACCACCGCAGAAGCGAAGCACCACATCACATTGGAATTGTGAAATCAACAGTCAAGTAGAATGAAGCCGCACCTTTGGTCAAGTTCAATCGTACATGTTAACGATGCAGATGAAAGATGCATTAAAACAGGGACTACGGACACACTGACTTTGACTGACAAGGACATGTACATAAGTGGAGCGGACATCTAAACCAAGTTTGAACCCATTGAGTGCCAAATGTGGGCCAAGCCTTTTAGAACATTTTCATGCATCACAAATTTGAGGACTTCTTGGTCGGCAAGTATTTTGTGAGTCGAACGATTTATGAGATACGAGACGACCCGTGAACCCTTTGGGTTCCCGTTGTGAGAGCGGTTGATTAAAAAAAATAAAAAAGATAGCTCCAGCGAACTATACCGCTGAGGTTGTTTCGATTGATCAAATACTCCTAAAGAGGACTTCACTGAATCGGGAATTTATTTTTTAATAATTTTTTTCATTGCCCGATTTTAATGAAACTTGATACTGCACATCGCAGGAGAATGGTGAGTAATGTGGCACTAAAATTTTTGCACTATCGTGTACTCTTTTGGCTGTATTTCGGGAACATACATCCATACATACATAGATATATACATACATACATATATATACACACACAAGATGAGAGTTTTAGTAATATATAGATTTGCATTAAAAAAAAAATTCAGGATTTTCTTCACAATTTAATATTATTTTCAATATTCACAGCACCATGACTGATTAATTGGTGGATATTTTTGTCTTTCTCTCTGGTTTTTTTTTTTTTCAAAGCATGCAGATAGGAGATCATTTTTGAAGAAAATTGCAATTTAACCTTTTGACCTCAATATTTGAACTTGACGGTGAAACGTCTGAAACCTTGGACGCATGGTGATACTTTTTGGCATGGTTAACAAACTTCAACAAAAAATGCCATTAAAAATATATATATTTCGAAGCGTATTTTTGGAGGTCGGCGTGTCGCCAAAAAGGGAAATGTCGAGCAAATCTCGATGCTGGTCAAGCAGTCTTGCTTTGCCTGCTTTTTGCACCCGAATGCATTGAGCCTCAATGAGAGAGATCTTTTAGGACACTGCTTGATGTTGCTCGCATTCCTGTGCACTTATATTTATCTCCGCCACCGAAGGTGAAGGAGGTTGTGTTTTAACCCCTGTCTGTTTGTGTACAAGATATCTCAAAAAGTTGTGCACGGATCTGGGTGAAATTTTGTGGACAGGTTCGGTGTGTTACAAGGACGAACCGATTCGATTTTGGTGAAGAACCAGATCCGGATCCGACTACTAGAATTTAAAAAAGTGATTCTTCACCATTGAGAGATAGGGCTAAACCAATATATGGCACTATAATCTCAAAAAGTTGTTGATGGATTCGGATGAAACTTGATGGACAGGTTGGGTGTGTTGCAAGGATGAATTGATTCGATTTTGTGGAAGATCCGAATCTAGATCTGGATATGAAAATTATTTAATTTTTTAAGTGATTCTTCACCATTGAGAGGAGGAGATTGGGACCATACTCTGTGCAGAGCGTTGGTGCTGCCGAAGCAGTCTCCTTGGCTATTGAGCACAATCCTGGATGGGTCGCCACTCCGACACAGTACACCAGCATGCTGGCACTCATTTTGCCGACTTCGGGAGGATGACAGACCGAGTTAACCCCACCTGGTATTAATTCAACAGCTGAGCGGGATTTCAACTCAGGACCCAAGGATCCAAAGCCCGCCACCCAAACCATTAAGCAAACACCAGGCATGCCATTGAGAAATGGGGCTAAAAACGATATAGTACTGTTATGTATAGCATGATATTTCAAAAATGTATTGGGCCCGATATGTTCTCGTGGATCAGGCATTACGTGGCGGACGGAGGTATGCGCTCTACCGAATGCTCTTTAGTTTTTTTTTTTTTTAATACAACATACTGGCTGAGGATGAGCTGTCTGTGGCTATAAAAGCATTTGCTGCCGATCCTGCTTTGGGCGCTGAATCATATGAGCTCACCATTGTTTGATCATCACTTTCTTTTGTCATTTTGAGCAAATGAAACAGTAGATCTTACAGATGCAGTATTAAAGCGACGTCAGCTTGAGGGATTTAAGTTTGAGAAAAGTTCTGCCTTCCCAATCGATAACATTTCCTCACATTCTCCCTTTGCAGGCTTTTCTTTGTAATCGAGTATGTGAATGGCGGAGACCTCATGTTTCATATGCAGCGCCAGCGAAAGCTGCCAGAGGAGCATGCAAGGTCCATTTATTTTATTTTTTGCAGAATTTGGGGTCTAATTTACTATTTTTGTTCCTGATTTGAGTGCCGTTTGGCCTATACAAAAGCTCAAACTGTTTAATTTAGTCACATAAGTGGTATACGAGTCAAATGGTAATCTCACAGCTCTGTCTATTGTTCCTCCAGGTTCTACGCTGCAGAAATCTCTTTGGCACTGAACTTTTTGCACGAGCGTGGGATTATTTACCGGGACCTGAAGTTGGACAATGTGCTACTTGACAGTGATGGACACATCAAACTTACCGACTATGGCATGTGCAAGGTGGGACTTGCACTGCGAAAGCTTTCTCAGATTGATTCGCACCACCGACAAAATAGGACTTGAAAGACCTGGGGAGGTGTTTTTTTTTATTTTTAATTTTATTTAACAATCGCTATGACGTGTGTGTGTGTGTGTGTGTGTGTGTGTGTGTGTGTGTGTGTGTGTGTGTGTGTGTGTGTGTGTGTGTGTGTGTGTGTGTGTGTGTGTGTGTGTGTGTGTGTGTGTGTGTGTGTGTGTGTGTGTGTGTGTGCGCGTGCGCACGTGTGTGTTGCTACAGGAGGGTCTTAGACCAGGTGATACGACAAGTACCTTTTGTGGTACTCCGAATTACATTGCCCCTGAGATTTTGCAAGGAGAAGATTATGGTAAGTGAAATTGCTCAGCAGTCCAGTGGAATGAAATTTGTCCATTTGAGCTTGATTTGTCCATTTTCCTGGCTGTGTGACAGGCCTGAGTGTAGATTGGTGGGCACTAGGGGTGCTCATGTTTGAAATGATGATGGGCCGGTCACCCTTTGATATTGTCGGAGTGGCAGATAACCCTGACCAAAACACTGAGGACTATCTTTTCCAAGGTATGTTCAGAATAGGCTGTGTGCTTCAAGAAAAAAACATTTTGGTAACTGTCACAAACTGTCAATCATCTTTCATTTGTATCTTCCTTCCTCCCACTGTGCAATCCCTTCCCTTCCCTCCTCCCCGCAGGCCCCCTTCCTCCCCCGTACGCGCCCCCTTCCTCCCCCGTACGCGCCCCCTTCTTCCCCTGTGCGCGCCTCCTTCCTCCCCGTACGCGCCCCCTTCCTCCCCCGTACGCGCCCCCTTCCTCCCCTGTACGCGCCCCCTTCCTCCCCTGTGCGCGCCTCCTTCCTCCCCTGTGCACCCCCTAGTCCTCCCCCACGTGCTCCCCCTTCCTCACCCACGTGCTCCCTTCCCTCTCCCTCACTCCTCACCTTGCACGCACTCTCACTCTCACTCTCACTCTCACTCTCTCTCTCTCTCTCACTCTCACTCTCACTCTCACTCTCACTCTCACTCTCACTCTCACTCTCACACCTCTTGCCCAGCGTGCGTGTGTCCTTGCCCCCTCACCCACTCACTCTCTCCACTCTCTCCACTCTCTCCACTCTCTCCACTCTCACGCTTCCTCTTTTCTCTCACTCTCTCCCACTCTCTCCCACTCTCTCCCACTCTCTCCCACTCTCTCCCACTCTCTCCCACTCTCTCCCACTCTCTCCCACTCTCTCCCACTCTCTCCCACTCTCTCCCACTCTCTCCCACTCTCTCTCTCTCCTCTCTCTCCTCTCTCTCTCCTCTCTCTCTCTCTCTCTCACCACTCTCTCTCCACTCTCTCTCCACTCTCTCTCCACTCTCTCTCCACTCTCTCTCCTCTCTCTCTCTCCACTCTCTCTCTCCACTCTCTCTCTCTACTCTCTCTCTCCACTCTCTCTCCACTCTCTCCTCTCCACTCTCTCTCTCCACTCTCTCTCTCCACTCTCTCTCTCTCTCCACTCTCTCTCTCTCCCACTCTCTCTCTCTCTCCCACTCTCTCCCACTCTCTCCCACTCTCTCCCACTCTCTCCCACTCTCTCCCACTCTCTCCCACTCTCTCCCACTCTCTCCCACTCTCTCCCACTCTCTCCCACTCTCTCCCTCTCTCTCCCTCTCTCTCTCCCTCTCTCTCTCTCTCTCTCTCTCTCTCTCTCTCTCTCTCTCTCTCTCTCTCTCTCTCTCTCTCTCTCTCTCTCTCTCTCTCTCTCTCTCTCTCTCTCTCTCTCTCTCTCTCTCTCTCTCTCTCTCTCTCTCTCCCTCTCTCTCCCTCTCCAGTCTCTCTCTCTCTGTCTCTCTCTCTCTCTCTCTCTCTCCAATCTCTCTCTCTCTCGCTCGTCTCTCTCTCTCTCTCTCTCTCCCATCTCTCTCTCTCCACTCTCTCTCTCTCCGTCTCTCTCTCTCCCTCTCCCTCTCCCCCACACTCTCCCTCTCCCTCTTCCTCCCCCCTTCTCTCCTTCCTCTCTCACGCTTCCTCTCACCCTCTCACTCTCTCACTCTCTCTCTTCCTCAACTCTTGCCCCTCCATCACCCCTCACCCCACACGTGCACTCTCTCGCCCTCCCACCCACACACATCTTTTTCTTGCCCCACTTCCTTGTTTTTTTTTCCCCCTCTCACCATTCCTTCCCTGCCAACATAGGAGAAATTGATGACGCTTGTAAAAGGTTGTACAAAAGAATACTAAATAGTGTTGTAGTTTTTGTATTATTCCATCTTCATCGTGTTATGTATGCATTCCTTTTGAAGGCCTCACCAAAGCACACCGACAGATCCGTCAGAAAAGGGACAATCTGTAGACAATGTACATCCATTGGAGGAAGGAGGTAGATTGAGAAAATAAATTTAAGTGCATCAGACAAGTGAGAAAAAAACCCCCCAGATATTAGGAGGGTGGAGGATTGGGTGGGAAAGGAACGACAAGAAGGGTCTCGAGGGTCTGCTAGTTTTGTGTACATAATAGGGCAAAGGCCCAAAAGACCAAAAATCTAATTATTCCTTACCCAACCCTTGATTGCATTTCAGAAACCAGGCTTTGTTTTTCTTTCAGAATTCTTACTTGCATTTCCATAAACATTGGAGAATACTCTTGTAAATAGGTTTTCTATGTTATCCATGATTGCGGAGGAGAGCGGTACAGCGTGGGATTTAAAATGTGTAACCGTACTCGCGTCACCTGGCACGGCCATTCAGCCATTCCTGCCGTTCTGTTTCATTACCGTGCACACAAGGGGCTTGATGTGTATTTTTGCAGGACGTGTTTACACAGGTACACAGTGAGTAGTTGCCCCCCTGAAACGGACGCATGGCATGTGTATCGATGAACTGACTTTTTGTTTCCCTCCTGCTGAGTTCAATAATTATTAACAGACTCACCTGGTTTTGTTTGCGCTCAGAGCATGGTTGTTGATTCATTTATTTTTCTTCCAATTCTTGCCATTAATTGAAAGTGTAATATTTGTTGTTCGGATTCGTTGTGAAACAAGTTTATGATCGTGGTTTTTAAAATTTATTTCTTTTTGTGGGCCTGCATTGTGCTCTTGCTGCAACTCTGTTTCAAGGAATGAAATTGATTCGTAATTTATACAATTTGGGTTAAAACTGCAAATGCAGCATCCGATCATGAACCTTCCACCCGTAAATACCCGAAACCTGTGAAAAAAATTTGGGGCTGCCAGGATAGCTTAGACTTGGAGGGTACGCACACTCTCCTCTGAACTGTCTCACTGGGGTTCAAATCTCGATCGAGCTGTAAACTCTCACCCTGGTGTTTTCCGTGCAAGGTGATTCAATACCTGTAACCTCTATTGGAAGCATGTTAAGCTGGAGGTCTTGTATGCCAGCACTGGTCATTGGTAGATGTTAAAGATCACGCGGCGTGTTCCGTGAAGAGGGGCCAAGCTATTGGCGGCATCCTGAATGGATTACAAATTCCTGTCGAAACTCTGGAAAGCAAGTGGTCTGATCTTCCGGGATATCCTGAGAAACCAGGTGATGAGACTTGCTATCTCAGAGTGTGATTGTTGTCTAGGCAGAAGGTCCTGCACGATACACAGTGGTTCACATAACTGGTACGCAGGTGCACATGTGTGGTTTAAAAACAGGACCACCTGTCCTGAAGCTCACCTGGATCGGGAGCAACAGTCACTCAACCCCCCCTCTTAGAACCCCTTCGACCCTGATTGTTTTTTTTCAATGCTGTGAACAAACTTTGGTCCATCACGGGGGATTAAGGTTGTGCTCAAGTTTCATCAAAATCGTGGGTGCAGTTTTGGAGAAGAGAGCAAATACCTCTTTTTTTTTGGGGGGGGGGGGTAGGCGTCCAAAAAAACCCATAGACCCCCTTAATGAGCGCAGATTTTGACGCGGTCAATACACCTTCGTTAGGTATCGCTTATGAAGCTTGTGACCAAGTTTCATCAAAATGTTGTGTTTGGTTCAAGCGATAACAACTCAAGTGTTTACGGTCTGACTCACCTATGGACGCCGCTCGATCGCATAAGCTCACCTGAATAACGTCCAGGTGAGCTAAAAAATAAACTAAATGCATGCTTCAAAGTTGCTCAGAAAGCTCGAAAGCTCAAAAGCGAACTCGCACAGGGAAGATTTTGATGGAAGGTTTTCTCAAGATTCTTCCATGATGATGCTGATGTACTGTGATTTCAAACTTTAAGTGTACAAAATGAAGCACATTAATTATAAGATTATAATTTATAAGGTAGATGCTGAGTTTATTACTTGTAAGATAAAAAAAGATCTATTGGAGATCTTGCGAGAGTCTCGTCTTGAGTGGACGTTCTGAACGAGTGCTCACAAAAGAGTGGGACGCATACAAAGCTGAGTGGCACTTTTGGGCAAACGGACGAGCGCGCTCGAAGCTGAAAAGAGGTGATCGGCATTTGGAGAACAAGCACGGTTTCTCAGCATTCAAATCACGATGGACCTTCCATCAAGGTCTGGTTGTGGATAGTGCAGTTTGGGAGGAAAAAAACAAACTGTTTTTGGCTCGCTGGTGTCTCTGTTCTTAGTGGACCATGTCCAAGTGACCGTGTAAGGAAGGTTTCTTTTCAGTCTCGTCACCTCTTACTGTTCGTGTGTGTTTCAATCTCGCCTGTTGATGTAAAACTGAAAAGGAGGAGGAAGAGCATCATGGCGAGTTCGAAGAAGATGAATCATTTTCATGAGTACCAATCCATTTCTGCTGGTACTCATTGGAGAACCGAATACAAAAAATTAAAAAAAAAAACCATGATGTGAACCCCTGAGGTCTCGAACCAAATTCATGTTCCCGGGTTGTTTGCACGTCACCTTGAAATGGCTGTATTCTGATGTGAATGGCAGCCATGTATAATTTGGTTATTTAGCCAGGTTTTTGATTGAAGGATAAGGGACTTCTTGTTTGAAGGTGGTGACACATCAGTTTCAGTAAGGGGTCACGATTCATGGGCCAATTTATGAAGTTTTTTTTCCGAGGGCTCTTTTGTTGAGGATCGTGCCCCGGAACCACGACAGCCTTATTCATTCACTCAGGGAACACGGGACGGAGGAAGGTGACGAGACAAAGAGAAAGCCGTGCTCCATGTGCCAATGCTCGTGCATGCGGTGTGGCTTCTCGTTCGGGTGCAGTGGACTGGTGCGCGGCGTTTCCTCGCTGCACCAAACACATTCCCTGCGCACCAACTCGACGAATCACAACGTATGCCATAAACCCGAATCGCCAGAACCTCTCCCACACGAACATCAGCGAGCCACCAACAGAAAAAAAAGGACCACCACAGGCCATCAGGACAGAAAAACCACAACACTTGTGGCATGCACGCTTTTATTATGTCCCGTGGGATCCATCGAACCGTCCATGGCATGAGCCCATTGACCCACGCAGCCCGACACGTGTCCATATATGGGCATGTTCTAGACGTGTCTCATGCCCTTGCGATGACTCTGTGGTCGCGCTTGTGGGGCCGTGCTGATTGGCTGCTTGTGGGGCCGTGCTGATTGGCTGCTTGTGGGGCCGTGCTGATTGGCTGCTTGTGGGGCCGTGCTGATTGGCTGCTTGTGGGGCCGTGCTGATTGGCTGTTAGCTAAATAAAAAATTCAATACAAGGACAGATAAATGATGGGGGAAACCTCAACAATTGTATGGGGTGGAGAAGTGTGGTGGAGATGCGAACACGAGGGTGGAATTGTGTCGGGTGTAGATAATCTGGAAATGTATATGATTTATTTGCCTCATTGTTTTTTTTGGCTCGTCTTGGACGATGTGAATATCTCTTTTGAAGAACTTTTTGGACAGCCATAACCTTACATATTTCCATATTATCTCAATACTTTTGGCAATATACATACGAGATTTTAACCCGAGGTCACGGTATGAGGTCGATGCTTCGATCAATGGCCTCGGTCAATGATGATAATCAATGGTTTATTTGGTTAATAATGTTTAGTAATACCCGAGGCCCAACAGGATGGTCCAGAATCGCTTCGCTTTGTGGGAAAGTTGTCCAAAGCTTGAATAGCAGTAAAAATCTTCTTCTTCTTCTTCTTCGTCTTCTTTCCCGATGCAGCACAAGGTTGTGATGCAACGCCCCCCTGTAGGATAGGACAGGAATTTGTAAATTGTTTTCGGCTCAAGTCTTTCACGAACTGGCTGGCCAAGCCTGACGATCAAGCAAAGGGCCAGGAACTTGGGATTTGTTCACTGCGCCGGCAATAACTCGCCTGCTCATCACGAAAGGTCTGTCAACGAATGCGATCAGATGTGATTCCCAGTTTAACCCTCACTGAGGGACAGCACACACATTGATGTATCACCTTGTCCGTGAAACACAGGGATGACTGTTTATATCCGAGCCGAGATTCGAACCCAGGCGAGACGACTCGGAGGCACGTGGGCATATCTCTAGGCCATCCTCCCCCGGCTCTGCGTTGACGATCTTTGCATTCAGTGTATTTTGGACGTCCGTGCCGAATGTTGTCATGAGCCATTGGTAAAATTAATTCAGAATCTGATCATGATTCATCCTTTACCGTGGGAGTTTTATCTGTGATCGAGTTTTAGTTTTGTTTTGTGTGCTTGGCAGTGATTTTAGAGAAGAAGATTCGCATTCCTCGCTCGCTCTCCGTCAAAGCAGCAAATATCCTTAAAGGTTTCCTGAACAAGGTACCACGGCACAGATTGGATTCCTACAATGCTCCACTACCTCCTCGTTGTCTCCTTGAGCACCGAATAAAATTGTCCTATGATGCTTTTTTATTTTTCTTTCTTTCTTTAACCTCCACCAAATCTCATGAAGCATGCAATCCCCTCCGATGTCTTAAACGTACGCAATATTGTCCCTAATAACACCAGGATCCGAGAGAGCGCCTGGGCTGCCATCCACAGACGGGATTTGCTGATATCCAAAGCCATGCCTTCTTCCGCTCGATTGAGTGGGACCTGGTCAGTACTTCGCTTCTTCTATTCCTCGCTCTCACCTGCCTGTTGTCGCCCTCTTCGACATTCTTCCTTTGGTTTTGTTTTACTTTGCTAACTCTTCATTCTTCCTCCCAACCTCAGTTGGATCAGAAGCAGGTGATCCCGCCATTCAAACCTCACATATCCGGTGATTACGGGTTGGACAACTTTGACTTGCAGTTCACCACCGAACCCCTTTCTTTCACTCCCCCAAGCAACGAGTGAGTTTAATATTCTTTTATCCTCCACATCGTTTCTCGCATACATTAACTAGTCTGGCCTTTTCAACTTGAACTCCATTTCACCCCCGATTTGTCACGAAAGTTTATGGAATCGAGCACAGGCTAACATCGAATCGGTTACTCCTTTCCTACCAACGGTAGAGTGTGAAACTTGGAATACAACCATATTGTTCTGCCTTGTGTGCTAACGGAAAGACTGGAGACCATTCTGTAGACCCAGTATGTTGATGGAATGACATCGTCTTGTTATCTCTCGTTTATTCACTTTTTTTTTTTCTCTTCTCTTTTTTTTTTTTTGGAATCGTTCTTCCTGCAGCAGCGTGATGCAGAAGATGGACCAGTCCGAGTTTGAAGGGTTCGAGTACATCAACCCTCTGTTGATGTCCACGGAAGAGTGTGTCTAACAATTTGCTCTTTTTGTTTTGTTCTCCGATCGGTCGTGCCGAAGTGGTGCGAAAGACCTAAACGTTTCGGGTGAACCAAGGCCGGCAGTCATCGGCGTCGCCACTTCTCCCTCTGCGATGTTTCGGGTTGATACCTGGATGTTCTCTTAAATTACAGCAACTGCTCAATTAAAGACTTGGAATTTTACTTCCTGGATCCTCTAATGAGGGGAAATCTGCGGAAGAGGGAAAAATCAAGGCCGGGTTTTAAACTGTGTACAGATAACCCAAACCAGAGTTACAATTTCCACCATATTTGGGTTTTTGATGCATTTCCCTTCAAATACTCCCCAAAGTTGCTTATGAGAGATTTTGGAGGAAAAAACAAACAAACAACTAGATCCTAATAAATCATGATGCCCGACGTAAGAGAAATGGAAATCGTTTGTGGAAGTGACGAACAAATGCTGGGAGCCTCTGATGAAAGTCGTCGAGCGGCAAGTTTTGTTTTGATGCCGTTATCCGTTCTCCGGAATACAGTGCGGTTTTCCGATTTAATTCGACCGGATCCACTTGAATCGGAACGCAAGTCTGATTGTGGCGCATTAATCCCCCATATCACGTTCTGAGAAAAGTTAGTGATTTCAGTTGCAGCATAACAAGTACGGGGACGTATCGGTGTGGTCTGAATGCGGACGTGGTATAGAGATGCCGATTGCACAGGAACACGTACGCTGCCATTGATATTTGGAAGATGTCCCCCCCCCTTTGTTTTTCCATATTCATTTCCCTTTGCCAAATGCCTGACACTCCGGTATCTCGTATGCTTGTTCTTTGTGAAGGAACGTTACATTCTCGCAAGTCTCGCTCTCACGGCAACCTCCAGAGTTAAACGTGGCGGCGTGTCGTGCAGCCGGCGACCCGTTCCTTTAAGAACGTCCTTTATTTTTTTTTGTTTTTTATGCCGTCAGTTCAAGTTTATGTTGTCTGACACTACGACCCAAAGGTTTATAAACCACTTTTTATACGTTATGTCTTCAGTTCTTATGGACACCTGAGTTCGGATGTCTTTAGTTGTTACTCTGGTTTTAGTATTGTTGATGTTTTGGTGTCACTTTATCTTGATCATTGCATACCACTCAAATGCACTCCGAAAATGAAAGCACGTTGCCGGTGCAAGGGCATGTGCCACAACAGTGGGATGGAATAGCTAATGTCTGTTTGTTTTTATACTCCTTTTGTATTTGGGAGAATTGGTGAAATAATGTTCTGTTTTTTTTTTGTTGTTGTTTAGGTGGTGGAGTCTTGAAATGTATTTTTCAATGTTTTCATTTTATATTAAACATGTGAGTTCCTCAAGCCAAAGCTCGTTCAAGGTGTTAACTTTGTAAGCTTCAAAGCATCCCCGATGTGTACCTTGTCTCCTCGGCATGTCTTGCATGCAGCTTCACCCCCAATGTAAAGCTATTTTGATTAATAAAAATATTTTGGTTAATGGAAGCGAGGGTCAACAGTTGGGAAAAGGGGAAACGGGAGGAAAATACAGATGTGTGTGAACGGGAGACCGGATCGCAACAGGTTTCGTATCGGTCATCAGAAGGGTTGGAAAGAGGCTTCTACATGTGAAAGAAGGATGAAGAAATGGACGTAAGTTTTAATTTTCCACTCTGGAGCGTCAGTTTTTGCACGGGTTGGCAGGACGGCCCTCAAAACTGTCTCACCTTGGTTTGAATCTCGACCCCGGTATAAACCGTCGTCCCATTGTTTCAGAGGCACGGTGATTCATCAATGTGCCGTCCCTCGGATGGACGTTAAACTTGGTGTCCCGTCCACCAGCATTAGTTGGTGGACATTAAATATCTCACGGTGTCCTCGAATAGTAGGCGAGCTATTTCCGGCACCATGAACAAATTACAAATTCCCCCGATCTACAGGGGGTATTGCATCAGCAGTATAGCAGCATAGTCCTCAGTCTGTGATGCTTCTCTGCATCTTTGTGCTGCATATGAAAGAAGAACAAGATGCTTTTACGTAATATTGGTGACTATCCTTGATGCACGCAGGGGGCCCTTGGAGAATGACCTCAAAAAGAGCGGTAGACGAAGTAGATGTGCAACTCTTGCATATTTTAAGTCGTGATCCTTTAGCTGTGGAAGAGTCGAGGGTGGCTCGGAATTTATCTGCCTTTGTGAGAGAGAAGCACACATGCTGGATGCAGTTTACAGTGAGAAGATGGAGGTCACATGACCATGAACATCAGCAATGTCCATCGTGACTGTCCTTCTTCAAGAGTGAGGAAACTGATGCGGTGCATGTTCCAGAAACAGCCTTGATCAACTGCTTTGTTCGAATTTGAATGACCTTCTCAGGGTGACTTTGCTTCGTATGATGATAGTTATTTCCCTCATTCATGTGTTAGCATAAGCATGAGGTAAAAAGCCTATACGGTATATCAGGAAATGTGTCGCTAGTCGTAAGGCAAGCTGCTGTCAGCTTTCCCTATGTGTGTCTAACACTTCTTTCCCTTTAGCTCTTTTTAATGTTTTATTCCTCTGTACTTTGTCTTTTATGTTCTTTACAAAGATTATCAAGGTTGCAGGTGTGGGTTTTGGTGGGAAAAACCGCCACCACCACCAGACCCACACCATTGAACTTGGTGAGAGGTCACGGCACGTTACCCCACTAATGAACTGGGCTCGCAAGCCAATAACAGCCGTGTGGGGTGGGGCCAATGACCTCACTGGAAATGGGGGGGGAGTGAGACAATAATGGGGAAGCATCAAACCGTGGGGTCGGAGAGATTCTCCAGGACCCCACGAAGAAAGGTCATCACGAGACGCACCCTGCCTGCAGCACTCCTTCCACTGGAGCCCCCACCTCACGCCGTGCCCAGAACCTGTGCTTGTGGCATGAACTGTTTCCCGTCAGGCCAAATACACCTTGGATCTTGCTCTGTCCCGCCGGATGCAGCTCCGGTATTTCTGTCTTGTCCATTTCTCCCTGATTATTATTATTATTATTATTATTATTATTATTATTATTATTATTATTATTTGTGGAATTTCTGAGGCCTTCAGGTTTTATCTAAATTAAGGTGTTGCTGCATGTACGAAACTCGGAGTTTTATTTCCCTCGCCGAAGGAGACGGTATTACATTTGAGTCCGTTTGTCTGTCTGTTTGTTTGTTTGTTTGTCCACACGGAACTTTTGTGTTTTTCTCCGCAACCTCTTGGCGGATTGAGACAAAATTTTCACCATTGGTGTGACTATTCATGTAGAATGGTTTAATGATAATCATGACGTCATAGCTCACGTGGTGTCGCAGCCATGTTGGAAAAATCTTTGGACCTCTGTATCTCTGAAACCGCACCAAGGAAAAAATTGAAATTTGGCACACAGCAAGTACTCCTTATGGGGAATAAGTGTGATTTTTTCATGACGTCATAGGTGCTTTTGTTATGATGTCATACTTGCATATGTAGAATGCTACATCTCATCAGTATGAAAATTTGAGGGCCATCTCGGGATAAAATGGTCTAAAAAAAAAAAAAATTGATGTCATCGGTCACATGATTCGGCAGCCATATTGTTTAAAAAAAAAAAAAAAGAAAACTTAAAAAAATCGGCTTCTCTGAAGTGGCTGAACAGGTTGAGGCAAAATTTTACACTTATGACCGCCTATTCACGAGGAACAAAATGTTCACGTATGACGTCATAGGTCACATGGTTTGGTTGCCATTTTGGATTTAACCTAAAACCTATAAAAGAAATCTCCAGAACGGTTGGACAGATCGAGGGGAAACTTCACACAAATGTTCCCCAAGCCAAGGGTGTAACAATTTGGTTAAGGAATAATTGATAGGTCACATGGTTTGGAAGCCATATTGGATTGAAGAAAATATTAAATAATGTTTTCTCATGGAAACAATCGAAGTGAAGCTTCGCAGTTATGATCTATTAGTGATGGGGGATGCATGTTTTAAATTTCAACTTGATCGGACGCATGGTCTGGCGGCCAGAATTATTTAATATCTTCATCTGGGTTCTTTTTTTGTTTTGTTTTTTAAAACATAAGGCTCACTTGGCGGTGCTTGGATGGGTTTGAGGGTGGAGGAGTAGCAGCTGCAATGTGAATCCTATCCAGGTTCCTCCTGATGACTTCATCTTTTATTTTTTCTTGTTCAGGTTCCTTCTGATGACTCCAATGCAGGAGTTGTACATATTTGCTCTTCCATTTGATTTGAATTGAATTAATTTTAATCCCATTCTGAATTCAATTGAAAAAATATATTAAAATGTCATGGGTCAGGGTCAGGTGTCCGATCAAAGCGGGACGTCTTGGTACCCCGGTCATCACTGTCAGCAGTTATAAAGTGACAGTTCTAATTGTCTCTTATCAATTACATAACACACCAGTACACAAACTACGCCACATAAACACCGCACAAAACAGGCCTGGTCAGCCAAGTCGTGAAAGACTTGGGCTGGAACATGGACAGTATTATTAATATATAGTTGACATCAACTCCGGTTAAACTTCAGCATTCTCACGTTTGTGGAATCTAAGCCACGCCCCCCCTCATTCATCCAATCATGTTGCTCAGAGTGTAATCTCAAGCGTCCTCTCTCGCTAACTCCTCCCCCTTTCCCCACCCCCTTTTAAGGCTTCTTCTTCTTCTTCTTCCACCGCTGGTTTTTGGCTCCCTGTTCCCCATTTGATTTTTTTCCCGAGCAATCTGTGAGCCTGCTGCCCTCTGTCGTTGAGCTCCAACACGAGTCGACGTTTTTTGTGCACAACAAGTTGATGAATTTATCAATAAATAAGCAAACGAGTAAATAGATCCATTACTAACATTGTTTGAGTTCATTTTCCCAGCAGATGACGGTCAAAAAATCAATTCGCACTCGTGAAAGAGTAAATATCAGCCATAAGTCGATATTTCCGTGAGTTTCAGGGAAGTTTTAACGTCCATCTCCCTATACGTTGTTGAAGTCACCGAATTATTATTATTAGCACGTTGTGAATTTTATTTGCGTCACTGGATATAATTGTATCAAACACATTATGGTGGAAATGGAGTAACAAGACTATATACTGTTCGGAATCGATTAGGCCTGCTGCAGTTGAAGGACGAAAATGTATGATAACGTGGTTGTCATAGTAACCAAGTTGTCAACGTTTAAAGTCTCGTTGGAAATATCGCGATAGTTGAAGCGAGACGCGGCTTGTCCAACATGGCGGAGAGACGGCGTCACCGGAGGAGGTTGAAGGTGGTGACGTTTCTCTCGGATCCTTGATACGAGTCCGTGTTTGGTGCCGGTTTTATTTGCCCCTTTTTTATCAGTCCTGCGTTTTCCTCCGTGAAATGGCCGCGTGTTTTTTGAGGATCGTGACCACGTCCTCCGTCCACATGTCCCGGCATGATGATTCCTCGGCCGGTGAAACCCGCTATCCGTGGCAATGCCTCGCGCGGCCCTCTTCACGGATCTGCTTGTTCACTTCGTCTCGTCCTGACATTCTCTTATTTTAATCATGGGATTTTATACCGATGTTTTTTTTCTTTCCAAGAGTTATTTTATGTGATAACTACAAAGCTTCGTGATGGGATGTGATATGATCCTCCATTTACCGCAAGGTTTATATAACTTCCAACATTATTGGTGGTGGATGGACCGATGTGATGGACCGATGATTACGGGAAGCGCTGGTGGAGGGGGGAGGGTTGTGGGTGCTGGTGGAGGGGGCGGCGGTTGCGCCTGCCGGTGGAGGAGGGGGGGGTTGCGGGTGCCGGCGGTGGTGGAGGGAGGGTTGCGGGTGGTGGAGGGGAGGGTTGCGGGTGCCGGCGGTGGTGGAGGGAGGGTTGCGGGTGGTGGAGGGGAGGGTCGCGGGGGCCGGCGGTGGTGGAGGGGGGGTTGCGGGTGGTGGAGGGGAGGGTTGCGGGTGCCGGCGGTGGTGGAGGGGAGGGTTGCGGGTGCCGGCGGTGGTGGAGGGAGGGTTGCGGGTGGTGGAGGGAGGGTTACGGGTTTCGGCGGTGGTGGAGGGGAGGGTTACGGGTGCCGGCGGTGGTGGAGGGGAGGGTTGCGGGTGGTGGAGGGGAGGGTTGCGGGTGGTGGAGGGGAGGGTTGCGGGTGCCGGCGGTGGTGGAGGGAGGGTTGCGGGTGGTGGAGGGGAGGGTGGAGGGGAGGGTTGCGGGTGGTGGAGGGGAGGGTTACGGGTTTCGGCGGTGGTGGAGGGGAGGGTTACGGGTGCCGGCGGTGGTGGAGGGGAGGGTTGCGGGTGCCGGCGGTGGTGGAGGGGAGGGTTGCGGGTGCCGGTGGTGGTGGAGGGGAGGGTTGCGGCTGGTGGAGGGGAGGGTTGCGGGTGCCGGTGGTGGTGGAGGAGAGGGTTGCGGCTGGTGGAGGGGAGGGTTGCGGGTGGTGGAGGGGAGGGTTGCGGGTGGTGGAGGGGAGGGTTACGGGTTTCGGCGGTGGTGGAGGGGAGGGTTACGGGTGCCGGCGGTGGTGGAGGGGAGGGTTACGGGTGCCGGCGGTGGTGGAGGGAGGGTTGCGGGTGCCGGCGGTGGTGGAGGGGAGGGTTGCGGGTGGTGGAGGGGAGGGTTGCGGGTGGTGGAGGGGAGGGTTGCGGGTGGTGGAGGGGAGGGTTGCGGGTGGTGGAGGGGAGGGTGGAGGAGGGTTGCGGGTGGTGGAGGGGAGGGTTGCGGGTGGTGGAGGGGAGGGTTGCGGGTGCCGGCGGTGGTGGAGGGGAGGGTTGCGGGTGCCGGCGGTGGTGGAGGGGAGGGTTGCGGGTGCCGGCGGTGGTGGAGGGAGGGTTGCGGGTGCCGGCGGTGGTGGAGGGGAGGGTTGCGGGTGCCGGCGGTGGTGGAGGGAGGGTTGCGGGTGCCGGCGGTGGTGGAGGGGAGGGTTGCGGGTGCCGGCGGTGGTGGAGGGGAGGGTTGCGGGTGCCGGCGGTGGTGGAGGGAGGGTTGCGGGTGCCGGCGGTGGTGGAGGGAGGGTTGCGGGTGGTGGAGGGGAGGGTTGCGGGTGGTGGAGGGAGGGTTGCGGGTGGTGGAGGGGAGGGTTGCGGGTGCCGGCGATGGTTGAGGGGAGGGTTGCGGGTGGAGGGGGTTGAGGTTGCGGTTGGAGGGGTGGGGGATGCGGGTGTCGATGGTGAATGACGGTTCCGGGGTCATGGAAAGACTGCTGATTATCACAGTAACGTTGAGGTAAATTCTTAGTATTTATGAAACCTTTTTTTCTAATGTTTGAGGCATTTAACGTTCTCAGTGCTTTTCCAAGGTCCGATCTCAAGACGTGTTTTTAAAGTGTGTAACGGTTCAGGGATTTGTAGCCTTTTACGCCTGTAACATGGTACGTTGGCCCAAGAAAGAATCTCATTTTTCAATTGTGCTGTGTGTAGGGCGATGTTGAAGAAGAAGAAGAGAAGTTGGACACTGCTGTGGCCAAGTATCTCCGTTTTAAATGTCCGACAAAGTCATCCAGCATGATGGGTCAGAGGGTTGAGTACTTTACAGGTGTGTAATGGAGGAATAATGGGATTTGACCAAGGTGTTCAAGTTCTACTAAATGCTAAATTAATCCTTTGACTTGATTTCTAAGAAGTATTTTATTTTTATTTTGGCAATTTTGTATTCTGGAATAAACTGGTTGCCCAACATTATTAGTCTTCGACACCAAAGGTATTGTTCTGTTGCTGTTTTTTTCCCTTGCTTGTTGGGCAACATCTGTCATGCTGGAGCAGCAAATAATCTCGGTGGAGCATTTGTTGAAGCCTCCAGATGGTGCTTGTATCCAGAGGGATGTCTTCTGTATCCCCAACCAATTATATGAACCACCTGCAGCCTCTTGGTTTTGGATTATATTGATCTGGTGACAGATTGAGAGGAAATGCCGTGGTTGTGATGCCACGATACCTTTGTGTAGGCTCGCGAGCGGTGGACGTGTTGCTCGAGTCGGACTGGGCGACAGGCAAGAAAGGAGCACCACTTCTCTTCACCGGCCGCGATACTGCTGTGCATTTCTGCAACAAGTTTGTCAAACAACACTTTAATTTGTTAACCGACTGAGCATTGCTCTTCAGCTTGTAAGATCTTCAAACGATTGTCCTGGTGCAAGTTCCAAGTTTGAATGGCGCGTTGCTGTGATCCCGCACGTTGGCGGTCCACGATTGAGAAACTATTTAATTTCAGTCGAATTATTGTATACCCACGGTCAGCCAAAAATCGTGACTGTATTTTATACAACAATGTGGGAAATAAGAAGCACGTTGTGTTGAATATAAATAAGATGGAAATGAAAGCACACTTTGGAGATTGTTCACAATGTATTTTGTGAAAAATCACATCCAGGAAGTGACTGCCACAGGCATCCACACAAAATTGTATCCACCGCACAACACACTCCATCACTGATGCCAGTGTTTCCGACTGAATGTTCCCGATTTCTCTACGAATATTGTCCTTTATTTCCTGTAAGGTAGTGGAGGGTCCTGTTGAACATGAATCCGCTTGTTGGCACTTCCAAAAACCTGCAGTTTAGCAGTTCTTTTGGCTCCGACGTCGGGAATGTTGAACGCCATCTTGAACAATCAAATTTTCCGCTCTTACTGCTCCACTGCTTTTAAAAAAAAAACGCTTTCGATGTGAAGACGAACAGAGATACTTCCACCAAATCAATACTGTGCTCTCGTGAGACGATTGAACGGCGAACGGAAGCAAGTAGTCGCTTTTAACAGTGCTGTATTTTCAAAGAAGAATGCTCCAGTGGCGTAATGGCTGACGCGTCCACTCCGAGTCAAGGAGGTTCGGGTTCAAACCCCGTCCAAGTCCTACCAAAGACTTATGATAATGCAGGTTTTGATGGGCGTAATGGCCGTTTCTCGCATTGAAGTTCCTCGTAAGGGAATTGTTGCACGCAAAGCGAAAAGCCGGATTAAGCGATTGGCTCATCTCCGTCTTTCTGTGCACAAATGTCAGTTGATGATCGGGGAACGACGACTTTAAATTAAATGTTGTATTTGCAACATGAATCGGAAAACGAATCTGTAATCTAACAGTAATTTGTCTCGATCAATCATGCATGCGCAGAGGAGTGAGATCATTTTTTAAACGGTGAAGCCGCTTCAATATTTGACTGTCCTTCCATCCATCCATCCGTCAAAAATGAAGAAGAACCTTTCTAACCTCTTCTTCTTCTTCTTTCGGCTGCTCCTGTTAGGGGTCACCACAGCGGATCATCCGTATGATCCGCACAGTGATTTGGCACATGTTTTACGCCGGATGCCCTTCCTGACACAACCCTGGTCGCCTCTTACGACACAGGGATATGGTACACCTATTTTAACCGGGGTATACACCGGCCCAGTATACTGGTACTCATTTCGCCGACCTCGGAAGGATGACAGGCTGAGTCAACCCCCTGGTGTATTGATTCAGTGGCCCAACGGGGCTTGAACTCAGGACCTCTTGGATCCCAAGCCGCTGTCCTAACCACTGCGCCAACACCAGGCTCAAAGAACCTTTCTAACCCGCCGTGTTTAATTTGAAAGGGTCCCAATGGGTAATTCTAAATGGTTTTGTCCATTACTAGGCATTTCCTATTTCATATTAAAAATGTTAAACTGAACTGCTTCCTTCAGACATAGGTGAGGTATTTATTTATTTATTTTAAGTCTGTCTGCTTGCCTGTCAGTGAAACAACATTGTAAATCATTCCAAACACAGGAAACTTACTGTTTTTAAGGACGTCATAAAGGACACAACAGGCATGAAGAACGAATGTAACGTGCAAGATAGGATGGTGTAATCAACAGTGCATCAGTGGCGGGAAAATGGCCGTAAATTGTGGAATTTATTTCTTTATTTATTGATTGATTTGTACGACTTTTACCATCTTTATTTTATTTAAATAGAATTATGCACCTGAACACTGTGGATGACAACTCGTCTTCTTTGCCCTTTGAGAACCCTTCCGCTTAGCAGTACTCAGACATGTTACATAAGGTGGTGTATAAGATTGCTTCAACAGCGCTAAGCTTGTGGAATTTTCTAAAATGATCTTTAAAATCATTATTTTAGTCGAATTGAAGTACGTATGTACTTGAGCACTGCGTGGGGTAACATGTTCTACGAGTGTGAACTCTCGTTATCCCCAGGTCAAACTTGGTACAAGTATGTATCATGATGTGAAGATTAACTGATTAGATTACGGGGTCAAGAGGTGTAACGTGTTTTTTATGCCTCCACTGACAAAATTGCTGGAGACATTATGTTTTTGGGTTGTCCGTGCAAATTAACCTCCGACATCGAAGATCGGAGGTTACTGTTTTCACCCCTTTCTGTGTGTTTGTTTGTTTGTGAACAGTATTATGGAAAAACTCCTCGACGGATTTCGACAAAACTTGGTGGGGGGGTTAGGTATGGTCCAAGGATCATGCCATTAGATTTTGGACTTGGTCCAAAATGCAATATGGCCGCTATGGTGGCCAATTTGAAAAAAAATATTTGAATCTTTTTTTTTTTTGCATTTCTACGTTTTAAGTGATTTCCAACCCCCCTGCCCCCCCCCCCCAAAAAATTAGAGAAAAAGATTTTTTGCAACTTTTTTTTTCAACAAAATTTCGATTTCTTTTTTTTGCATTTCTCCATGTTTTAAGTGATTTCCAACCCCCCCCCCCCAAAAAAAAATTGTTCGAGAAAAAAAAATTTGCAACTTTTTTTTCAACATAATTTTGATGTTTTTTTTTTTGCATTTCTACATGTTATAAGTGATTTCCAACAAAAAACATGCCAAAATTATAATTGCGGCTGATTTTGGAACTTCACGTGGATATACCCACGTAAAATCAATTTCTGTCTCAATGAATCTAGTTATGACGAATGAATTGAGTATGTAAAAGAGAAAGTTGCAAACTATAACTCTGTGAGCACTGTTGACATCAAATTGAATGAATAGGATATCAGGTTCACTTGAGTGACCTGATATCACTCAAGTGATATTGGTAGCAGTATTGGCCGTGGAGGTTTTGTAGCAGTAATACCTTTTGTAGCAGTATTGGCCGTGGAGGTTTTGCACTCTACCGAGTGCTCCCCCTCTAGTTTTCTCTGTTTTCACTGAAACCTCTTATCCGATTGACAATATTTTACCATAGGTGTGACTACTCGTGTGGAATGTTTTAATGATAATTATGGTGTCATAAGTCGCATGGTGTGGCAGCCATGTTGGAAAAAAAAGGAAAAACTTTGGACCTCTGTGTCTCTGAAACCGCACCAAGGGAAAAAAATTTAAACTTGGCACATGGCAAGTACTCCCCATGGGAAACGAATGTGATTTATTTATTTATTTATTTATTATTTTTATATTTTTGATGATTGTGTCAAAGGTGGCTTCATTATGACATCATAATTACATACGTCAAATGCTTTATCTGATCGGTATGAAAAATTTTGAGGGTCATCTTGGGCTTAATTGTATGGGGGAAAAATAAATTGATGATGTCATCGGTCACGTGGTTTAGCAGCCATTTAAATTGTTTTTTTTTTAAAGGTCAGAGGTCATGTTAGGTAAAAATTGTTACTGTGCTAACTTGTGAACCCTTGATCGGATTTTTCCCAAACTTGGCACAAGTATACAGTATGACGAGGATAAACTGATTAGATGGTGGCATCAAGGTCAAAGGTTAGAGTCCATGATAGGTTTTCGTTACCGAGATAACAAGAACGGCTGAAGGGATCTGAGTCAAACTTGGTACACTTATGTATAATGATGTATCAATCAACTGATTAGATTATGGGCTCAAGAGGTCAAAGGTCATGTCAGGTAAAAATGTGATATTTGAGAACAGCTGAAGGGATTTAAATCAAACTTTGTACAAGCATGTGTAATAACGTGGGTGGAGGCATATCTGGTGACGTCGAAGAGTGCCCTTGTGTTTTTTTTTTTTTTTTTTTTTTTTTTTTTGACCCCTGGTTTATGTGCCAGGGGGTGGAGAATTAGGTTCACAGGGGTCAAAACGGGAGAAGAAAATGGAATCAAAATTTGATATTGGGTCATTCCTGGTGGAACTTTATGCAATCTGTCAACTTCGCTCTTGGTGGGAAGCATGGGGATTTGCAATGGTGCGTCATCGACTTCTCTAGTTATTATTATTAATGGTCAGCCTGTCAAATTGTATCGAGTGTTCCTCAGTGCACCCTTCCCATGTCCTTTTTTTTTTTTCTTCTTTTCTCTACACTCATTGGGGTAGGTAAAGTGTTCTTTTTAATTGACTTGCACTGATATTTATCCTTCAACTAAAGCTTGCATTTCATTTCGATTCGTAAACCTTAGTTTCTGAGTGGCAAGGTAAATGCATAACATCAGGAAAACTTTCCTCTATGAGTCTGTTTTTTTTTTTTTTTTTTTTTTTTTTTTTTTTTTGATGAAATTTGCTTTCAAAATGCATGTCGTGTCGTCAGGCTGCTGCAGAGGGAATACTTCAGTCGGGGACTCAAAATTGCACGCAAGTCTGAGAGGGAGAAAGAAGGCAAACGAGAGGACGAGAAGAAAGGGAAAAGGGATGAAAAGGTGCGAGAACGGGGGAAAGAGAAAAAGGAGAAAGACAGGAAGAAGGAGAAAGAACCCGAGGAGCAGGATGAAACAAAGAAAGATAAAAAAGTACGTTTTGTAGCACCTTCTCTCCGGTGAAATATCATGGGCCATCGACGTGTTTGTTACTCAAGCAAATATGGGTAATTTATTTATTTATGTATTATGTAGCAAAATAACCATCTCAAACAGGTGTTTAAAATGTACAGCATTCTAACTTGAGGTTCCGTGTGGATTGTTTCCTTTGTAACCATGCTAATGGTGACGCGGCATGTACATCCTCCAGGACGATGATCCAGGGAGCCCAAAGAAGAAGAGGAAGAAGATGGTATTACACGAACAACAGGTTTTCTTGGACGGCAATGAGGTGAATGAGTGGTAAATGAGAAAAATAGCAAAAACGAGTGCTTGACAGGCCGTCGGCATGTAACGGCTCACACAGACATGACTTGTGCATTCGATGGACTTACAATTTAACCAGGGGGTTTGTGTGTACAGATCTATGTCTGGAGCTATGATCCTGTACATTTCAAGACATTTGCGTTGGGGTTGTTTGTAGGTGAGAGAACCCATAAAGTGGCATAATTTACTCTGGTGAGTGAACACTTGAGCAATATTGCCAGGGATCCCTTTGTGAGATCATCTTTCTGTGTGCAGTTGTGGGTGTGATCGCTGCAACTTTGTTCCCACTCTGGCCAGCGGGTATGAAGGTGGGAGTATACTACCTGAGCGTTTCCGTCGGTTGCTTTGTCGGAGGCATTCTCATCATGGCTGTTGGTGGGTATTTTCTATGCTCGTCGATTTGTGGGATTCCCCCCGACCACCCCTCCCCGAAATGCCTCCAGTTTTACTTTAGCATAAGGAGATCTCTTCCCCTTTCTTCCACCCATGTATTGCACAAATTTTAAAGTAGAAATAGTTGGCGACGTATCACTTGATAATTTGCTTTCATTGTGTGCTTTTTATTTAATAATTTATACAAATGCTCACACACACATGAACATACAGACGGATACTTTACATGAGACACCGCAGGGCTGTTGGATAAGACAAACACAGCTACTGAGCTTTGGGGAAGTGTTGTCACTTCTTGGGGTGCTCTGGGTACCGCGACATCACATCACAACAATGGCGCTGCCTTTCTCACCACACTCAGCGGGGCATTTCCGATGGAGGAATTTCCTCTTCCCCATGGATGCCAACCCACAGCGATTGTCCATGCTCTTATACTTTTAAATGCTGAGCGTTGAGCAAGGAAGCAGAATGTACCATTTTTTTTTAGCTCACCTGTTCGAAGAACAGAGAGCTATCGCGATACCCCCGGCGTGAGCGTGAGTGTCAGCGTGAGCGTGAAAATGTTAAAGTTTTTGGTGCAAGTTATTTCCTTTCTAATGTTTTTATCTACCACACTATTTGTTACTGATTACAATATACAAATACATATATTGCTTTAAAATTATTTGGATCAGACTTCACTGCAATGCTTTATAAAAAAAATATTATTAGACGAGTCTTTTAAAAACGATAAATGTATAAACAGGCGAGCATTGGGTGGCTTTGACACCGACTCTCTGGTTAGTCTTTGGTATGACTCGGCCAAGGTTTGAGCCTCCAACCTCCCAGACTCGGAGTGGACGGTCAAAACCATTCCATCACTGAGTCTGTTAATGCTGGTGGAAATGCTCGATTTGATTCCTGTGCTTCAACGTTGTAATAATGATTCCGTCCGAGCCCGCCTTGCTGGTGTAGATGAAGTTTTCTGCAAGTGGATGTACCCTTCACATTTTCCTCCTTGTGCCTTCCTCAGCTCGGTGCATCCTGTTTTTCCTCATCTGGCTACTTACGTGTGGGCGGCATCACTTGTGGATTCTGCCGAACCTCACAGCAGACGTCGGGTTTTTAGACTCGTTCCGTCCACTGTATACGTACGAGTACCGTGTTGCAGAGACTAAGAAAGTAACATGTGGAGACGGTGATAAATCCGACGAAGGTGCCACGTCCAGCGCCACGACGGTGTTGGAAGCAGACGAACAGAATTCACAACCCAACAGCGAAAACAGCAGTGGGAATGACTTTGAAATGATCACGCGAGGTGATCTGGATGGAGTCTGTGGCTCCAGAGAAAACAGCGATAGGGAGGAGAGTTCCAACGGTGGTGAAGGTTCTGCAGGAAGTGAGGTTTCCATCGGTGGGGACGGCGAACGGCCATAAAGCCAAGATAGGTCTAGCGATGGTGCAGGTATCTTGCTGTCACTCTTATTTTGCTACAAGGTGCCTCTTCTCATTGTTATTGTTATTATTTTTTTGTAATTATTTTTACTCTTCATACCAGTCATCCAGCAGACTGCACTCGGCTTCAGTATGCATTAGCAAAAGTATGCCTTACCCCCTTCCCCACCCCATTAAAACCTGGCCATCGCCCCCCCCCCCATATATAGCCGCACAAACTGCTGTTAAAACATTCCTGCAAGTGATGTGGATCCCTCACGTTGTGTGGTGCTTCCGAGTAGGAAACTAGCTTTTGGCATATCGGAGGTTCTTGAATCGGGGAAGTGGGATCTTTTGCATCAGTGTCTGTGTGACATTGTTCAATGAGAGGTAATAGATTTTGGAATGCTACTAATCGCTCATGCTTGCAGTTATCTGCTGGTTCCATTTTGGGGTTTATTTTATTTTCTCGTCTCCCCCTTCTGGTTTCGGGTTGAAAAACGAGCCCTGGTATGCCAACCTATAATTTCCAGCAATGTTTAGCCAGTGTATGGTTTTTGTTTTATTCACTTTGGCAAAGGTTTGGCAAAAATCGCCGGTGATTTGATCAATATGTATAATCATACGTCTGATCGGATTGAATGAAGTAAGCAAGTGTCGCGTTATACAGTGCAGTATTCTAATTCTCGTTTTGAACTTTAAGTGAACAGGGTGTTGACATTTCGCTGTGATTTATCTTGTACCTCTTTCTTGAATGGAATCTTGTTGCATTTCTAATGAGGCTATGCTTATGATGCACACACGTTTTTTTTATCAATTTAAAAACCGAACATCCACAAAGCAATCAATGTCCACATGAGGCTTTAAGTCGCGAAAGGAAAAAAAAAATTAAAAATCGCCATTTCCATCAGAGAACTAATGGTTTGTGATGCTGGGAACAATGATGGATGCTATTGTTTGTCTGTTGTCGACCGATGTCCTTGTAATCCTGTTGTAGTCCACCGTCGTCTACTAATCTTTGTCCTACCTGTGATGTACGTACTTCTCCATGAGCCTCAGACCACTTGATAAAATAAAGGGGAGTTTTTTTTTTTGGGGGGGGGGTTAATTTTTTTGTCTGTCGAGGGAACGGCAATACTTGTACCGGGAAGTTGTTTGTTTGCTTGAAGTGTAACTAAACGGCACAGGTTGGACTTTGATGGTTTATAAAAATCTACAGAAATTCTCTTCGACCAAGAACAGCATTGTTTCTCTTTTTGGTTCTTTTTATTTTGCTCATGAATTTGAATCTCCAAAAAAACACACACACACACTTTGTTTGGAATTATGGCCTCTTTTTTTTTTTAAATGATCATTTCCTCATCGTTTAAGTGTTAAGGTAGGCGAAGAGGGATCATCTTCACCATGCTACTCCAATTAGCTAAAAGTTCATTATGACCATTTATTGCTGCTAATTTTAATGCAAAATGCAAATATTTTCACAAAAAATGACCTGTTTCCTTCTAAATCCCTTTTGCAGTCGTGGGTTCAGAGCAATTTAAATTTGCTCTTTAAGTGGTTGGGTGTGTTTGTGTTAAGGGGGGGGGGGGAGGGAGGGTGCCATGCACACTGCAATCTCAAGTGATCTGATTAATCTCCAGCTCTGATGGCTGATATATTGATCTTTTTCCAGGACTTTGCACTTCCGTGACTTGTGGTCGAGAATTGTTGTTGAGGTCCGCTTGTAATGGAATCCGTTTGGTGGTTCGTAAAGCAATCTATTTTGCTCAGTTATTAGTCAAACCAATGTGAACTATAAAATTGAATGCTACCTGCTGGGTGACTACATCCCTTGAGGCTGAATGTACAATCTATTTCATTTTCATTACGTGCTTGGAGCAGTGCTGCAAGCTTCTTTTCATTGTTGCCGATCCATTGTGCTGCATTATTCTTTTCTTTTAAACAAAAATAAATTTTTTTTTTGTGTGTGTGTTTATTCTGTATCTTTCTCTCAACTTGATTCATGTTTTAACACTTCCACCCCCCCCCCCAACCCAACTCCACACTGCAATAAAAAAAGAATATACATTGATGACCTCATTCATGAAATAGCTTGGCATCTTGACTTTACACCTTAATTTCTCTGCAGGTATATTTCATAATGAGAATATTGTGTGAAAGATGGTTGTAAATGCGGAAGCATGGCCATAAACTAAGGCTCCTTACCCCATCAGACCCGCGTCACATATGCTCAGTTCCTTCTGACGTTTGATTTGGTTATCAGTATGCAGGCTTTACGTGCTCATGATTCCTATTACCACACCAAATGGATACTTTTGGAATTTGAAGGTTCTCTTGCAGACATGATAGTTGAGTTAATGTCCTGCCTCCTCCCCCCCCCCAAATAAAACAAGATGGTGTAATTGATCAGTCTGGTAATTACATAATGTTTTGCTGTAACTCCATTATTCCTCACATCTGTCTCTGAAGCTGCCTTCGTACTCTTACCTCCCGGCTTTCTTGCAGGCAGTGCACCTCCACCTCTTGTCACCCTCTCCCTCTCCCCTCCAATCCTGAATCATAATCTTTATTATCCCCATGAACTCTTCCTAAGCCAACCTCCTAACTTGCTGATTTTGGTGTTTCCTCCTCTGCTTTCCCTCTCTTCCTTTCCTTTCCTTTATTCCCTTCCCAGTTGCCTTACCATCCCCCCTGTTAATTTAATTTTGCTCTTTGTTGAGCCTCTTGTAGAGGAGGAAAAAAAACAACTCATTCTATGACTGGAAATGATGTGAGTCTGCACCATTACTGGTTAGGTAGCATCCATCATTGTTCCTGTAACTCGTATCACAACTTCCCCAGAAGAGGTGAGCTGGACCAATTTGGCTCCTGATACATTTGTAACCTTACAAGCAGGTTGTGTCTAAATGCAAGGACACCTGTTGTTGGGGGGGGTGGGGCAGGGGCATACAGGTATGCCTGGTGTTAGCTTAAGGGCTAGAGGGTGGGCGTGGGATCCCAGGGGCCTGAGTTCAAATCCTGCTTGGTTGTTGAATTAATACCAGGTGGGTTCACTCAAGGCTGGAGAGGAGATGGTACAAGACAAGACCACCGACCAACCTGCGGTGATTGAGTGAGAGACCCAAAGACTCGGTCTCATTGCAGGAGATACCAATGATCCGAAATGCTTTGGTTTCCACAGTGTGAAACCGAGAAAGGTGGGAGGCGGGAGCACCAGCCCAAAGGGAGAACAGTACTCCGTCAGGGTGCAGAAGAAAGCTTTGTCTGTGGTCAGGAGCTCAGGTGGGCTGAGGAAGGAGTTTGCAAGATTCCCAGTCGGCGACTGGCTTTGGAGGCCAGCTTGGAAATGTGGCTTTCCCAGGAAAGATCATGGCATATAGTGAGATCCAGAAGCTTGAAAGAAAGGACTTCTTCAAGAGGATTGTTGAGAAAGTGGGGGGGGGGGGGGGTTGACTCATCTCGAGTGACCTGATCAGATCTGCAGCGGGCAAAGAAACTACAGCTTGCCGGTCTGACAGATGGTACAGCAGAGGGCAGAGTCAACAGCAAAGAGATGGAGGATTTTCCAGAGAGTCAATTGATGAAGAACAGGGCCCAGAACGCTGCCTTGAGGAACTCCATTTTGGACAGGAAGAGGGGATGAAAGAACTCCATTGAGGGCCACACGTTGGCTGTGAGCCATGAGTGGAGATGGCCTTGGATACCATAGGAACAGAGTTTGGTGAGCAGGGCAGGGTGCCAGACTGTGCTTGCTGGTATTGTTGGAGTGAAGACCTGTCCAGGATTGTGCCTAATATCGCAGGAGCCTGTTTAGGCAGCACCAGTGCTCTGCACAGAGTGTGGTCCCAAGGGATGGATGGGTACCTTGACCAACAGCCTCCGCCTGTTTTTGCGCACCACAGTCAACCCAGCACACACCCAACCATCCATTTGTTCTTGTCACACACCTAACTTGTTCATCAAGTTTTGTTCTGTTCCATCCACAAATTTTTGAGATATTGTGCTTTATATCAGTTTGGCTTTATCTCTTAATGGTGAAGATTCCCTTGAAAAATTCGAGTCGTCGGATTGAGATCTTCACAAAAGTCGAATTGATTCATCTTTGTCACACACCAAACCTGTCCACCAAATTTCATCCGCATCTGTCCATAACTTAGATATCCTGCACACAAACAGACAGGTATAAAAACATAACCTCCTTCCACCTTGGGTGATGGAGGTAAAAAAATAAACTACTATTTTAAAAAATATATAAAATTTCAAATCATGCGAAGTTACATGAAATTGCTGTTATTCAATGTTACTAATAAATAAACTTACACTCATCACATATGATCAGAAAAAGGTATCCATCTCCAGCGTCAGATTGTGACAGAGGGATGTCACCTCCAGATAACTCCACCGAGGACGGCGTGTCTGAAAAGAGCACGACAGCCAGTTTACCCAAACAATGAAACGTCTGATGAATGCCAACTTCATGCAACAAGAAAAAGAATGAATAAACAGAATGAAACAGCTGATGAACACCAATGTGGACTTGTGGCAGTAAGAAAAAGAATGAATAAACAGAATGAAACAGCTGATGAACGCCAATGTGGACTTGTGGCAGTAAGAAAAAAGAATGAATAGACAGAATGAAACAGCTGATGAACACCAATGTACACTTGCACGGCATGCATCCACAAAAACAACAAGCCCATGGTCCATTTAAAGTGCACCGAAGTTTTGCCAATCGTGGGAAAGCGTTCGCAAATGAACAAGGACAAATGTGTCCAAGAGCGGCGTCAGAAAGGCTTTGCCTTCACAAGAACAAAGCGGAGCTCTCTGAGCCAGCATGCGCAACGAAAAACCAAATACAGGTGAGCAACCCGAAAAAACGAAGCACGGTTCGTTGTTGCTTACATTAAGTAAGCATTCCCCAATTCTGTTTCACAAAGATATCAAACGAAACACGACAAAAGCGCATTCGTTGATCTAAAACCAGCAATCTCATTGTTCTTTTCTTTGTTTATAGAAGTGGCTAACGTTAGTTAGCCTACTAGACAAATACTAAAAGAGCATCAACAATTACTGAGTCATTGTTCTCCGTCATTCTTGAAGGAAGCTCACTCTCTAACATAAGCGGTGTTTATTCATCGCAAAAACACAATGTCATTTAAATGTACATAAATAAATCTCATGTGTTATAACAACAACGTTTTACACGATATTTACCTGATATCCATTCGAATTGTTGTAATCTTTCGAAAGAAACACATTTTTGCGCTGACAATAAAAAAGGCGATCGCAATGCATGACGGGAGACGCCGTCCACATTTACATACCGGAAGTTACGAAGGAGAGACCATGAAGCTCTCTCTCTCTCCAAGGCTGTGTTATAGTTACCAACGTATTGTTGGTTGTTTATCCATGCTTTTAACGTCAAGCAACGAAGCAGCACGTACTATGACACCACCCAGTCGGGTTCACCACGTGTCATCACCGCATGAATTCATTCTCTTGATAATACTTCAGGTTTATAATGATAAAAATCAAGATGTTTTTAAAATTATGGCGGGAAAATTTTTGTCGCAACAACTC
Source organism: Eptatretus burgeri (assembly GCF_056783735.1). Taxonomy (NCBI): domain Eukaryota; kingdom Metazoa; phylum Chordata; class Myxini; order Myxiniformes; family Myxinidae; genus Eptatretus; species Eptatretus burgeri. Next base: position 128,404,841 of record NC_140964.1, on the reverse strand, counting down.
GAGGATACAGACGCAATTCGCTGCCTTTCTCAAAACATTTTTACATCAGAGTAAAAAAAATAATAATAATAATAAATAAATAAATCACAAATAATATATATAAATATATAAATATATAAATAGAATGTACTAAAATAAATATGAAATGGGCTCAATGTCGTCTCCTCGGAAAAGAGATATAAAAACAATTGCAATTTGAACGTTTCATCGCGTTGATTTTGGCGGGAACACCCACCCCCCTACTCCCTCCCCGAAATGGATGTTGTGGCGTCGTCAGATGATGAAGGCGAACAATTAACAAAGCAGGTTTGAGAATCACACAGCAAGCTTTATTTTATTTAACGTTAATAATCAAGTTTTCTTTCATTAATCGCTCCCTATTCCGTTGTTCTTTCCTCAAAACTGATCTCAACTGGACGTAGGCCCAAGCGAGGCCTCAAGTTTAGTTGCCGACTGCTGGTTCTGTGAGGGTGTTTTAACCTTGCTCGTTTTCATGAAAGTTTTCGTGTTGCTTTTTCTGTTTGTTTTGCGACTACATTCGCGTTCGTTTTGATTTCTCTTTCATGTTATTTATCTCTACGGCAGTGGGAAAGCGTTCAATGCGGTGTATATGCATAGCGTTGTGTTCTACTTTTGCGCAACCAGGGGTGTGTTCCGCAGCGAGCGACTTGCTTGATTGAAAGCGCTCAAGCTCGTCCTGCCACGGAGCGGAGTGCTCGGCACCGCTTAACAACAAGGTGGTTTCCATGGAAACGTTGCGATCCATCATGCGACTCGAACGAATGCTGTCCGAGTTAGAAGGAGGAGCCCCTTGCCAAGCTTATCTATACACCCTCCCTTGTGCATTTAAAGGTCCAATGACACTCAAAACTTTCTGGTTATTTATTTATTAACTTGACCTTCCCAGTGAAGAAATCACCCATGTTTCTTTTTAAAATCAACAATGGGATAATTAGACCAATATTTCGAACATTTGTAGTGCTTTTCACAACTTGCTATTCTCCGCCCCTCAAAAAATTTGAGTTCAGCGAACCACAGGTCACGTGACCGTTGACGTCATCTCCAGAACGCGACTCGCACAGAGTGGATCGATTGGACGTCGCGCGCCGTATAAAGTACGTACAAATGCATTGTGCACGTGTGTTTGTTATCTCACTGATCGTCTTAATTCCTGTGATTGTTTCACGGAAAAGAAATTCTGCTTCTGAGCCGTGTATGCACAACAATCACGAGGTAATTATTTATCCCTTTACTAGCTTGTCGTAGTCGTGAACAAATCCAATACATGTATGTACAATAAAGGGCTATACCCCCATGTCCACAAAATATAAAATGTGACTGTTGAACGTTTCCATTAAAAAAGAAACTTACAGGGACATACAAGTAAAATACTAAATATTAATATTGCATCATTTCAAGGGGAAAGGAGGTAATTTTAAAATGAAACAATGTGAAAAACCTGCACCCACATTTTGCAGCTTATTGAATTGTTCGTGAAACCAGCCTGGTGGTCTCGGTACGATTCCACATACATACAAGCCAGGTATGGCTGTACTCGACATACATGGGTTTATTCGAAAGTGAAGGTGCTGCTTCCATTGGCTTGCTATTCATTAACATTTAGCCAAAATGCTGTAATAAATGAACAGGGAAAATATGTTGGCACAACTATGAAAGACAAATTTATCTGTCCTATTACACGGCCTCATATCCTCGGGACTCTTACGCATTGACTTGTACATTGTGTGCATGCTAATACAAGTTACTTGTCAACTCTATAGAGTCTAGACGAGTCCGATAAATCCGTCGTCCGTCCGACTCGTCCGATAAATCTGACGTGCTGTAGCTTTCTTTTGTTATTCTCTTTTCAGCATTGTTTTCTACTGGCGCTACATGATGACAGTCGGAATAAAATAAATAAAAATGCAACAGAACGTCAGATTTATCGGACTACTCTACACAATTGTGTCGCAAGGTGTGTTCTGCATACAAGTTTTCATCGTATCCGGACAGCGAGATTGCTTCGTTTTATGCGCGGAGAGATACGGCCGATGACATGCGCTGGCCTTGCTTGCGATTCATTCGCCGCGGTGCAACATGTCCGCTGCGCTGCGCTGGTCACGTCACCTCATTAAAATATTTCTGATATCGAGCAGTATGCAAGTCAAATTTACATTATTGAATTATGAATAGGATTTAGTCTCACCAGTTGTTTTTGCCAAGTCTTCCTTCGATGTCCTCCCGATCATCATGAATTCCGGGAATTTCATCGCCAGTTTCCTCTACTTGTCCTGCTTCGGGCTCGAACTAGTAAGGCCGTATTCCATTTCCAGCTGCCTGAACTTCACCTCCCCCGACTACGTTATCCGACAATTCTCCATCTCATTCAGACCAAAATCCTTCATTTCTCTCACACTCAGTGTCGCTACCAGACAAATCAAAGTTCATGTAATCCATTATTCAAAACCAAATGTTTGATTTTTTTTAAAGCAGAAATGAACGAAGCGTTTGAGTCGACCAATCGAATGTGGAAACACACAGGAAGCCAATAGAATCACGTAGACCACCAACCCGAGTAATTTGCGTGCAGCCTTTGTCGTTCTGGAGATGACGTCATGTGGGTTACGCGTCGTTCAGTAGATTTCGGCAGAATTTTTAGGGGCGTTCCCGAAGAGGTTTGTTTTTTTATTTTACATTTTACAGAATGAGTATTATGAAAAAACATTGTCAGATCAGAAATCACGATGAAAAACTCCTATAGGACATATATATATATATATATATATATATATATATATATATATATATATATATATATATATATATATATATATATATATATATGCAATTTCAGTACTTTTGAGTGCCATGGGACCTTTAAGGCGAGGTATTTGAAAGGGTTTTGCATGTTTGTAGATCTCGAAGAATTAGGATAAAAAGTATGAAATGCACTTTCAGTAATACTAGCCAAGTACCCACCCTCTGATACTTGTTGAAACATGTAGAGTAGTCTGTATATTGCAAGATTATTATTTTGATATTTGCGTGGTGTGTGTTTAGAGTTGTCTATAAGGGTTTGAAAGGTCTAAAGGGTATGTTCTAATAGTTTGTGTCTAAGGGGTCTAAAGTACATAATTAATAGACGTTGTCACGGTGTAACTGCCATTCAGACAGTACGTAATTTAGAGACTTAAGTACGTCGTGTAACTTTATCTCGGACACAGTCGTGAGATATACAGACATGAAAAGATTTTTATAATATAGATTATGAGTACAGTACTGCATACCGTTAACATGACAAAGTACCTCGCTTAATCTCTTGTTCCACTTACTGAGCAGCTCGGCGAGCGGCTTGCAAAGTGGATGATACGGAACAACTGTATGGAAAGGGACGACAAGCCGCTTGCTAACGGAACGCACCCCTGAATCTGAAGTAGGAGGTTTTTCATTTGTGCCCTCATGACTTGTAGTGTTTTAATGGGTAGTTGTTTTTTTCTTCCTCTTCTTCCTCCTACTGAGTATTAGTGTGTCCAGTTTTTACCTCATTTAATTGGGTTTGAGATTTTGCTCTGATTTGCAGAGACTGCGTGCAGCGATGCATTTCACTGTGGGGAAACTGTGTGAGAAAGTGGCGAATGACGAGCACGTTTCATTCAGCAAGCAAGCTGTTGCTGCGATCGCTGAGGCAACCTTTCGCCAGTGTGGTCTGTATCTCCCTCTTTCACCAGTGTGATCAATGTATGACCTTTCAACAATGCCGACAACACCTTGAGTCATCTGTAGGATTCCTTCTTTACCTCTGACATTGAAGGTGGCCGGAGGTTATGCTTTCACATCTGTCTGTCTGTCTGTCTGTCTGTCTGTCTGTCTGTCTGTCTGTCTCTGTAAGCAGGATATCTCAAAAAGTTTTATGGACGGATTCAGACGAACTTTGGTGGACAGGTTGGGTGTGTGACAAGGACGAATCGATTTGAATCTGAATCCGGATACGATAATTTTTTAATGAAAGTGATTCTTCATCTTTGAGATGAGGCCAAAAACGATATGTATATATATATATATATATATATATATATATATATATATATATATATATATATATATATATATATATATGTATATATATATATAGCATGGTATTTCAAAAAATTGTGAACGAGTTAGGAGAAAACTTTGTGGATACTGGAAATTAGTTGGTTAGGTGATGAGAACAAGCCGATCCGATTTTGGTTCAGGTCCGGATTCAGATCCAACCTATCAGTGGCAAACAAAATGTAGACTGTTCAGCTTGACGGAGGAATGCCCTCTGCCGAATGTCCGTGCTCGTGTGTTTTATGTTTATTTTTTGGCCTAACAAACGTAAAAATGTATCTTGCTTTCACAGAAGTTTTCAGCCGAGACGTGGAGACGTTTGCCAAGTAAGCACCTATTTATAAGTCAGCATTTTTAATAACCAAAGAACTGAAATATGTGATGGTTTATGGTGAACTTTAAAGTTTTTTCCCCATGACGTCATTGCCACATTGAACACACAAACTTCAGAATTGCAAGAACAGTAGTATGCACGCTGACTCTTTGCAAAAACACCGTTTATTTTGCATTCAGGGAGGGGAGGGGATTGGGGGGGGGAGGTTGTGGTGCTACAAATTTTCGATGCATCGTCCATGGGATCATATCTGTCCCTTTATATCTATATCTATATATATATATATATATATATATATATATATATATATATATATATATTGTTGCGGGCCGGGGTCCGGTGGCGAGAGCGACCACTAGATGAGGGAATTTACGTCGATTCCCACCACACTCCCCGGAATTGTAGGCCGTCGCTCACAGATAATTCCATGACACGGCGGGTCGCTTCACCGACCGTGGACGCCAATACTTCAACTACGTGACGTAGGGTCCTCCTGTCTAGAACCAAGTTACCTAATTAACCACACGGTTTCAACTACCAGTGAACCACGCCCTCTACGCCTTGCCCGAACCGGATCACTCTACCGACTCCAGTAGAGTACCAACTCTACCAACTACCTTTCTGGATCGGATGCAGCCGAGTGGAACTGCCGAGGACGTACCGGCTAAAAGGAACGGATTATCGGGAATAAAGACCGGCTAAACTTCGATCCAAACCATGTGGACCAATGGATTAAAAGACAAAAACGAGCTGGGAACGTTTCAACAATGATTTATTGACACGAGGTGAGGAAAAACATGTAGCACAGGAACAAGGTTTATTGGTTATGTTATGCAGGGGAAAGATGAGAGAGATTTAGTGCGACAATTGTACAGCAACTTACCAAAGCGGACAGAGCAGACTGGCGCGAGAGTAATAAAAGCAAGAATTACAATAATCAAAGATCTTGTACAATTTTACTTAAAAGACAGGTGCCACACTCTCAGACACACACTCAGCCAAAAGAAACCCAACAAAAAGAAAAGGGGACCCTTTTGCAGCCAGGAAAGGAGGGAGTTGAGGTCGCAGTTCTCGGTACCTGAGGGTTTCGGGGGAAGGAGTGCTCCATGGTGAGGCACTTGACAACAGTCGTACAGTTCGGACCACAGCCACACGTGTGGAGTTCGGGTCCATGGAGGAGCTTGAGTGGAGAGCGCGGAGTCCAAGGTGGGAACGGGGCAGCAGACATGACCCGACGAGAGATCCGGTCGAGGTCGGGTGTGCGCGGACCAGCACAACAGGCGGGCCGCCGAGGTGAGACGTGGGCAGACACTCCGTAAGAACGACCCCTTCAACAACTGCACACTTCCAATCCTTCTACTGCAACCTCCTTCGACCTTCCCAACCAACCAACGAACCCACCGAACACGAACCAACCAAGCACTAAGCACTTCCAAATCCAACTCCTTCCTTTCTTTCTCTCAAATCCAACCACGAACTCCTTTTCATCCCATACCACTCTACTCTGAGGATTGCTTCGTATCTTATGGATCACGGAGCTAGGGGGTTGAGCCATGGCGAAGCCGACGTCATCGTCCATCCTGATTGGACCGGGCCTTCATGCGGTCTGCCTTCCTGGGCAGGGTCTCGCCGGAGGCCGGCAAGGCCCGCCCACACCCACATGTCCGGGTCTGGGAAGGTAGATGGTGGTGCAGCTACCATAACCATCCTTGGGATTCTGCCTCAGAAAACCATTCTCTGGGTAGGCACTCGTCATGCTGTGGTTCCAATAAGAAGGGGAATAAAATAAAAGTGAAGAAATGATTTATAATCCTAACTAAAAGCCCATCGCAACGCACCCCCCCCCCCATGTCTTCCCACTACACACAAGGAAGGGGATCTATTTGCACTTGTACTAATGGCAAAACTAACTTGGGACAACTATCTGTTTTATGCATACGGTTCCTACAACCGTAACAATATATATATATATATATATATATATATATATATATATATATATATATATATATATATATTGTTGTGGTTACCAGATTCGCAAACCACCATTCAGGTCCCTTAGGTGAGGTATCTCGGTAAGTGCATGTGTAGTTAGGCCCAAACCCGTTGTCTAGTGGGAATACATGTCATTTATACGTGCTGCGACTCTTCAGGATAGCCGTTTTTCTTTTACTATCTTTATTTTGGACCAATCGCCATCACCACAACCACAACATCAACCACCAACCACAACACCGCTTCACCACAACCGCCACGACCTTTACCGTCACAACTCGCCACCATCGCATCACCGTCATCTCGCGCCACTCATGGGCACCGATGCTGGACTCGTGTAGGGCGCACGTTGAACAGCGTGTACAAAACCACGGATTTTCTGCTTCAAAAACGGATCAAAAACGACACACGCCCACTTTTTGCCGTCCAATCGGTGAGCGAGGGGCGATTTGGCCCCGCCTCCAGAACGATCGATATATGCAAATTTGTGGATCAAAAAGCCTTCACGCCCACTTTTTCTCGGGCCAATGGGGAGCGAGGTGAAAGGTCAAAGGGAGGGGGTCAAAGGCGAAGTTACGGGGGGATAAAAGGACGGTGTTCGTCAGTCAGAGGAGAGAGTCGCAAACGAGAACGAGAAGGAGTCGAGAACGAGAAGGAGTCGGAACGGAGGGGACGAGTGTGGAAGACTGGAGCCCGAAGCCTGCAGTGGCTGGAGAAGCTGAAGAGAATCGGACGAGGGGGTGCTCGCGTCGGTGCCAGGAGCTGCACGCCCGAGGGAGGCCGGCAGCGCGACCTGGCCGAGGTGGAGACGCACACCAGGGATAATAAAGATCCTCTATACCCCGAGCATCAGCAACCCCCTCCTGTTTCCCCCCGCGCTGAGATAGTGCGACCAAGGGGGCCCCGTTCCCACCCCCAGCCAGGCACTGTCCACGAGGCCCGCGGGTTGCGGGGCCATCGCCGCTCCGCGTCTCATCACCAGACGGGTAGGCCCGACCCGGTCTCGGCCTCAGGCCTGCCCCATTCTTGGGGGATTTCTTTTCCTTGGTTCTGGGTATGTGTTGTCGGCGCCGTCTGTGAAGTAGAATTGTATAAGTGTTGCCGTGTGCTCGGTAGTCGGTATTAGCTCTGCACTGTGTTTTCACTTTTATGTTTGCTTTTGTGTAAATGGAATTGTGTTTTCTTTTTTTGTGTGCATTTGGTGGAATTGTATTTGTGTGCTTTCCGTTCGTCGCGAATAAATGTGCTTTATTGTTGAACTGTTCTCCCGCTTCGCTTCGTCTTTTCCTCCATTGAATCCCCATCTTGCTTCACGTAAAGGGTTGGTAGTGGGCTGAATACGCCCGATAATTAATCGAACCGTCGAGGTCGACGATAACACCGCTCGGTTATTCTGATAGTACGGAACGGGTCGCTTAAGTGGCCCGTGTCCGAAGTCGACCTGCGGCGAGGTGCGATCGCCCGGTCTACCCTCCGCGTGGGTACTTAGGTAGTTCGAATTTGGCGAGCAACCCTATCCCACGCGGGGGCTGATTGGCTCGATCGCGGTGAGACCGAAAGGTCCACCCGTGACTGGTTCCCGGCGTTAGTCCGAGAGGGTCACGACTGGATTGTCCGTCCGGTGGGCGACGTGCCGCGATTCGAGTTACGTGGCCGTCGCACGCCGGCGGGCGCGAATACCGCAACAATATGTATATATATATATATATATATATATATGTATATGTATATGTATACATATGTATATGTATATGTATATATATGTATATGTATATATATATATATATATATATATATATATATATATATATATATATATATATATATATATATATATATATATATATATATTAGGGTTTTCCAAAAAAATGAAAGTTTGATTTTGCTGCCCCCTGATTTTGCCTTTGTTCTAATACCCCATAAGAACTTATAGGTCAAAAATGAACAAAATTCCATGATATTTAGGGGTTCCTCAAGTTGGCACAATTATGTCCATTATGGAGAGGGAATTTTGCACTGCAATGTCAAAAAGCTCATCGAGGTCTTCTTGGAAAAACTATTCTTTCATCCTATATGACTGCTGTGGTTTTTGAAAATATCAAACAACCATATTAATTGTGAAGTGTACTGCGTTGTGCATATTCGACAGCAAGTTGTCAGTTTCAGTTTGGCAAATTTCAACAATATTGTGCCAACTTGAGGAACCCCGAAACATCCTCCAATCTGCTTCATATTTGGTGTGTATGTTTCTACTGTCAAATGGAACAAAGGCACACCCAGGGAGCATGAATATTCATACTTTTATTTTTTTACCCCCTATTATGAAGCATCCTAATATATATATATATATATATATATATATATATATATATATATATATATATATATATATATATATATATATATATACTGTACTGTACTGTACCTTGCACCAGGGATACCTCCCCTGATGATTTATTACAGCGCGTGCGCTGTATACAATTGCACTGAGTTTGAAATGTCCCCGGTGTCGTCTACCACGTCTCCGGTGGGTCCGGTGTCCCCCCCCCCACGTGCCTCAAGACAGCCAATGACGGCCGTTCGGTAGATGCACTGCGTAACCTCGATGGAAATGGCGACAATTGATGGAAATACCCGAGTATTTCAATGGAAATTTGTGAAACTAATGTGTTATATATGTGAAAACCATTTAATTAATTGCTTGACGGAAAAAAACGAAGAAACGCTCCCCTCATGTACGAACGAACGAACGAACGAACGAAAGACGTCATTTCCGTCCACCATGGAATTTCGCGCCGAACGCAGAAAGCTAAGTTCTTCTTATGCCATCATTCTCTTTAATATTAGCCATAAACAAGTGTTTCGTCATGCATTAGTAGTTGAAATTTACTTACAACAAGAACGAAAAAATAATCTCCTCAGATTCAAAAAGAACGGAAAAAAAACCGAAAACATCACGTGCAGGACGACACCAATCGAGCTGAAGGAAACGATACTGTAACTGCACTGCTCCTGATTGGTCAAAGGACACCGTGTGTGTTGTGTGGTCGGTGTTATGCACGAGGATTCCAGGCTAAGTTCTTCTTCTGCCATCATTCTCTTTAATATTAGCCATAAACAAGTGTTTCGTCGTGCATTAGTAGTTGAAATTTACTTACAATCATTCTTTTGCGGCCTCCTGCCACGCTGTATCGAACGATTTCATTCATTCTCATATATATATATATATATATATATATATATATATATATATATATATATATATATATATATATATATATGTATATATATATATGTATATATATATATATATATATATATATATATATATATATTGTTGTGGTTACCAAATTCGCAAACCACCATTCAGGTCCCTTAGGTGAGGTATCTCGGTAAGTGCATGTGTAGTTAGGCCCAAACCCGTTGTCTAGTGGGAATACATGTCATTTATGCGTGCTGCGACTCTTCAGGATAGCCGTTTTTCTTTTACTATCTTTATTTTGGACCAACCGCCATGATTACAACCACAACGCCGCTTCACCACAACCGCCACGACCTTCACGTCACACCTCACAACCGTAGCATCGCCACCGTTCTTGCCCCGCTGTGGGTACCGGTGTTGGACTCGTGCAGAGCGCGCGTCGAACAGCGTGTACAAAATCACGGATTTTGTGCTTCAAAAACGGATCAAAAACGACACACGCCCACTTTTTGCCGTCCAATCGGTGAGCGAGGGGCGAATTGGCCCCGCCTCCAGGACGATCGATATATGCAAATTTGTGGATCAAAAAGCCTTCACGCCCACTTTTTCTCGGGCCAATGGGGAGCGAGGTGAAAGGTCAAAGGGAGGGGGTCAAAGGCGAAGCTACGGGGGGATAAAAGGACCGTGTTCGTCAGTCAGAGGAAGTCGAGAGTGGGAGAGTCCAAAGAAGAGTCCAACGGGGGAGTCCAAAGAAGAGTCCAGAGTCGGAGAGTCCAGAGGCGGAGAGGCGGCAGCGGCGAAGGCAGACGAGGGGGTGCTCGCGTCGGTGCCGGGAGCTGCACGCCCGAGGGAGGCCGACAGCGCGACCTGGCCGAGGTGGAGACGCACACCAGGGATAATAAAGATCCTCTATACCCCGAGCATCAGCAACCCCCTCCTGTTTCCCCCCGCGCTGAGATAGTGCGACCAAGGGGGCCCCTTTCCCACCCCCTGCCAGACACTGTCCGCGAGGCCCGCGGAGTGAGGCGCCATCGCCGCTCCGCGTCTCATCACCAGACGGGTAGGCGCGACCCGGTCTCGGCCTCAGGCCCGCCTCATCCTTGAGGGTATTCTTTCCTTGGTTTTGGGTATGTGTTGTCGGCGCCGTCTGTGAAGTAGAATTGTATAAGTGTTGCCGTGTGCTCGGTAGTCGGTAGTCGGTATTAGCTCTGCATTGTGTTTCGCTTTTACATTTGCTTTTTGTGTAAATTGCATTGTGTCTTTTCTGTGTGCTTTTGGTGGAATTGAATATGTGTGCTTCCCGTGTGCCGCGAATAAATGTGCTTTATTATTGAACTGTTCTCCCGCGTCGCTTCGTCTTTTCCTCCATTGAATCCCCATCTTGCTTCACGTAAAGGGTTGGTAGTGGGCTGAATACGCCCGATAATTAATCGAACCGTCGAGGTCGACGATAACACCGCTCGGTTATTCTGATAGTACGGAACGGGTCGCTTAAGTGGCCTGTGTCCAAAGTCGACCTGCGGCGAGGTGCGATCGCCCGGTCTACCCTCCGCGTGGGTACTTAGGTAGGTCGAATTCGGCGAGCAACCCTATCCCACGCGGGGGCTGATTGGCTCGATCGCGGTGAGACCGAAGGGTCCACCCGTGACTGGTTCCCGGCGTTAGTCCAAGAGGGTCACGACTGGATTGTCCGTCCGGTGGGCGACGTGCCGCGATTCGAGTTACGTGGCCGTCAGCACGCCGGCGGGCGCGGAACACCGCAACACTGGTGTCAGGTCGTGCGATACAAATTCATCGCCCTCCTCGCGGCACTGGTATCGGAGAACAGGAAAACGGGCTCTCCTGTCTCCGGCTAAATTCACGGGAATCGGTCCAGGGGTGAGAGAAGCGACCCCCGATTCCCTCCAAATTACGAGCGAGCCAAATTAACCCTTCACGAGAAGCAAGATGGCGTCTCAAGGCGAGCGGGTGCCGGGTGGATTAGGTATGTGTAATAGTAATGTAGAATCCATGGTCCAGGATGGAATCCCCGTGCAGGAAATGTTGATTGTGCAGGAACACGGACTCGCCCAACTGAACCCAGGGCCCGAGGTGGGTGCGGCAGCGGCCGCGGTGTATGACACCTCCCCCCCCTCTCCACCAAGACCCTTCCCCAACCCCTGCCGAAACGGCTCACTCAAGCGCACCTGACATAGCCCAGCTATGCGCCATGCTGGCGGCAATGACAACGAGGATGGATGCGAATACACAACAAATGAACGAAAAGATGGATGCGAATACACAACAAATGAACGAAAAAATGGATACATTCACAAACGAAATAAAACGCATGAAAACTAAAATGGAAACAAACATGAAGGAAGAAACGAAAAAGTTCCGGGGTGAGACGCAGAACATGGGCCGATGCCTGCAGGCGGGCATGAAGGCCGTGACAAAGGAAATAATAGTGGAGACAAGGGAGGTAAAGGGTGAAGAGTTGGCAGAGACACGGGAGATAGAGGGTGAATTGGACGGGGTAAGTGACGCACACACACACACAGAGGTAGTGGAGGATAATGGGGGTGAGCTGGCGGACTGGGTAGAGACCCAGTGCGAGCACCTGGATGGCCTCCTCCAGGAACGAGCTGAGGGAGCATGCCCCCTTGAGGCGAGTCACGACCAGGTGAGTTCGGTCGTGCTTTGCGAGGTCGAGGGGAGGAGTGCTGTGGACAGGTGCACGGAGAGCTTGGGGGGTATAGAGGCCCCGGAGACCCCTGTGGGGACACAAATCCCCAGTGTGGTTGTCCCTGTGTGTGTGGTGCAAGGCGTGGGTGCGTCCCCGTGTGTGGAAGCGACCCCGTGTGTGAGTGGTGTGGTGGCGATGGTGTCGGAGTACGTGCTTCCCAGCACGCCGTGTGTGAGTGAGGCACGGAGTGTGAGTGAGGCACCGCGGGTTAGTGCCCCCGCGTGTGTGGGTGAGGCACCGTGTGTGGAAGAGACCGCGTGTGTGAGTGTCGCCGTGTGTATGAGTGAGGTACCGCGGGTGAGTGCCCCGCGTATATGAGTGAGGCACGGTGTGCGAGTGAGGCACCGCGGGTGAGTGCCCCCGCATGCGTGAGTGAACGGCCGTGTGCAAGGTCGCTGTGTGCAAGGGAGACCGAGTGTGTGAGAGAGCGGTATGTGAGGGAGATGTCGGTTGGCATGCGGGAGCACGCAGCCGCGTCTCCCGGTGTGAATGTGATGGTGTGGACTGTGTGCGTCGTAACACGCAGGTATGCGTGGGTGGAATGGAGGCGACGACGGCGACATGACAGGAAAGAAAGCCGAGTAGCGGCTGTAGCTATTTCGGGGACCGTGCCGGGTTCACCCAGCAGTGAGCACGCGGTTCGTGCTGTGCAACGCACGAGACCGCCACGTGCTCGCTTGCGAGAGTGAAGTCCCGGTCCGGAAACGCACGCGGTGGATTTGCCGATCCCGCGGACGGACAAAGTTAGGCAGGTAAATGGATTTGGACCGGACGGGTTCTCCACGCGATCGTGTGTGTTAAGCTCCAACGGGCAAAGCACATGTGTTCGCGTGGGGAACCCCTCGAGACGTGGGGCTTGTGTTTTTTATGCGCACGGTGACGTCATGGCTGCACGTGTGGTTGGAATCCGGCAGGAGGGGTATCTCTGCCGGATGGTCCCGTCCAAGGAGGGACGAGGAACACGTGCAGCTGCATGACGTCACGGGCAGGTGCAAAGTGCGCGAGCTCTGAGTTGCCGCGCAGGTGCTGCGCATGTAAAGAGAAAAAAAAAAGGAAAACAGCAAGCCTCACTTTCGGGTGTACAGGATTCCTGGGCAAGGGGTGGAAGACCCCCTTACCCTGGGCACAGGATGGAAACTAGTTAGGGGGAAGGGTTAGCTTAGTTAGACCGACTTCATGGGGCAGGGGTAAGTCCTCATGGAGTCCGTGGAATGGATTAGTTAGAGGGATTTAGCCAGATTTAGGTTGGGAAATAAAATGGGATTATTTTGGAGACAGACAGACTTTGGATGTGTAGAGGGGACGTAGTTTAGCTACGTAGTGTTAAAAGGAACGTGCTACTAGTTTAAGGGACGACGTGGGAGCACGAGTTAGTTAGGGGAGGTAGTTAGGAGGATGGCAGAGTTCAGCGGTGTGTGTGTTGAAGAGTTGGAGAGTTGTGAGGTGAGTACTTGGTGAGTGAGTGAGGCCAGCGGGTCTGTGTGAGTGGAGCGAATGGGGAATGCATGGTGCGATGAGTGATTGGGGGGAGGAGTGACTCCCGCCCAAGGGACCCCGGGGTCAGTATAAAGTGAGTTAGGGGGTTAGTCAAATTGAAAAATGGAGGTTGTTTTGTTGTTGGTGGGAAAGTAGGCTCGAGACCCATTTGGAGGGGTGCAGGAGCCCTGTTGACGGGCTTGGGAGCGTGGCTGCGAAAGGTGAGTATCGCTGAGTGGGTACCCCGGGCACCAGGTTAGTCGGCCGCGGTAGGCCATGGGCCCATGGGGGGCCGGGATAGAGTAGTGGGCACGGGTGCGCCTGCTTGGTGCGGGGGCCCGGGGCGCCATTAGCCGCGTGGGCAGTGTTGTGGGCACGGGTGACCCTCGGAAAGGGGCCCGGGAGGCCGGCCTGCCACGTGTGTGTTTCAGGGGAGGTGCCATGGGGGGCACTCCCCGGTGTTAGGGAGCTGGTAGGCTCGGAGGCAGTGTAGTGCCCGGGGGTGCCATAGCGGGAGAATCGGCAGAGGGTCGTGCCTGCCAAAGGGAGCCACGTGTCCTAGCCAGGAGACCGTGTGAGGGCACGGAGAGAAAATTGGGGGGCGAGGCCCGAAATTGTGAGGACACCAACACAGGCGACGGGAATCTGGGTTGTTAGAACCAATAGTTTAAGCGAGAGGCGCTTGTTGAAAGCCCCGGGGTAGTTTAACAGTTAAATGGTTAGGGTAGATTAGGAGATGTACCCCTCCGCACCATCCATCCCCTCGCTGTCGTTGTGGGCCGCTGGACCCACTTTGGTTAAGATCGCCGAACTCTGGGGAGGCCATTCGGAGGCTTGAGTTGGGCCTCGACACAGGACGTTAGCTCTCCCTTATTCCCCTCCGGGAAGGGAACGTAGGGGTTGGGAGTAGGCTAGGTGACAGGATAGGTTAGCCGAACAAAGACGATAAAGGGGGTTAGGGGACGATTTACAGTGGGGAAGTAAAAAAAAGAAAATAAAAAAATTAAGTGGGGGCTAAATTGGGGTTTGACAAATTAAGGGAGTGGGTATGTACAGTGACAGGCAAAGGTGATAGGTTGGGAGGGAGACAGGTAGGTAGGTCCGAGCCCGCCTTCCGAGTGGCCAGCACCACCGCACCCCCTCCACCAACCTCCACTGAACGGCAAAGGCTGGCCAGCTTCATCGGCTGGCTGTTTTTCTTCAAGGCCTGTGCCGGCCAACTTCATCGGCAGCTGTTGTGTTGCTGCAAGGCCTGTGCCGGCCAGTTCATCTGCTGGCTGTTTTTCTGCAAGGCCTGTGCCGGCCAGTTCATCTGCCGGCTGTGTTTGCCTGCAGCGGCCTTCTTCTGCGGGCTGTGTTTGTCTGCTCACCTTTGCCATGCCATGCCCACTGCCCCACGTTCACCAGCCCCGTTCAATTTTTGCTTTGCCCCCCCCCCCCTGTTCATTTCCATGTGCGCCAGGATCAAGGCAACAGTTTGCAAGCTGCAAGAACTGCCCTGTTGGCAGCTACAACACGGGCCTGCAGTGGCGGCCCGTGCACCGTGTTTGTGTTCATCCATCCATTCGTTGTGCTCATTGCGTGTGCCACTTGAGCTGGCACGGAGACTACGTTTGTGCGGCCCATGCACCGTTGTGGTTCACTGCGTTCAGTTCAAACGGGAAGGCCTTGGACTGCGTGTGAGCAGTCAGCCACGTTCCCTGTCACCTGCATTGTTTTGAGTCAGAGACTGCATGTGGGCAGCCTGGCTCCCTGCTAACTGCTTTTCTTTTGCAGAGTTCATTGATCCTGGGCCATGGTTTAGTGTAAAATTTGTAAGTTAAGGTAAGATGTACTGTAAATATGAGTGCGCCCCCGGCATGTCTGTCTAGCGCCGGCAATTTTATTTAAGTCGTCCGTATGAGTGAGTTTGTTTAGATAGTTACGCAGCCCTCAGGTTATTTATTTTGGGGACACGAATTTGTCCGTAGCCTGATGGAGTACTGCTCTCCCCTCTGGGCTGGTGCTCCTGCCTCCCACCTTTCTCGACTTCACGCTGTCGAAACCAGGGCTTTTAAGATCATTTGCATCTCCCGCAATGAAGCTGAGTCTTTGGGCCTCTCACTCAATCACCGCAGGTTGGTCGGTGGTCTTTCTGTCTTCTACCGACTCCTCTCCAGCCTTGCCCCCCCTGCTCTCTCTGTGATTTGTCCCAACCACATTTCCACAGGTCGCTCAAGGTCCGCCAACAACCCCCTTCTGGTAAAACTACCAAAATCACGAATCACTGCTCATCTTCACTCTTTCATTCCTCTTTTTTCCCGCCTTTGGAATAAACTTCCTCACTCTATTCTTTCCCATTCTTCCCTCCAGGCTTTCAAAACAGCTGTTCACCACCACCTCTTATCTTCCCCCATCCAAATACTCGATCTTTTCTACCCGCGATAATACACCCAAGCGCAGTTCCTTCAATTCTCCTCCTTTCCTTCCTGAAAGTCCCTTTAATGTCCATCTTCCCCTCGCCATGTTCCCCGTCCCATCCCCATCCCTCTCCCTTCCACAGTTCACCTGTGTCTGTTCCCCAATGTTTTGTCCCTTCCACTCCCGCCCCTCTTGTCTCATGCCTCCTTGCTGTGAGTTGTGTGTTAGCTCTCATACGAGCCTCGACCAAGGTATACAAAAAAAAAAAAAAAAAATAAAAAAAAAAATACCATGAATGTCGCACTCAGGGATCCGTAGGTAAAATGTACTAGGGGAAAACTACACATGATGGCACACAAATTTGACGACTCGGGACGAGTCTGTAAAAAGGGGAGGGGGTAGTGTTGTGGTTACCAAATTCGCAAACCACCATTCAGGTCCCTTAGGTGAGGTATCTCGGTAAGTGCATGTGTAGTTAGGCCCAAACCCGTTGTCTAGTGGGAATACATGTCATTTATGCGTGCTGCGACTCTTCAGGATAGCCGTTTTTCTTTTACTATCTTTATTTTGGACCAACCGCCATGATTACAACCACAACGCCGCTTCACCACAACCGCCACGACCTTCACGTCACACCTCACAACCGTAGCATCGCCACCGTTCTTGCCACGCTGTGGGTACCGGTGTTGGACTCGTGCAGAGCGCGCGTCGAACAGCGTGTACAAAATCACGGATTTTGTGCTTCAAAAACGACACACGCCCACTTTTTGCCGTCCAATCGGTGAGCGAGGGGCGAATTGGCCCCGCCTCCAGGACGATCGATATATGCAAATTTGTGGATCAAAAAGCCTTCACGCCCACTTTTTCTCGGGCCAATGGGGAGCGAGGTGAAAGGTCAAAGGGAGGGGGTCAAAGGCGAAGCTACGGGGGGATAAAAGGACCGTGTTCGTCAGTCAGAGGAAGTCGAGAGTGGGAGAGTCCAAAGAAGAGTCCAACGGGAGAGTCCAAAGAAGAGTCCAGAGTCGGAGAGTCCAGAGGCGGAGAGGCGGCAGCGGCGAAGGCAGACGAGGGGGTGCTCGCGTCGGTGCCGGGAGCTGCACGCCCGAGGGAGGCCGACAGCGCGACCTGGTCGAGGTGGAGACGCACACCAGGGATAATAAAGATCCTCTATACCCCGAGCATCAGCAACCCCCTCCTGTTTCCCCCCGCGCTGAGATAGTGCGACCAAGGGGGCCCCTTTCCCACCCCCTGCCAGACACTGTCCGCGAGGCCCGCGGAGTGAGGCGCCATCGCCGCTCCGCGTCTCATCACCAGACGGGTAGGCGCGACCCGGTCTCGGCCTCAGGCCCGCCTCATCCTTGAGGGTATTCTTTCCTTGGTTTTGGGTATGTGTTGTCGGCGCCGTCTGTGAAGTAGAATTGTATAAGTGTTGCCGTGTGCTCGGTAGTCGGTATTAGCTCTGCATTGTCTTCGCTTTTACATTTGCTTTTTGTGTAAATTGCATTGTGTCTTTTCTGTGTGCTTTTGGTGGAATTGAATATGTGTGCTTCCCGTGTGCCGCGAATAAATGTGCTTTATTATTGAACTGTTCTCCCGCGTCGCTTCGTCTTTTCCTCCATTGAATCCCCATCTTGCTTCACGTAAAGGGTTGGTAGTGGGCTGAATACGCCCGATAATTAATCGAACCGTCGAGGTCGACGATAACACCGCTCGGTTATTCTGATAGTACGGAACGGGTCGTTTAAGTGGCCCGTGTCCAAAGTCGACCTGCGGCGAGGTGCGATCGCCCGGTCTACCCTCCGCGTGGGTACTTAGGTAGGTCGACCCGGCGAGCAACCCTATCCCACGCGGGGGCTGATTGGCTCGATCGCGGTGAGACCGAAAGGTCCACCCGTGACTGGTTCCCGGCGTTAGTCCGAGAGGGTCACGACTGGATTGTCCGTCCGGTGGGCGACGTGCCGCGATTCGAGTTACGTGGCCGTCAGCACGCCGGCGGGCGCGGAATCCGCAACAATATATATATATATATATATATATATATATATATATATATTTATATATATATATATATATATATATATATATATATATATATATATATATATATATGTGCTTATCACAATAATAAGATTTTTACATTTCAAATATTAAGTACACTTTTTAATTGTTTTTCAACTGAAAAAGCATAAATTGCATATTTTAACATTAGTGTACTCATTTGATTCACCGAACGAGCTGTATTGAAGGATTTCACTTGTTCAATGTGTATCTCTCCTTTTGTACAACATTTATTTAATATGAGTGAAGCATCATCATCCTTCCTGCTTACAGGCACGCAAAGCGCTCAACCGTGAATTGTGATGATGTCAAGCTTCTGGGCCGAAGGAACAAGAGCTTAGTGAGTTGCTTTTATTAATTTATTATTTACGAAATCTAAAGATTTCGTAAGTATATTGATCACTTCCATCCTCTGTTTGTGTGTTTGTTACTTACGAAATCTAAAGATTTCGTCAGCATATTGATCACTTCCGTCCTCTGTTTGTGTGTTTGTGTTTGTTTGAAGGCACGATAACTTGAGAACGGAAGAGGCTACCAATGTTAAATTACACCACGTGATTCAGGAGGGTAATGGCTAGCGCTGGTTAGATTTTGATCAAAATCGGTCAAAGGTCAAGGTCACAGTGAGGTCAAACATCCAAAACATGATAACTCGAGAACAGAAGAAGCTACCAATGTCAAATTACACCCCGTGATTCAGGAGGGTGATGGCTAGCGCTGATTAGATTTTGGTCAAAATCGGTCAAAGTTCAAGGTCACAGTGAGGTCAAACATTCGATTTTTGATGGTTTGGTACAGAATCATCGTATAAACTTCTGGTTTGCGTTGCTACCTTTTCCAGAGACAGCTTTTATTAGACAAGGTCAGAGGTCAAGTTGACGATTTCGTAAGTACCAGTCTATGACTGCTTGTTACTTACGAAATCTTTAGATTTCGTAAGTATATTGATGACTTCCGTCCTCTGTTTGTGTGTTTGTTACTTACGAAATCTAAAGATTTCGTAAGTATATTGATCAGTTCCGTTTCTGTTTGTGTGTTTGTTTGTTTGTTTGTTTGTTTGTAGGCACGATAACTCGACAACGGAAGAAGCTACCAATGTCAAATTACACCACGTGATTCAGGAGGGTGATGGCTTATGCTGATTAGATTTTGGTCAAAATCGGTCAAAGGTCAAGGTCACAGTGAGGTCAAGCATCCAAAAAAAAGTTATAACTCGAGAACGGAAGAAGCTACCAATGTCAAATTAGACCACGTGATTCAGGAGGGTGATGGCTAGCGCTGATTAGATTTTGTTCAAAATCGGTCAAAGGTCAAGGTCACAGTGAGGTCAAACATTTGATTTATGATTGTTTGGTGTAGAATCATCATAGAAACTTCTGGTTTGCGTCGCTACCTTATCTCGAGACAGCTTTTATTAGACAAGGTCAGAGGTCAAGTTGACGATTTCGTAAGTACCAGTCTATGACTGCTTGTTTGTTTGTTTGTGTGTTTGTAGGCACGATAACTCGAGAACAGAAGAAGCTACCAATGTCAAATTACACCACGTGATTCAGGAGGGTGATGGTTAGCGCTGATTAGATTTTGGTCATAATCGGTCAAAGATCAAGGTCACAGTGAGGTCAAACATAATTCCGTAAATTCATGTGGAGAAATGGAGTGTTTTTGCTTCGATCGACGTTACGAGTTCGTTTTAACTTCGATTTTAATTTTGTCTTCGGGTTTTGCGATCGCTTAGAACGCTTAAAACTCAGTTGTCGAGATTCTGCTAAAAATCGGATGTTTTGGAAACGTTTTAAGATTGTGTAAAAATATTTCACTCGCTGCGTCACGGCTCGTCACGTGGCGCAGCGCGCTCGAGCAGACGCGTCATTGAGTCACGTAAAGGTTTTGCGTGTGCGCGCTGACGTCATCGTGCTCGCCCCGGCATCCTTTCGAGTTGAGGGGGGGGCGTCGAGTGTGACCTTTACGTTACGTTAATCCGTGGTAACTCGAGAACGGAAGAAGCTACCAATGTCAAATTAAACCAGGTGATTCAGGAGGGTAATGGCTCGCACTGATTAGATTTTGGTCAAAACCGGTCAAAGGTCAAGGTCACAGTGAGGTCAAACATTCGATTTTTGATGGTTTGGTACAGAATCATCGTAGAAACTTCTGGTTTGCGTCGCTTCCTTCTCGAGAGACAGCTTTTATGAGACAAGGTCAGAGGTCAAGTTGACGATTTCGTAAGTACCAGTCTATGACTGCTTGTTTATTTAATTAAACGCCTGCAGTATATATCGGCAAAACGCATAAGCATCTTGAGGTGGTGTCTTTGAGTAAGAATGAAACTGGTTCGCGATTTCCATGGAAGCGGAGCAGTCTGCACTTTCCCACGTGGAGCAGAGAAAATGTGCCATGCAACCTTCGAAGTTAAAAACGACCCACACGGAGGAGTTTTTTAGTTTGCTTTTTTTATTTCTCACAGGTCCTAAGGCTCGCAGTGGAGTTGACACACGCACACATGCACACAACACAGGACTGTTAGACGGGACACACAAGCCACCCATCACTTTCCGGGGCACTCTAGGTACCACCGATATCACAACAATGGCGCCGCCTTTCACACCGTACTTTGCGAGGCATTTCCAAGGTGAAATTTACTTCTCCCCATGGATACCGACCGATGGGGATTATCTGTGCTCTTAACGTTTTAAAATGCTGACTGGCAAGCAAGGAAGCAGGCATCACGTACCATCACACGATCAGGAGGGGAGGAGAAGGGGTGAGGGGGAATGATTTCTGGGTTTGTTGTATCAGCATCTTACATGTACAATAAGACCATCTTATTTTCATCGCATCTTTATTTTTACATACCTCATATGCCCTCTATCCATTTCAACTCTCCCATCCCCCCCCCTCCACATCCCATCCTATCTCTCTGTAGCACGAGTTCATCTCAAAACGCAGCGAAGAGCTCACGATGGCCAACCGGGAAATGCGTGGGAAGAAGAAGAAAACGAAAGCAGTGGCTTCCAAGCACAGGCAGGAGGATGACGACAAAGAGGGAGAAGCCAATTCTTGTGCGTTTTCTGTGTAATAACAGATATACAGTATTTATGGGCCATTGTCCAAATTCTTAGCATCAGTTTTTGTTTCTATGAAATTGTTCCCGTTATCCCAAATTATGTTGTAATTTTATAATATAGGAAGGAAGACTTTGGGTCATTTATTTATTGGGTCCACAAAATGACAGACATTTTTGAACACACCCCACTCCTCCCCTCAATCTCTCCTGTACTCTCTCACACTGACGCCAAGCACTCGTGAGTGTGTGTGTGTTTTTATAAAGCATAATGTTCTCTCTGTTTACTTCTCTCTCTCTTCTCTCTCTTCTCTCTCTGTTCCATCCTTGCTCTTCCACCTCCCAATACAGTGCAGCACACTCCTCCCACACCTCTCTCTCTCTCTCTCTCTTGGTTGAATATAAACGTGGCGATGCATAACATTGCACACTCCCCCTTTGGGATTGTGGTCCATGGTAATGCCTTGTGGAGGCCAACCTCCTTAAATCGTTCACAAATAAAGTGAAGCTGGAGTGCCAAATGTGGTAATTTTGTGTTTCAGAGACACGTTCAAGCTTCATGAACGTTGGTGCCAATGGAGCCAATAGTGACGTCACAACTGGCCATGAAGTGCAATGTCTCCGCTCCATTCCTGGTGGAGACATGAATGACGTGGAATCGATTTTGAATTTATCAGCTGCCTTGTAAAGGCCATCAGGTTTTTTTTGTCTTCGCTCTCATAAAGACAGCTAGTCGATTTGTGTCCCGTCTGTTCACGGTATTTCAGAGCCGAAAAGGCGAAAGGAAGTCCAATAGGCCCGAGATGTTAAAACACATTAGTATCAGTACACCATGATCCTGTCCATCTGGCTTTGCACATTTCCCATTCTCTGCACGATTTCCGCTTTCATCTCGGCTCCTTGTGGCCACACACTATCGATTAACCTCTCTACACTGTTCATCAAGCTCGCTCGGCTCTTTCCATCCCCGCCGTGCGCGTCACAGCGCCAGCACGACAAGCCGCGGGCAGAGAGCCCGATCGCTCGGACGGCACGCGCGTCTTTGGGGCTCGGGGATCCCACGCCTCCCCCCGGGTGGTTCACAATTCCCCGCGGCCCTCGAGGCGTTGCGCACTGACCACGGGTGCTTGCACACCCAAGGCTGGCTGCGTGGACCCCAATCGACGTGTCGGCTATCGCGGTGAGTCGATTACGAGCCTGAATCGATTCGCGGGCTGAATGATCGATTCGTGATTCTTTTTTTTTCTTTTTTTTTTTTTCTCCCCTCCGTCTTGCTCTCGTCATTTCTCCTTTGGTTCCTCCGCTTGTGATGGCGAACCGGGCTCAGTTTTACCGGCAGAAGCGTTCCCGCGTGTGGGACTTTTTTGCGGCTCCCGTCGGGGGTCGCGTCCGATGCCGTGTGTGCGGGGCCGCGCTCACGTTCCACAACAGCACAAGCTCACTGCGCGAGCATGTGCGCCGCAGGCACGGGGTGCGCGCAGACAGGTGAGAGGCTCCGCAGCGGACCGGGTTGTGCGTGGCCAGGTGAGGGGCGCCGCAGCGGACCAGGGGATCAAAGCGGTGCATTGCGAACGAGACGCGGACAGTCAGAGATGTGGGTGGGTGGAGGTACTGCTGGGGTGAGGAGGAATGGCCGGGGAAGGTATAATAAGTGATGCAAGTCGATACTGTGAAGATCACAGGTACGGATGAGTGCTGCGGTGATTTGCTGGAACTGTTAGGTGATTCTTCCGCGTATTACTCCTGGCCTTCCTTGAATCCGAGTCCAGGGTTCATGCATTTAATATATCGTCCATTCTTGGAGCTTCCTTCCTGTAACATTTGTTCTTCATGGGTGAGAGGACATGTTCCACGTTGTTCTTAGCTGTTGTGGTTTATTCTGGCTTTGGGTTTGAATCCTACCAAGGAACCACATTTCAGGAATAGCAGTGCCAGCATGGGGCGATTCTGAGGGTGGTGGGGAAAAGCTGGCGATCTCACATGCGGTCATTTAATATCTTGCTGTGTCTTTCGAAAAGACAGGGCAGTTTTGTGCCGCTTATCCTGGTTAAGTACCATCCACTTGGCTGAACTTTAATACCTGCATGGTTACGACAAGTATTGGTCGACCAGATGGTGGTGATGCCTTTTAATCGTGATGAATTATCAAAAGGCAACTACCCACATGTCATGACCTTTAAAGACAGAATACGATTGAATTTGTCCTTTGACTTCACCTCATGGTCAAAGTAGATGATCACAGGATAGGAGGAAAAGGTTGTGGTTAAACGACAATCTTTTTTTGCGCCACAATTTATATTTTCTGTTCAAGAAACCAAAATGGCGATCTTCTTTCTGATTGTGTTGGGAAATGCTGTTCTGGAAATGTCAAAACTTCTTATCCATATCAAGAGAAAGTCGACATCCCCTTTTAAAATTTTCACCTTCTGTTGCCTAAAAGCCTTGAATTAAATCAGACTTTTCCCACCTTTTATTTACACATCGTAACCCACAACTTCCAAGTGAAAAACAAATTCTACAAATTTCAGGAAATTTATTTAAAAAACAAAAGAATGTCTTGGTTGGATAAGTGTCCACCATCCTTATAATAGCAATTGTAAATGAGCTCAGGTGTAACTAATCACCTTCAAAATCACACACCAAGTTAATTGGCCTCCACCTGTGTTAAATTGTAGTGATTCTGATTATTTCAGAATAAAATCAGCTGTTCCTGTAGGTTTCCTCTGCTGGGTAGTGCATTTCACAGCAAAGCTTCAACCATAAGCACCAATGAGCTTTCAGAATACTTTCGGGATAAAGTTGTGGAAAGACACAGATCAGGGGATGGGTGTAAAAATATTTCAAAGGCCTTGAATATCCCATGGAGCACAATCAAGACAATTACTAAGAAGTGGAAGGTGTATGGTACCACCAAGACCCTGCCTAGATCATGCCGTCCCTCCAAACTGGATGACCAAGAAAGTATGATATTGATCAGAGAGGCCACTAAGAGGCCATTGGCAACTTTGAAAGAGCCACATGCCTTTATGGCAAAGACTGGTCACTGTGTGCATGTAACAATAATATCCCAAGCACTCCACAAGTCTCACCTGCATGGTAGGGTAGCAAGAAGAAAGCCATCACTCAAAAAAGCCCAATTTGAGTTCCGTTTGAGGTATGCAAAAAACCACTCTGGAGATTTTTTTTTGTATACCTTGTCGAGGCTCGTATGAGAGCTAACACACAATGTACAGCAAGGGGGGCATGAGACAAGAGGGGCGGGAGTGGGGAACAGAGACATCAGGAGATCTGTGGAAGGGAGAGGGATGGGGCAGGGAACATGGGGTATACAAGATGCACATTACAGAGATTTTCAGGAAGAAAAGCAGGCAATTTGAAGGAGGTGGGTTTGGGGTGGATTAACGGGGGTAGAAAAGATCGAGGATTTGGACGTGGGACGATAAGAGGTGGTGGTGAACAGGTGTTTTGGAGGCCTTGAGGGAAGAATAGGATTGAACTGAGTGATTGAGTTTATTCCAAAGGCAGGAAAAAAGGAATGAAAGAGTGAAGGTGAGCAGTGATTCGTGATTTTGGTAGTTTTACCAGAAGGGAGTTGTTGGTGGATTTTGAGCGCCCTGCGGAAATATGGTGGGACAAATTGCAGACAGAGCAGGGGGCGAGACGGTAGAATACAGGAAGACCACCGACCTGCCTGCGGTGAGAGAGTGAGAGGCCCAAAGACTCGGCCTCATCGCGGGAGATAACAATGATCCGAAATGCCTAGGTTTCCGCAGTGTGAAGCCGACAAAGGTGAGAGGCAGGAGCACCAGCCCAGGGGGGTGAGCAGTACTCCAACAGGCTGCGGACGAATGCTCTGTATGTAGTCAGGTGTTTAGGTGGGCCGAGGAAGCACTTTGCACGATGGAGGATTCCCAGTCGGCGACTGGCTTTGGAGGCCAGGTTGGAAATGTGGCTTTCCCAGGAAAGATCATGCAGATAGTGAGATCCAGGAGCTTGAAAGAAAGGACTTCTTTGAGAGGATTGATGAGAAAGTCGATTGGGGTGGGGGGGGGGGTTCCAAACGGTCCTTTCAGAGAGACATTGTGAGAGTGTGAGATTTGTCCGGATTGAAACATGTTCCACGTGTCGGACCAGTTTGTGATTTTACCCAGATCTGCAGTGAGCGAAGAAGTTGCTGCTTGCCGGTCTGAGGAATGACAGATGGTACGGCAGAGGGTGGAGTCATCAGCAAAGAGATAAAGAGGATTTTCCAGAGTCAGAGAGATTATTGATGAAAACCAGAAAAAGAACTGGGCCCAGAACGCAGCCTTGAGGAACTCCAGCCTGGACAGGAAGAGGGGATGAAATAACTCAATTTAGGGCCACACGTTGACTGTGACCGTAGAGGAAGTCTGCGAGCCATAAGTGGGTACAGACTTGGATACCACAGGAAGAGAGTTTGGTGGGCTGGGTGCCAGACTGTGTCAAAAGCACGCGATGTGTCTAGGGATATGGCTCTGATTTAATGTCTGGCATTGAGGACCTCCATCCATTGTTGGGAGAGCAGAAGCAGCATATCCAGGGTAGAGTGACCTGGTCTGAAACCAAATTGATGGTCGGAAATCAAGCCATTGGAGAAGAGGAAAGATTTAATGTCTGAAGCGATGATGTATTCCAGAACCTTGCTGATGATTGGGTAAGACTGATTATTCTGTATTTGCAGGGATCTGTTTTTGCACCTTTTTTATGCAGCGCAGTAATGTTTGCTTATTTCCAAGCAGATGGCAGGTGAGCTTGAGCAAATGAGAGGGTGAATAGAACAGAGAGAGGGTGAGCTGGAGCAGAGGAGCAGGTTTTTAGGCCACATGGGCTGATGCCGTCTGGACTGGTTGCAGAATCTTGAGTCGAGGTTTGACAGCAAGCTCTCCACTTTGTCAGAAGAAAAGGACACATAGTCCAGGACAGTTGGGAGCGACTGGGTAAGGTGGGTACAGAAAGCGATGGGTTTCAGACACAAGATTTTGATGCAAACACCAAGTTGAGGCATTCAGCCTTTTCACGTGCGGTATCAGCAGTGCGGCCATTTGAGGTAAGGGAGGGGGAACATACACCATAAACAGATTTGATTAGATGCCACCAGGGTTTGGAGGAGGGAAAGAGGTTTGAGAGTCCACACTTGAGCTTGGAAAGATGTTGCTTTCTGGCTCTCCTGAGTGTAGACACACACTTGTTCTGAGCTTTCTGGAAGGAACTGAAATTACCCTCAGTTGGGTTTGCTTTCCATGAGGCAAAGGCAAGTTGTTTCAGGAGAACTGCCTCACCACAAGCTTCAGTGAACCATGGGCGGGAGGAATGGTTCGACAACTGAAGGCGAGAGAGGATAAATCTGTGCATGAGGGAGAGCAAGTTTCTTTGAAAGAATTCCTCGGATGAGTTGATGTTGGAGAACATAGCGATGGGGACCAGTCTAGAAGTTTGATGGCTGCTTGGAGACCCTGCCAGTCGGCCTGAGTGAAATGCCAGACTTGATGGTGTTGAGGTGGTTCTCTGATAATAGCCAGAGAGATGTCCACTTTGACAAGGACGTGGTCAGAAGAACCAATTGGAGCGGAGGAAGAACAGCAGATATTTTCAGGGAAATTTGTCAAAATCAGATCCAGAAGAGATACAGTACCATTGGTTGAGATCCGGGTCGGGAAATTGACCGATTGAGTCATTCCCAATGAGTCGCAAAAGTCTTTTGCTGAAGTGCCATAACAGGTGAGAGAGGTACCCACACCAAGGCAACTGGTATGATGACAATTGAAGTCACCACATATGAGGAAGAGAGTTCGGATGAGAAGATAGAAGTTGGTCCATGTTTTCGGATAGTGAGGTGTAAATGGAGTCATCACTGTTTGGTGGACGGTACAGTACACATATAAACATGAGGTGGGAGTGGAGGGAAGCTGTAGCCAGATGTATTCCTGGGGGTGTGGGGGAGTGAGGGCAGTGCATAGAGAGTGAGGAATAGAGTCGTTGATGAAGAGAGCAACTCTTCCACCAGGACAAGGCTCAGGTCTTTCATACCGGAAGAGGCAGTATCCAGGGAGAGATACTTGTGAGTCAGAGACGTCTTGATGGAGGAAAGTTTCTGTTAGGCAGATTATGTCTGGTTTGTCAGGAGCAACCTGCATAGAAAGAACTGTCAGGTTTGAGTGAAGACCCTGGATATTTGAGGTCCACACTGTTGATGAAGAGGGAGGGAGGAGGCTTTGCGTGCAGGGGATAGGAGGGGGAGGGGAGGACAATGGAGTAGGGGGGGAGGTAAGAAGAGTTGTTGAAAGAGTGTGGAGGATTGCAGAATAGCTTGGGGAGGGGACCAGATGAGGAGGAGAAAAGGCTCTGTGGTGCTGGGGGAGAGAGGGGACAGAAGGCAGTTGAGGATTTGAGGAGATTGAGTGACGAAATTGAGGTGAGAGGGTAGGGGAAGGAGGCAGCTGTGTGTGTGTGTGTGTGTGTGTGTGTGTGTGTGTGTGTGTGTGTGTGTGTGTGTGTGTGTGTGTGTGTGTGTGTGTGTGTGTGTGTGTGTGTGTGTGTGTCAACTTTGAGAATCAACTTTGAGAAGGGTGAGTGAGGGGGTGAATTATGGAAGAAAGGTGAGTGGGGATAGTTGAGGGAGAAAGGTGAGGAGGAGGCTTGGAGGGAGAAGAGTGTGATGGTTGCTTTTAGAGGAAGCAGTGAGAGGGTGAGTTGGCACTGAGGTTGGGGGAAAAAAAAAAGAATGGTTGATGGAAAGCGAACATTTATAGCAAACTGGGTTTTTAAATCTTTTTTCGTTTAGAGATGCGATTAAAGACTTTTCTTGATGGATGCAATAAAGGTGAATGAAGAGAATGGAAAGAAGAAACGCTGTAACAGTTGGATATTTTAGCCAAGGTTTGAATGAACGGTCGAATTGAGAGCAGTCTGTTGAAATAGGAGAAGAGTCGTGCATGATGATACAATAATAAGTACCACACGTGTGAAAGAGGAAGATGAAGCATTATAAGAGATCATCATTATTGTTATTATTACTGTTTTTTTATTTCTTGAGAGAGTTTTCATCAGATTAGGTAATGGAAAGGTTGTAGAAAAAATCGTGAGGTGAATGGTGAAATTGGATCGGTAAATGCAGAGGGTGGAAACAGATCACGTGGTTACCGGAGAAGCACGTGGCTCTGGGAGGTGAAAAGTCAAAAGTGAATTTATTTATTTTAAATAAGGATTGCATAAGATTCGGAAAAGGGAAGGTTGAAGTAAAATCGTGGAGGTGTATGGTGAATTTGGAATGGTAAACGCAGAGTGAAGCTGCTGGGTCAATGAAAAGTATCAGGAAGAGGGGAGAGAGAAACGTGGTTACTGGAGGTGTATCGTAAGGAAGGATATAAGGAAAATTATTTTTTGATGGATTTCTGAAGATTAGATAAGATTCGGGAATGGAAGGTTGTCGTAAGAAATCGTGACGGTAATGGTGAGAGAGGGTCAGCTCAAGTAGAAGAAAGATGGTGTGCCGGCAGGAGGAAGAAGAAGAAAAAGAAGAAGGATCGGGACTCGTGAGTATGCAGGGAGAAAGGTATTTTTGTTTGTTTTTTTTCTTTTAAATGTAAGACAAAAAATAGTGTTTTGTTGGGAGGGATGGGGGCGTTGGGAGAGTGGGGAAAATAGGAATTGAAGGTAACGGAGAGAATGCAAATAAAAACGATCGTACACCTAGAGGGGAAGGATGGGTAGGCCCCAAGGAACCTGGTAAGACAAGGTTGACAAAAACTCACAAAATAACACGATTTTTGAAACAAAACTGAACTAGGAACACACAGTAACATGAAGGTGAGGAAATAAAGTTAAAATGGGACAAATGACGTCCCAGAAACTTAACTTCGAGAAAGTTGACAGAGACCCCTGAGAGAACCTGCCGATGCTCCAAACCCAGAACCGGAAGTCAAATCAGAAAGGCATGAAGCCACGTGGAAAAAGGTTTGGTGGTGTGATGAAACCAAGATGGACCTTTTTGGCCTAAACATGCAACTTGATTGAGCTTGAACAGTTTTGTACAGAAGAATTGGCAATTATTGCCCAATCAAGGTGTGTAAAGTTGGTAGAGACCTATCCCAACAGACTTGCAGCTTTAGTTGCTGTCAAAGGTGCTTCCACGAAGTATTCACTTGGGGGGGGGGAGAGGGGGGGTGGACATTTATCCATCCAAGATATTATAGTTTTGTATTTTTAATTAATTTTCTGAAATTTGTGAATTTTTTTTTTCACTTGGAAGTTGTGGATTACAATGTGTAAATATAGGTGGAAAAAATCTGATTTAATACAATTTAATTCCAGGCTATGAGGTAACAAAAGGTGAAAGTTTTAAAGAGGTGTACCCTTTCGATAGGCACATGTATGTATGAATGGAAGAAAGTCCTCATTTCATTTATTACACTGTATTAACTAACCACACCTCCCTCATCCCTCTCCTCACTGGCCAAGACCATCTTGACCCAACTACCAACCACGGGCCATATCCTTGCAGTCTACACCCATCTCAGCTCACTTTGGTCCGGAGGCAGATCACACACTGATTATAAACTTATTCACAGCACAGTAATTATTGTTATGGTACATGTATAATTTTTTGTGCAATTCCCGAAAAAACCTGATGGATCATAGATTTAATCAATCACCTATAAAATGCTATTGATGCCTCATTTCTGAATGTTTTTTTTGTATACCATACATAGTTGAGGCTCGTAGAAGAGATAGTACTCGTGCATTAAACGGATCTGGACGTAACAGGATGAAAGTTGAGAGAGGGAGGAAACACCTCCAGTAGAGTTGAAGTACAAAATAGAGGTAGACTGACAAACATGGGTGTGTGGGAGGAATGGGGGCAGGAAAGAATGCATGGGGTGGACAAGATGGATACAGAAGGGAACTCTCAGGAGGGAAAAGTAAATTTGGAAGGAGGAGGGGTTGTGGGGGGGGGATTGGGTTAATGAGGTTACAAAGATCATGGTTTTGGATTGGGGATGATCTGAGATGGTGGTGAACAGCTATCTTGAAGACCTGGAAGGCATAATGAGATAGAAGAGGATGTAAAATTTGATTCCACAGGTAGAAAAAAAGAATAACGAATGAGTGGAGGTGAGCAATGATCCTATATTAGGTAGTTTCACAAGAAGGGGGTTGATGGTGGACTGTGTGTGCACTGCAGAAACCTGGGGGGAGGGGACAAAGTATAGAAAGACCAGAGGGTGCAAGACCCCCCAATGAGGCTGGAGAAGACAGAAAGTCCACCAACCTGTTTGCGATGAGAAAGTGATTGGCCCATAGACTCGTTTGGACAGAAATTTGGCCTGTGCACCAGCACATAATACCCTGTTCTTTTCCAAGTACACCATGGGATCTTTAACTTCTGCTAGCCTGCAGGGCACCAGGGCAACAGTTTATCGTCGTGATCAGGAATATAACTCAGGCTAGTTGGCCCAAAGCATCGGTTGCCTGGACAACAGTGAGGCAGAAAATCGACTTGGCGGGAACAAATCTGGCGAAGCACAATTGGAGGTGAGTGTACATATCTCCAGGCCATCCTGCCAACACAGCTGTGATGTCATTGATAATTAATTTATCCATGCGTTCCCCAATAATGGATAATTGGACTAGTCGAGGTGATGCTGAATATCTAAAATATTATATATATCTATATATATATATATATATATATATATATATATATATATATATATATATATATATATATATATATATATATATATATCAGCTCTTTCCACATCTCGGTTATACTAAAGACATTGGACTGGTTATGGGTCAAGGTATTCCTCTGGTTAGCGATGAGACAACCGGAGATACGCTCACATTGTTCTGAGATTATTATGGTCTGATGTGGTTTGCCATAAAATGTTAATGAGTTGAGGTGACTGTTGGCTAACTCCCTTTTGGATCTAATTTGAGATGGAGAAAGTATACAAATTATTTTGCAATTGTTTTCTTGCATGGACTCAACCTACAAACGTTGTTATGGGATTTTGTCAATCATAAGGGCAGATCTGTGGATTTGCATATTGTTGGCTGAGTCTGAATGCTGTGATGATAATCGGTGGATAATTAATTATTTAATTCATACGCAAAATATTTAGAACCCTCGTGTTTTTTATTGCTCAGCATTTTAAGCTATATAATGCTATTAGATACCGTGATGTGCTTTCTGGGTCCAGTGTTTTACACCCAAGGCTCTGTGCACATCGTGATGACATAACAGGGTTTTAGGCAAAATAAAATTCAATCCCGAAGTACCTTGAAACCAAAATTAGTCGAATCGTAAATATTAGTGAAATGGAAATGTCACCTATAATCACCAAAGGTAAATTTCACATTGATTGTTAAATCGTTCCCCATTTGTTCAGTGTCGGCTGCTCTCCCCCAAAAAATCACTGAAACTTCTTCTTTCACAGATTTTAAGCATATTATAAACTTACCAAAGCATCATGTAATGATTTTTAAGTGTATCATTGCGAATATATGTTGTAACGCTTTTGTGGGGAATCCATGCATTAATGAAGTTGGGAGTCGAAGGAAATTTGTGTTCGATCTTCTGAATTGAGATTCTTGAAAGCCTGAGCACCTCAAGAACATCTCTGTGAAATTTCTTTTTCGGCCTTAATTATTCCCACTTCCTTATGGAGTAGGCCGAGGAAGGTTTTTGACCCGATTATTTTCGCAAAGCTGCTGGCCAGACCTGATGTTCGACTGAAGATGATTTGGGCAGGAATTTGTAATTGGTTCCAGGGTGCCACCGATAACTCACCCGGTTATTACAGAAGACACGACAGGATCTTTAATGTCCACGACAACCAACGCGAGCAGATGGGCCCTCCATCTTAACATTATTTCGATAGAGGGTGCACACATTGATGCATCACCCTGCATCTGCAATTCCAGGGTAATAGTTTATCGCTGGGTTGAGATTTGAGTCCAGACTAGACAGCTCAAGGCAATTGTGCATACGTCAAGCCATCCCTCGCATTGCTACTATCACCTTATTGATCTCACAGGAAGACGTTGGACCTGCCACAGAGCCTCATCCATGAATTTTGAGAGAAGTGCATTTGAATATACACATGAACTTTGGAAAAATTGGTGGAAAAATGTAGAAATAATTCATCTGTAGTTGTGTATCAGTTAATAAAATGATAAAAAGAAGAATTTTCATCACTGCAAATGGAGGTCATATTTTTGGGGTAATGATAATGAAAAAAAGTAATAAAAAAATTACATGATGCCGATTACATGAAAATATTTTACAGCAGAAAAACAGGGCCACGAAGGAAAAAAAATCCGCACGAACATTTGCAGGAGCGTAAGCACAAAATGATGTTAATTTTTTTTTATATCCAATTTTTTAAGTCAAACTTTGGGGAAATTTTTTGTCCAGAAACATTTCTGTGTCGAAAGTAGAGTGCCCATGAAATGAAAAACAAATGCAGGGAGGGGAAACGACTTTCACACCTGGAGGAAATGAGTTTCAATTCCATATGCTGATTAATTTTGTCTATTGTTGCAACTTGTGATTCACGATGGAGTAAGTTCAAGAAGACCACCAGGAGGCTAATAGGAGTTGTAGAGAGTCGGAGAACAACAGGAATCTGATGGTTGTGGAGAGTCGGAGACCAACAGGAATCTGATGGTTGTGGAGAGTCGGAGACCAACAGGAATCTGATGGTTGTGGAGAGTCGGAGACCAACAGGAATCTGATGGTTGTGGAGAGTCGGAGACCAACGGGAATCTGATGGTTGTGGAGAGTCAGAGACCAACGGGAATCTGATGGTTGTGGCGAGTCGGAGACCAACGGGAAGCTGATTGTTGTGGAGAGTCGGAGACCAACGGGAAGCTGATTGTTGTCGAGAGTCGGAGACCAACGGGAAGCTGATTGTTGTCGAGAGTCGGAGACCAATGGGAAGCTGATTGTTGTCGAGTCGGAGACCAACGGGAAGCTGATTGTTGTCGAGTCGGAGACCAACAGGAAGCTGAGTGTTGTCGAGTCGGAGACCAACAGGAAGCTGAGTGTTGTCGAATCGGAGACCAACTGTAAGCTGATTGTTGTCGAGAGTCGGAGACCAACTGTAAGCTGATTGTTGTCGAGAGTCGGAGACCAACTGGAAGCTGATTTTTGTCGAGAGTCGGAGACCAACGGGAAGCTGATTGTTGTCGAGAGTCGGAGACCAACGGGAAGCTGATTGTTGTCGAGAGTCGGAGACCAACGGGAAGCTGATTGTTGGCGAGAGTCGGAGACCAACGGGAAGCTGATTGTTGTCGAGAGTCGGAGACCAACGGGAAGCTGATTGTTGTCGAGAGTCGGAGACCAACGGGAAGCTGATTGTTGTCGAGAGTCGGAGACCAACGGGAAGCTGATTGTTGTCGAGAGTCAGAGACCAACGGGAAGCTGATTGTTGTCGAGAGTCGGAGACCAACGGGAAGCTGATTGTTGTTGAGAGTCGGAGACCAATGGGAAGCTGATTTTGTCGAGAGTCGGAGACCAACAGGAAGCTGATTGTTGTCGAGAGTCGGCGACCAACGGGAAGCTGGTTGTTGTCGAGAGTCGGAGACCAACGGGAAGCTGATTGTTGTCAAGAGTCGGAGACCAACGGGAAGCTGATTGTTGTCGAGAGTCGGAGACCAACGGGAAGCTGATTGTTGTCGAGAGTCGGAGACCAACCGGAAGCTGATTGTTGTCGAGAGTCGGAGAACAACGGGAAGCTGATTGTTGTCGAGAGTCGGAGAACAACGGGAAGCTGATTGTTGTCGAGAGTCGGAGACCAACGGGAAGCTGATTGTTGTCGAGAGTCGGAGACCAATGGGAAGCTGATTGTTGTCGAGAGTCGGAGACCAACGGGAAGCTGATGGTTGTAGAGAGTCGGAGAGCAAGAGGAAGCTGATAGAAGTTGCAGAGTGGGAGACCAACAGGAAGCTGATTGTTGTTGTAGAGAGTCGGAGACCAACGGGAAGCTGATTGTTGTCGAGAGTCGGAGAACAACGGGAAGCTGATTGTTGTCGAGAGTCGGAGACCAACGGGAAGCTGATTGTTGTCGAGAGTCGGAGACCAATGGGAAGCTGATTGTTGTCGAGAGTCGGAGACCAACGGGAAGCTGATGGTTGTAGAGAGTCGGAGAGCAAGAGGAAGCTGATAGAAGTTGCAGAGTTGGAGACCAACAGGAAGCTGAGTGTTGTCGAGTCGGAGACCAACAGGAAGCTGAGTGTTGTCGACTCGGAGACCAACTGTAAGCTGATTGTTGTTGAGAGTCGGAGACCAACTGTAAGCTGATTGTTGTCGAGAGTCGGAGACCAACGGGAAGCTGATTGTTGTTGAGAGTCGGAGAACAACGGGAAGCTGATTGTTGTCGAGAGTCGGAGACCAACGGGAAGCTGATTGTTGTCGAGAGTCGGAGACCAACGGGAAGCTGATTGTTGTTGAGAGTCGGAGAACAACGGGAAGCTGATTGTTGTCGAGAGTCGGAGACCAACGGGAAGCTGATTGTTGTCGAGAGTCGGAGACCAATGGGAAGCTGATTGTTGTCGAGAGTCGGAGACCAACGGGAAGCTGATGGTTGTAGAGAGTCGGAGAGCAAGAGGAAGCTGATAGAAGTTGCAGAGTGGGAGACCAACAGGAAGCTGATTGTTGTTGTAGAGAGTCGGAGACCAACAGGAAGCTGATAGAAGTTGCAGAGTTGGAGACCAACAGGAAGCTAATTGGACTTGTTGAGAGCTGAGAAGATGGCTAATGTGGGTCTTTTGAACGACGAGGAATCGGTGTCTTTTTTTTATTGTGCAGTATTTGGTCGGAAAATTAAAATGGGTATACAGTATCATCTTCACATGGTAGTTGTTTATAAGTGTCATTGTTCTTTGAGTGAAGTGATTACCACTTGAAGATCGATCGTGGCTGGTCTCCTCTCCTTGCTTGCATCATTAACACTGATTATTATTGTTTGGCAGAGATTTATAAAATAATAGCACATGTACCAGACTCTGCCATAATAGTTTGAGTGTCTGCTCTGATTTTGAATCTTGAAGGTCAGTGGTTTGATTCTGAGCCAGCCAGTCATACCAAAGAGTTTTTAAATGGTATGTGCTGCTTCTTTGCTTAATGTTCAGCAATACGGCACTTTTAAAATGACGTACTCCACCACAGATTGCTCGGCGCGCATGCGTAGAAACCCCCAGTAATAAAGTAAATTGAGTGGCCTTGACGTATATCATGTGCCAGATAAGGATTGTAGAAATAAATGAGCAAAACAGCTTTTAAAGAAGCTGAAAGTACTTGTAACCATACCTGCGAGAAAGGGGGTGCCTCTGCAAATGAAACAGTTGGAGAATTTCCTGATCAGCTCGTCCAAAAGGATGATATCTTCCTGTCCGTATTGCAAAAACTCCCAGCTATGTGGCCCCATAAAAGGTCGAAGGGTCGTCGATGGTTGGTTCTATCCAAACCTTCGTGCTTATTAACACTGATGTGAAGGTCACATCTGGGGCTTGTCGATGCACAGGGTTAGTTTTAAACGATGATATTTACTATTAATCATGTTTGGGAAGAGGGGGAGTGTGGGTGAGAGTCCTGGATGGGCTGTTATAAATATCTATTTTTGTTTGGTTCCAGGCCCACAAGAGAAATCGTACTCGATATTTGCATCTGTTGGTGAAAGAAGCATCTGTGGTGTTCGTGCGTGTGTATGTGTGTTATATCCACTGCCGTCGCTAGCTAGTTATATGAACAGGAAATGATCGGAAACCAACTCTTCTCATGCATGGATATATTCTTGTGTTCCCACATGTTCGTAAGTCCGATCTGCATTCAGGAACAGAACGATTCTGGTTAGCCATTTTGAAATTTTCACGATCATTTATATGCCGAAAAATCTTTAAAAGATTATTTGAATTGCAGATTTTGAACTTGTAATGACAGTTTAAAAGGGAGGTTAAAAGTTCCCAGAGAGCCGAACGGAGTCGGTGTAAACCCACACACAGCACATGCACAAAAGGCCTAATTTAGCATTCGCACATCATTGTGAAAGTCACGTGTTCAGGATACGGTGTGGACAAATCCTTTGGGTTGAAATATGTGGAGGGTGGGGGGGGGAGGATTCTTCATTTATTGTCCCTCTGAGTGTGGGGAGAAGAGTGACGTCATCAAGATTGTGTTGCTAGTACCCAGAGTGCTCTGAGAAGTGACGTCACATTTACCAATGTGTGTGTGTGTTACAGTTCCAGCTTTCCGATAATCTGTAAGCTGTATACCCTGTACAAAGGGATTGGGGGGGGTGGGGGGGGAGAGTAATACAAATCACATTCAAAGCTGTGACGAGAAGAAGGAGATTTGGAGAAATTGTGTGCAGTCACACCAGACATTATGATTTTGGGAACTGCAATGGCCACAAAAAAGCAGGAAACACAGTAGAGGCAGGAAGATAGTGGTGGAGAAACACGGTATGTGAGAACTTTAATTGAACTAAAAACAAGCACACCGTATGTATAAACAAGTATATTAAACACCAAGTTACAAAGTTCAGCCAAAGCCTGTCCATTGCTCCGCAACCACAGCTCCCAATACAGTAGGTGGCTATTGTGGTTATTTCTTCCTGATATGTTTCCATTGTCAAATGAATGAACAAAATGTTTTCTCGAAACAATTTACTTGCTTTTTTTGTTTTTATTTTTTCAATCAATCACCAAAAGTCATGGGATACCAATGGAAAACCCAAACTTGAAATGAACCCTCGCAAGGTGCCTGTGCATAGCATTGTTACCCGTCCTGGAAAGCATTGTTGGTGTGACATTTTGGGTAATGTCTTGTTGATGCAATATTATGTTGAGGTTTGTTTTTTAGCACCATGTTTTTTTTGTTTTTTTTTCATCTACCAGAATAGCAATGCACCTTGTCATACTGCTCTATCTGTGAGGAACTTGTTCAAGTACATTGAGGATCTGCATCCCCCCCTCTCCACTAGAGACTTGACCTAAACCTAATAAAACCTCCTTAGGAATTCTTGGAATGCCTGCTGAGTTACAGAATCAAGAGACCGCTGAGTGCCTGATATCGACCTTGTATTTGGTGTCAGGGAGCTGTGCCTTGTTATGCTTGTCAAAGGCAGAGCAACACCCTATTTGAGATGGAATAAAGTTGTTATTAACTTTGCGTATTTCCTTACTGTCTCAATACTTTTGGTAATACGGTACATAGTGTTATGCATGAGAGGTGAGCAAAAACAATGGTGGAACACTTTAAAAAAAAAAATTGTCTCCCATGCCATCTGAGAGTGGATCTCTGTGCAGCAATGTATACTGGTCTCGGTCACGTTTTCTGTCGCTTGCTTATCGCTGTTATGCCGAGCTATGATGGTAACGAGGTGACAAAACGCTAGGTGAGCTCACCAGAAATGCCATGAAGGACAACCGACAAGAATCTGAAACTGATTCTGGGTCTACCAATGATCAACATGACCATTTTGAGCGCTGGGTTCTGCCTGATAACTCGGTGGAGGCAATCCTGCGTGCCTCATCGACCAAGTCATCAACCAGCCAGGAATACACGATGGACAAGTGGTGAGTGGTGGCATACCATTGAATCTTGCACCGCACGGCCAACTCGCTGATCTCAGAACTTTATTGTTAATTTGTTTAATGCAGTTAAACTAGTTAACCATACTTCAAAGTTGCATGTTCAATCTAATCATACTCCACAGCAAATCACCTGATTTCTGTATCCATCTCAAACAGACTTTTTGCCAGACATTTGTTTTTCAATTTGGGAATTTTCATGGATTTAGTCTTTCCTGCTTGATATTACAAGACTGAACAGTCCATAGTGTTGGTTCCTTTGCAATCTCCAGCATTCTTGTTTGTTGTAGAATGTATTCTTAATGTAGGCTATAAAATCTACAATCACTAAATTACTATAATTACTCTATCAAAACACAAGGGGTTCTTATGCCCACTTGTAAACACTAAGTCATTTACCAGCACTGCATCACAAGGTGTGGAAATTTCCGCTCAGCTTCCATGGGAATCAAACCCACATTGGTGAAGGCAACGCAACAACGCTTTACCCACTCCACCACCTCGCTACGTCTTATCTAAAGAACGTGGGGACAGAAGCTTCATGTTTAAAAGTTCATCTGGAAATGATGTGTGAAATGGCGAAAGCAAGACTCCTCTTCTCTGAGAGCCTGCGGGCACAACTCTTGGCACTGAAGTGCACACACTTCGTAGATCGTACAGGTAGGCTCGACTGCTGAGTATTGTACACTGTTCTGGCCAGGTAACTCACAAACCAAATCTCTTAACGTTTAGCTTAATGCTGTGATGAGAATCATATAAGTGGAACAATAATGTCCACACCCATTCACTGCTTTCCCATTTTGGCAAATCCCACATAGATTCCAGAAGGACACACATACAAGAACTGAGTATAATGGAACCTCAGCCCGCATGGATTTAGCAATGGATGAAGATCTCCGGAACCTTGAAAAGACTTTCCTGAAAATAATTCCCTCAAACTTTTTGAGCTCCAGCTTGGGTTCTTAAAGTTCCCTCATTTAATCATGAGGCACAGTGAAAAGAGTTCTGAGATCACACTTCAAACAAAAAAGGTGATTGTCGACATCACAAAGGAACTTTCAGGCATCGCAGTTGATGTGAAGCTGTCCAATGGCAACCATTCTGGACTTGGATTTTTGAGCGTCACCAATCACCTTCAAAAAAGGTCTCGGCAAACAGTGTGGGCAGCTTTTTCTTTCCGAAACTCAAGCTATTTGCCAGTTGTAAGGGGACAATGACGCAATAAAAAGCCGAGAAAAACTTTGGATAAAAAATATGTGCAAACAGATCACGCGAAGATTGTTGGCCAAGGGAAGATAGGCCAAGGAACTGCTCCGTTGTGTGGGTTTCTTGAAATTATCCGATCGTTTTAGGACCTATTTTGCATTTAGACTTTTTTATTTTAAAAAGACTTTGTGCTTGTAAATACGAGAACAAATACCAATGTATTATGTACTTAAAATTGTGGAATTTTAGCCCTGCTCATTCATTCTCTTCTCTACTCCATCCGTATTAGTGACTCTTGTTTGTATGTTCAATTTTCTCCTTCCTCCTCCATAATTGATCCTACTTTCTCCCTCCTGATACAGTGACTTCTGAAAGTATTCACACCCCTCGACTTTTTCAATTTTTGTTGTGTTGCAGCCTGAATTTAAAATGGATCATATTAAAAAAAAATTGTTCAGGCCAAAGAGTTCAGTTTTCATCTCAACAGACCACAGAATCTTTTCCCTTTGTCTTTTACGTGCCTTTTTGCAAACTCCATGAGTGCTGTTATGTGCCTTTTTCTCAGGAGTGGCTTCTGTCTGGCCACTCTCCCATAAAGCCGAGATTTGTGAAGTGTTGCAGAGATTGTTGTCCTTCCGGAAAGTTCTCCCATCTCAGCCAAGGAACTCTAGTTCTGTCAGAGTGGTCATTGGGCTCTTGGTCACCTCCCTGACCAAGCTCTGTCTTGCCCGGTTGCTCAGTTTGGTCGGATGGCCAGCTCCAGGAAGAGTCTGGGTAGTTCCATATTCTTTCCATTTCCTAATGATGGAGCTCACTGTGCTCTTAGGAACTTTCAATACTCGAGAAATTGTTTTATATCCTTCCCCAGATCTGTCTCTCCTCACAATTCCATCTTGGAGTTCGACGGACAGTTCCTTGGACTTCATGGTAGTTTCTGCTCTGACATGGACTGTCAACTGTGGGACCTTCTATAGAAAGGTGTTTCTTTCTAAACCATGTCCAATCTTTTGAATTGGCCACAGATGAACTCCAATCAAGTTGCAGAGAGATCTCAAGGATGATCAAAGGAAATTGGATGCACCTGAGCTCAATTTGGAGCATCATAGCAAAGGGGTTGAATACTTATTGACTCAAGATATTTCAGCTTTTCATTTTTAATTAATTTGTATCAATTTCTGAAAAGATGTTTTCACTTTGTCATTTTGGTGTAGTTTGTGTCTATGACAAAAATTTTTTTTAAATTTAATCCGTTTTAAATTCAGGCTGAAACACAACAACATGGGACAAAAGTCATGGGGTGTGAATACTTTCTGAACGCACTGTATATTCTTCTTCCTCCCCCCTAATGTATCCTCCTTCCTCTTTCCTCAGGTATCCTCCCTCCTCCTTCCTGCCATTTTGATTGTCGATTGTTGTTGGTATTGCATGTTCAGTGCTGTGTTTTCCATGCCCGTTTGGTTGTTTTGATCTTGTGTGTCTGCATTGGAGAGTTTTGGCCTTCCCATTCACCTGTTCTCTCACTTCCGTTTCTCGTGCTTCCTCCGATGTCTCTCCATCTCAATTCTCACTCCAGCTCACCTTCCTTCCTTTTTGTCATGTCTTCCATTTGTTTCATCCCCACTTTTCCCTTCCTCGTCTTTCATCCCATTTCTTGCTGTGTTTGAGATTGTATCCGGCTTATTCACCCCTTATGTCCTCCTCCCCTCCTCCCCCTCCCCTTGATCTCTTTCTTGCCCTCACACATTCTTCCTCAGTGTCCCTCCATTGTGTTCCTCTACCATTATGTTGGTGTGTTCTCCTCATTATGTTGTGCTCCCTTCTGTGTTCTAGCTCTACCACGAGCCTCAACATTGTATACAAAAGATAAAAACAAGAACAAAACAGCATATTAGGAATCTTTTAAGTTTTCTCTCGCAATGTACTGCATTGAGTTCAATACTTTACAAGTCATCTTTTGCTTCCTCTGTGTTAATAATCGCTCTCTTTTTTTTTGTTCCAGGTACAGGGCAGCATGAATTTTGAGTGTTTGGACCTTTGTTCAGCGATCAGGTTCTGTGAAAATAAAAGCATCTACCAACACATTCCCCCTGAATACTCAATGGGGTATGTATATATATATATATATATATATATATATATATATATATATATATATATATATATATATATATATATATATATATTGTTACGGCTGTGGAAATTCGCAGAGCACCATATAGGTGCTTAGTTCAGTTATGCCGATAAGTCTGTGTTCAGATAGATTTCCCCACTGATGTCTAATGGGAATTATTCGTGTGATCAGGGCTGTGATCTTTGAGTTAGCCGTTTTTCTTTTACTATCGTTATTTTGGACCAACAGCTTCACAACCACCACCTCCACCACCAACATCGCTCTCATCAACCGCTTCACAACAATCACCGCCACCACCAACACCTTCTCCACCACCGCCTTCACACAACCACCTTAACCACAAACGCCCAACCACACCACCCTCACGACCACCACAAAACGCCAGCCACATGACCATTACAACAGCCACCGTAACCACCACCATGTTGCCACCTCAGCAGGGTTGCAAGAAGCCTGACATTCGTTGGGAGAGAACGGACAACGGCCTCACCCCTCCCCCCCCCCCCAACGAAAAACACATGCGGAAGAGACGCGGGGAGGCAGTTATCAAACCAAAAGAGCCGAGCCAATCTCTCCTGGAATTTTCCCCCACGCGCCGAGAAGGGTGGGGGGGGTGAGGAGACGTGGTTATAAAAGAGCGCGCTGAACGCGCGGAGGAGGTCTGAGTTGGCGGTTGGCGAGGTGGTGAGAGAGTCTCTCTCCTGAGTCTCTCAGTCGGAAAAGTCTGGAGGTCGTGGTCGCTCGCTCTCTGTCAGTCGAGTCGGTCTCTCTCTACCTGGGTCTCTCACTCGCAGTCGCTCTCTGAGTCATCAGCTGCGGGAGGTTGTGGAGGCGTGTGGAAAGGAGGAGAGAGCGCAGCAGAGCCAAGGTGCGTGGCCTACCGAGCCGTGCCTTACCGTGGGTCATGGAGACGGGACATCGCGGGTCGCCCCAGGGAGGTGAAGGTAGCCAGCCCGGTCTCGTGGAGCCTCTACGGTCGACACGGCTCCGTGTCAATAAAGACCCCAAGGGGTCCAGTCTGTCCTGGGGTTTTTCTTTGCTTTCGAATGAACATTGTGGTGCCTTGTCCGCTAAGTAGAACTGTTAAGTGCATGTACATAATAAATAGATGGTTGTAGCTCTTTGTCTTGCTCGCGTCTTGTCCCTACCCCCATTCATTGCATGATTGTATATGTGCATGTTTGGTTGTGAAATAAATGTGCTTGTTTAAATGTACCCTGTTCGTTGCGTCTTTTCCCTTGATTGAACTGCCATATTGCCCTCGGAATATAGTTTGTTTTTAAATAGCCGGTAAAGTGATCGGGTCCAACGGGGCTCGCGATAACACCCCGCTCGGTTATCCCAAAACGGAGCGAGCTGCATTAAGCGGCTCGTGTCCCAGCGGCCCCGTTGAGGTACAGTCTCTCGGTGGTCTGCCCGCGCGAATAATTAGGTATATCGACAATTCTGCGATTGACCCTGTCGCGTGCGGGTGGAATATTGACTAGGCTGTGGTGTGCTTAAAAACACACCCTTGGCTGGTTTCCGGCGTTGATCCGGAAAGCCGTGACTAGATTGTCCGTTCGGTGGGCGAAGCGGCCGCTATTCGTTAAACGCGGTCGTTCGCATGCTGGCGGGCGGGAGATCCGTAACAATATATATATATATATATATATATATATATATATATATATATATATATATATATATATATATATATATCTTCTTCTTCTTCTTTCGGCTGCTCCCTTTCGGGGTCGCCACAGTGGATCATCCGTATGATCCGCATAGTGATTTGGCACATGTTTTACGCCGGATACCCTTCCTGACGCAACCCTGGTCGCCTCTTACGACACAGGGATATGGTACACCTATTTTAACAGGGATATACACCCACCCAGTCACTGGTACTCATTTCGCCGACCTCGGAAGGATGACAGGCTGAGTCAACCCCCTGGTGTATTAATTCAGTGGCCCAACGGGGCTTGAACTCAGGACCTTTTGGATCCCAAGCCGCTGCCCTAACCACTGCGCCAACACCAGGCTTGTAACAATATATATATATATATATATATGTATATATATATATATATATATATATATATATAGATATATATGAATATATAGATATAGATATATATATAAATATATATACATATATATATATATATATATATATATATCTATATATATACATATATATACATATACACACATATATATATATATATATATATATATATATATATATATATATATATATATATATATATATACCAAGATCCTAAAATCTCGTTTGCTTACGCACCTGATTTCTTTTTCTCCCCCCCCCCCCCCCAATGGAGAACATTTTAATGATAATTGTGGAATCATAGGTCATGGGTATGGCAGCCATCTTGGATTAAACAAAAAAATTAAAACACATCTCTGAAACTGCTGATCAGAAAAAATTGAAACTTGGCACATCTCATTCTACTTCCAATGAGAAATAAATGATTATAAGGATGACGTCATCGGTGAAGTGGTGGACCAGCTATAAATGTTTTAATCGAAGGACTTGTTTACCATTGAGATTCAGTGTGTATTATGTCCAGGCCATAACATTTTTAGCAATCGAGCTTTTGTCATCAAATCTTCAACAAACCTTTATTATGAGATTGTGGAGAATACAAATCAATAAAGTGTTCAATTATTTTTTTTAACTGTCATTTTCTTCAAGTTTAGTTTGTGTACAAAGTGTACGTGGATGGGCTTTCAATTTTGAGATGCTTTCTAGTTTAAT
Source organism: Eptatretus burgeri (assembly GCF_056783735.1). Classification (NCBI taxonomy): domain Eukaryota; kingdom Metazoa; phylum Chordata; class Myxini; order Myxiniformes; family Myxinidae; genus Eptatretus; species Eptatretus burgeri. The sequence goes on along the minus strand of NC_140964.1, from coordinate 128,360,783 downwards.
TAGTATTACTCTTCTACAGGCAATTTTCTTGCCATCTCTCGAAACAACTGCCAAGTCTGAGGTTCATGAAACATGTGCCGTGACCTACATTAGGTTCCTGTATAAGACATGGTCATCTGACATGAATTAGCAATTTCGAAAACTTCAGTCCGATGGATTTCCTTGACCTTTTAAAACACACAGAGAGATTTAAGATTGTTTTTCTTTTCTGATTATTATTGGTCTTACATGAATAAAAAAATTACATTTTGAAACAATTCTCGACGTCCAGTCATGGTATCTTTGTCTCGTCATTTTTGTATAACTGTTCTACATATCAGATCATGTGGTTTTTCCATCATTTGACTGATACTGATGTTTAAACTTTGTGCTTTGTTTAAACTGACACTTAAACCCAGTTATATTTTAATTGTTTGGAGCAATATATTGCGATCTGATATGATTTTTAAAAATGTTTTTATAGGAATGAGACTATTGAAAGAGCAAGGTAGAACTGATAAGGGAATGAACGAATAGGAAAAGAGTTGTGAGGAGGTGAGGAAGACTTAAACTAGCAAATCAGATGGTTGGGTTAGTGGATAACCTGGAAACCCGGAAAGAGATGGATTCTTGGAGGGCTATTGTGTGTAGAAAAGATGGTTTTGGATTTAGGATGATTTGAGATGGTGGTGAACAGCTGTCTTGAAGCCCTGGAAGAAATAATGATATTGAAGAGAATGTGGAAGTTGATTCTACAGGTGAGAAAAGTAGAGGAGGAGATTGGGACTATACTCTGTGCAGAGCGTTGGGACTATACTATACTCTGTGTTATACACAGTATACCAGCATGCTGGCACTTGTTTTGCCGACCTCGGAAGGATGACAGGCCGAGTTAACCCCACCTGGTATTAATTCAACAGCTGAGCGGGATTTGAACTCAGGACTCTCGGATCCAAAGTCCACCACTCAAACCATTAAGCCAACACCAGGCATGGTGAGAAAAAAAAGAGGAACAAATGAGTGGAGGTGAGCAATGTTCCTGGATTTAGGGAGTTTCACCAGAAGAGGACTGATTGTAGACTGTGTATGCCCTGCAGAGACATGGGAGGGGCAGAGCATGGAAAAGGCAGTAAAAGACAGAGACCACTGACATGTCTGTAATGTGAAAGTGGTAGGCCCAGAGACCTGGCTTCATCATATTTGATACCAATCATCTTGAAGGCCTTGGTTTCCATGGCATCAAACTGAGCAAGATGTGAGGCAGGAGCCCCAGCCCGAAGGTGAGAGCAGTACTCCATCAAGCTGCAGATGAAGGCCTTGTAGGTGGATAAGAGTTCAGGTGTGCCAAGGAAGGACTTTGCATGATGGAGGATACCAAGTCGTTTCCTAGCTTTGGAGGCCAACTTTGATAAATGGTTTTTCAAGAAATATCATGGCTGAAGGTGAGGCCTAAAAGTTTGAGTGACTAAACGTCCTCAAGAACATTGTAAAGAAAGTAGATAGGGTTTACCAGAAGGTCCTTTAAAAGAGAGAAAGAGAGAGTGAAACTTGTCAGGATTGAAAGACATGTTCCAAGTGTTTGACCAGCTTGTGATTTTTTTTTCAAGATCTGAAGAGGGAAGAGGCTGCAGCCTGCCTGGCTGAAGGATGAGGAATGTCACGGCAGAGGGTGGAGTCATGAAATAAATAAAGAGGATTTTCCTGAGTCAGAGAGATCGTTAGAAATAAGATTAGAAATATAACTTGGCCCAGAACACTGCCTTGAAGCATTCCAGCCTTAACAGGAGGAGGAGATGAAAGGATTCTATTGAGAGCCACACTTTGGCAACAGGAGTGGAGGAAGTTGATGACAAGAGATTGCAGTACACTGCTTGTTTGAAGCCCTGGATGGAATCTGAAATTACCTCTGAAATAAGATACAGAACAGCCTCTGAAAGGTGCGAAAATGGGAGAAGTGAAAAATAGAAGAGTTTATGTGTGCAGACAGCCTGCATTTTGGAAGTGTAACCAGAATGGACATACTGGAAGAACTTCCTGAAGTTGGAGAACAGAGAGAACAGACAGAATAATGTTGGAGAATAGATGGGAGGAAAAAAACATGAAAACACCGACCTTCCTGCGATGTGAGAGCAACAGACGTTGTGATCAAATCTCGTCATGGGAGATTCCACTAATTTTGAGAGCTTTAAATTTTTGATTGATTGAATGTTCACCATCATTCAAGAAGCCTCTTGGGACCACAATCTGTGATTACAAGCCAGAAATGATCTTCCAGACCAGGTTGGCAAAACAGTCAATCCCAATACTGATGACTCAGCCAAATTACTACTCACGAAGTACACTCTTATAAAGACAACAGGATATTTTAGGTCCAATGTAGTTACAGACAGAACACCTGGCTATCAAAGAGCCACCACACCCCCCCATGTTTTTGTATCAGATTGTAGTGCTGTTTCTATACTAAATCTTGTAAAATTCAGGACTAAGCAGACATTGCACAATGTCTTAAAATGCTCGACACTCTTTTTTTAGATTCCCCAACATTAAATATACGTTTAAACTTTTCAATAATCCTTGAAGAACGTAAGTTTACAGTATAATTACAAGAAGCCCGCGGTAAAAAAAATACCACGGTATGAAAAAAAGAAGAAAGAAAAACCCTTTATTCTTGTGCAGGTTGAAAGAGCTCAAAATGGGAGGTTATATATTTCTTCACAGCAAAGGAAAAAAACAACAACTCGAAAGCAATTGAGGCAGTAATCTGTTTCTTACACACCGCCCAGGTTCAATTTTTTTTTGTCTGATTGAAAAAAAATAATAACTTCTCGTAGGTTTCAATGAATTTGAGGCAAATTTTACTTAATTTTTTTTTTTCTCTCCAAGGAGTGTTTCCGTGTTAAAGGGTGACAGACGATAGTATATATATATATATATATATATATATATATATATATATATATATATATATATATATATATATATATATATATATATATATATATATATATATACAGGGTGTCCCTAAAAAAAATGACATCATTTCGTAGTCTAATAACAAAGCTAATTCTTGCTCAAATGATCTCAAATTTTAACAAAATGTGTAAAAACTAATTAAGTTGAATGTTTAATTCTTATCTCAACTAGTATGGGCCCGTAGGGGCGGGCCCATAGGTGCGTGCCCGTAGGTGAGTGCCAGTATGTGCAGCCTCTCTCTCTCTCTCTCTCTCTCTCTCTCTCTCTCTCTCTCTCTCTCTCTCTCTCTCTCTCTCTCTCTCTCTCTCTCTCTCTCTCTCTCTCTCTCTCTCTCTCTCTCTCTCTCTCTCTCTCTCTCTCTCTCTCTCCTCGAAAAGGCACATCCGCGGGTCCCCAGTAATATTCCTGGCAAGTTTCAATCGTGCAAAAGATATAATAAAAAAAAAATAAATAAACAATTGTGACGTCATTCGTGATGTCATAGCACCGTGTCCTGTCATTGGTCGACAGATAAATGGTCGTAACTTGGGAACCGCTCGTCTGATTAATATCAAACCTTGAAAATCACATCCGCGGGGCCCCGGCAATATTCCTGGCAAGTTTCAGTCAGATCGGACCGTCGATCGTGCAAAAAATAAATTAATTAATTAACATTAATTGTGACGTCATTCGTGATGTCATAGCACCGTGTCTTGTCATTGGCCGACAGATAAATGGCCGTAACTTGGGAACCGCTTGTCCGATCGATATCAAACCTCGAAAAGGCACATTTGCGGGGCCTCGGAAATATTCCTGGAAAGTTTCAATCCGATCGGACCGGCGGTCGTCGAGAAACGGCGGTCGCAGACAGACAGACAGACAGACACACACACACACAGATTGCTGTAATTATAGATAGATGAGAATCTACTAGGGAGATGGATTGGGCATGCCAGTGATAATGACAATGTGCTGTTGAAATGGCCACCACGTTCACCTGACTTGACACCTTGTGATTTTTTTCTATGGGGCTATGTGAAAGGACTGGTCTATATCCCCCCTCTTCCTACAAGCTTAGAGGAACTTAAGCAGAGAATCACTGAGGTGCTGGAGAATGTTACGCAAGACATGCTACAACGTGTTTGGCAGGAGCTGGACCACCGACTTGACGCGTGTCGTGTCACAGGCGGTGTGCATATTGAACATTTGTGAAGTTTTGAGAAAACGGTTATAAAATCTACATCCCTCTGAATCTCCTGTTCGAATTTTGATAAATAAATCTTTAATTGTTCAACATGAAGCCTATTTACTTTCGTTTGCCTGGGACATGTAGTTACTTAGATATTCAAGTTTCAAATGATGTCATTTTTTTAGGGACACCCTGTGTGTGTGTATGTATATATATATATATATATATATATATATATATATATATATATATATATATATATATATATATATATATATATATATATATATATATATATATATACATATACATTTATATTCACATATATATATATATATATATATATATATATATATATATATATATATATATATATATATATATATATATATATATATATATATATATATATATATATACACACATATATACATATATATATATATACACACATATATATATATATATATATACACACATATACACACATATATACATATATATACACATATATATATATATATATATATATATATATATATATATATATGTATATATTTATCTGTCTATATATATATATATTTCTATGTATATTTATATATATATATATATATATATATATACACATATACATATATATATACATATACATATATATATACATATATATATATATATATATATATATATATATATATATATATATATATATATATATATATATATATATATATATATATATATATATACAGTGAAAAGTAATTTTCTCAACTGGAAGTTGAGCGGTATGCTAACTGCCATGTCAAAAGTGAAGCGAAGTTTTGGGTGCAAACTCTTCTTCAAAAGAAACAAAAATAAATTGCATCGATGAAAGACTCCTGCCCGAAACATCGCTTGATCACCTCCTACCCCATGGTGGTTCGCACACCGTCTCTCCCATTTGGTTGAGAAAATAAATGGTTCTCATTTTTACACCGACACGGGCCTTGTATTAAGATGTTTTCCATTATATGTACTAACAATATGCGTTCACAGGTGAGAATCATTTTGTTTTCAACGAAACCACCTTTAATTTGCCCTGATTTGTTATTACCCACGCGAGAAGAGAGGGTTTGGCATTTGGGTCCGTTTGTCTGCACAAAATGAGCTAACATAGACCACAAACACCACCTAATGATAGTCGTGTAGGACACATTATGTTTTCTCAACTGAGTCCCTCTATAAAGTATGTACAGTTAGAATGTGACTAGGTCAATAAAGTACTACTGGCATATGCTTATAGTTTGACCACTTCTTGGCTTTTTTCACAAGATCTTGGCTATTCATTGTTCACCTTGGCGTCTTGGTTTTCTATAGGTTTTCTTGGCGTATAGGTTTTCTATTATCATCGCTTTTCCAAAATCTTGTGAATTATTGGCTTTTTTCATTGGCTCACCTTGGCATTTATGAAAATGAGGAGTCGTCACACTGGATGCTTATACATTGCAAGCAATAAGGAACCATGCCTCCCCATTGTCTCGGGTCGCTCACCTGCATTTGATTTTTCATTTATTTATATTTTCATTTGCGGATTCTGTGATTTTTCACCCAGTTCTGTGATTTTCGCCCGGTGTATCAGGTTCAATATCTATCAGCACGCAAAATTACTGTGCTTCCCCATTGTCTCGGGTCGCTCACCTGCATTTAATTTTTTTCATTTATTTTTGTGTTAATTTATTTTCATTTATTTATATTTTCTTTTGCAGACACGTTCCAATGATTCTGTTTTTCTTCCCTAAGTATCAACTTTGATGTCCATCGGCAATCAAAATTTCAGCTTTCTACATTACCCGGAAGGTACCGATCTTTAATATCAGTGAGTGAGTAAATCAGTCCTTTCCATTGAGTTAATAGCAGGTGTGGTTGACTCAGCCTGTCATCCTTCCGAGTTCGGCAAAGTGAGTACCGGCTTGCTAGGATGATTGAGCCATTCGAGTATCCTGCGTTGGAGTGGCGAGCCGTCCAGGATTGTGTCCAATAGCCCAGGAGACTGTTTCAGCAGCACCGACGCTCTGTACAGAGTATGGTCCCAATGGATGGATGGTCAGTCAGTGAGTCAGTGCTTAGAATGAGCTATGTATGTTAGATTTACAATTGGAATGTAAGTATATCTTTAAAGTATGTACAGTTACAATGTGAGTACGTTTACAAATAATGTGCAGTTCTAATGTGAGTACGTCCATAAAGTATTGACAATTAGAATGTGAGTACGTCTACAAATTATGTACAGTTAGAATGTGAGTACCTCAACAAAGTATTGACAATTAGAATTTAAGTACATCAATAAAGCATGTACAATTACAATGTGAGTGCATCTATAAAGTATGTACAATTAGAATGTGAGCGCCTCTATGAAGTATATAGTCAGAATATGAGTACAGTACATCGATAAAGTATGTAGAATTAGAATGTGAGGATCTTGATAATGAATGTACAATTAGAATGCGAGTACCTCTACAAAGTATTGTTATGTTTGTGGGGGTAGATGAAGGGATTTCAGAGGAAAGATAAGATAAGATTGTATGGAGTTGTTTGGTCCGTGGACGTGTAGGAGACATCTCGATGTAATTAAGTCGGGAAACTGTGAGCTTAAGTGTTACTTGTCACCACGCGGGGGGGGGGGGGGGGTGGTGCCTTGTTAATTACATAGGGATGAGGGATAATTCCCCCAGTACGTAATTGCACCCCTGTGAACTTTCCCGTTTTTGTATTCTAAGGTCAGCAATAAAGGTGGGGAACACATCCCTAAAACAACTAAAAGTGGGCAGAGGCCCTGCCTTCCCGGGGTTTGTGTGAGCAGTCCATGCTCCGGAGGGGGAGTTTGGTTCGGCGTGACATCGAAGAAGAAGCAGAGGAGAGCGGAGTGATAACCAAGTGATCCACGCCGTTGGGAGAGGATGTTGGTCAGAGGACGTGGAGGATCTCGCTTTTGCTCTCGGCACAACGAAGGCTGCACGATTCTCGTGTTTGTGCTGTGTGAATTGGCTCGCGTGCTGAGCAGGACGATGGCCTTTGATGGTTCGGCTGAGCCATGAAGTGTGTACGTTTCTCAGGAGGAAAGGAGAGCATGTCTCATGGCCTGATCACGGGGACTAAGAAATCGTCTCATTGTGAACAGACTGGGTGCAAGAAAGGAACAGTCAGGATATTCGCTCGTGAAATGAAGCTGCACGGCGGTCTCTGAGCCTTCGTGTTAATTACCGCTCATGAATTGCCTGACGTACGTTCTTCCCGCTGCGAGAGAATGACTTTTTTTGTATACCTTGTCGAGGCTCGTGTGAGAGCTAACACACAACGCACAGCAAGGCCTAGGCTTCTAGGGGGGAGGTAAGGAGGGTTGTTGAAAGAGTATGGAGGATTGCAGAATAGCTAGGGAAGGGGCCGAATTAGGAGGAGAAAAGGCTCTGTGGTGCTGGGGGAGAGGGGGGGACAAGAGAGGGGGAAGAAGGCAGTTGAGGATTTGAGGAAGTGGAGTGAAGAGATGGAGGTGAGAGGGCAGTGGAAGGAGACAGCTTTGTGGGTGAGAGGGTGGGGCAACTTTGAGAAGGATGAGTGAGGGGGATGAAAGTTGGGACAAAGGTGAGGGGGGAATTTTTGAGAGAGGTGAGAGGGAGGCTTGGAGGGAGAAGAGTGGGATGGTTGCTTTGAGAGTGAGAGTGAGGGGTGAGTTGGCACTGAAGTTGGAAAAAAGAATGGTTGATGGAAAGCGAACATTCATAGCAAACTGGGGTTTTTTTTAAGTTTTAGGTCAGAGATGAGATTTAACACAATTCTTGATGGATGCAATAAAGGCGAATTCAGAGAATGAAGAGAAGAAACGCTGTAACAGTTGGATTTTTTAGGCAAGGAATGAAGGAGAGGTCGAAATGAGAGCAGTCTGTTAAAATAGCAGAAGAGTAGTGCATTATGAAACAGTAAAGAGTACCACATGTGTGAGAGAGGAAGATGAAGCATTATAAGAGATCATCATTATTTTTTTATTTTTTTTTTGTTATTTGTTATTATTATTATTAATGTTTGAGAGAGTTTTCAACAGATTAGGTCATGGAAGTGTTGTAGAAAAAAAAAATCGAGGAGGAGGAAGAATAAGAGGAAGAAGAAGAGGTGATGAAGAAGAAGAAGAAGAAGAAGAAGAAGAAGAAGAAGAAGCAGAAGCAGAAGCAGAAGCAGAAGCAGAAGCAGAATCAGGAGAAAGGTAGCATTTATTTTTATTTATTTATTTTTTTGATTTAAGATAAGAAATAGAGAGATTATTTGGGAGAAATGGGGGACGTTAGGAAAATGGGGAAGATAGAAATTGAAGGTAATGGGGAGAAAAAAACAAATAAAACGATCGTACGCCGAGGTTAACCGGTAGGCCTCAAGCCAAGGCCTAAAACAGTGGGGAACAGACATAACAGTGGGGAACAGACACATTAGGAGATCTGTGGAAGGGAGAGGGATGGGATGGGGAACATGGGTAACAGAAGATGGACAATACAGGGACTTTCAGGAAGGAAAGCAGGGAATTTGAAGGAAGTGGGCTTGGGTGGATTATCGGGGGTAGAAAAGATCGAGAATTTGGATGGGGGATAATAAGAGGTGGTAGTGAACAGCTGTTTTGAAAGCCTGGAGGGAAGAATAGGATTGAACTGAGTGATTGAGTTTATTCCAAAGGCAGGAAAAAAGGAATGAAAGAGTGAAGGTGAGCAGTGATTCGTGATTTTGGTAGTTTTACCAGAAGGGGGTTATTGGTGGACCTTGAGCGCCCTGTGTAAATGTGGTGGGCACAAATCGCAGAGAGAGCAAGGGGCGGGGGGGGGCAAGGCTGGAGAGGAGATGGTAGAAGACAGAAAGACCACCGACCAACCTGCGGTGATTGAGTGAGAGACCCAAAGACTCGGTCTCATTGCAGGATATGCCGATGATCCGAAATGCCCTGGTTTCTACAGCGTGAAGCCGAGAGAGGTGGGAGGCAGGAGCACCAGGTCAGAGGGGAGAGCAGTACTCCATCAGGCTATGGACAAAAGCTTTGTAAGTGGTCAGGAGCTCAGGAGGGCCGAGGAAGGACTTTGCACGACGGAGGATTCCCAGTCGGCGACTGGCTTTGGAGGCGAGGTTTGAAATGTGGCTTTCCCAGGAAAGATCATGGCAGATAGTGAGACCCAGAGGCTTGAAAGAAAGGACTTCTTCCAGAGGATTGTTGAGAAAGTGGATGGGGGGTTTTCTAAATGGTCCTTTCGAAGAGACAGTGAGAGTGTGAGATTTGTCCGGATTGAAAGACATGTTCCACGTGTTGGACCAGTTTGTGATTTTATCCAGATCTGCAGTGAGCGAAGAAGCTGATGCTTGCTGGTCTGAGGGATGACCGATGGTACGGCAGAGGGTGGAGTCATCAGCAAAGAGATATAGAGGATTTTCCAGAGAGTCGGAGAGATCATTGATGAAAACCAGAAAAAAGAACAGGGCCCAGAACGCCACCTTGAGGAACTCCAGCCTGGACAGGAAGAGGGGATGAAAGAACTCCATTTAGAGCCACACATTGACTGCGACAGGAGAGGAAGTCTGCGAGCCATGAGTGGAGATGGCCTTGGATACCATGGGAAGAGAGTTTGGTGAGTAGGGCAGGGTGCCAGACTGTGTCAAAAGCACGTGATATTTCCAGGGATACGGCTCGGATTTCCTGACTGGCATTGAGGACCTCCATCCATTGTTGGGAGAGCAGAAGCAGCATATTCAGGGTAGAGTGACCTGGTCTGCAACCAAATTGATGATCGGAAATCAAGCCATTGGAGAAGAGGAAGGATTTCATGTCTGAGGCGATGATGGATTCCATAACCTTGCTGATGATTGGGAGAAGGCTGATTGGTCTGTAGTTGCAGGGATCTGTTTTTGCACCTTTTTTATGCAGGGCAGTATTGTTTGCAAATTTCCAAGCAGATGGCAGATGACCTTAGGCAAATGAGAGGGTGAATAGAACAGAGAGAGGGTGAGCAAGAGCAGAAGAGCAGGCTTTGAGGACACGTGGGCTGATGCCATCTGGACCGGTTGCATAATCTGAGTTGGGATTTCACAGCAAGCTCTCCACCTTGTCAGGAGAAAAGGACACAGAGTCCAGGGACAGTTGGGTGCGACTGGGTAAGGTGAGTAGAGAAAGTAATGGGTTTTGGACACAATATTTAGATGCAAACACCGAGTTTAGGCATTCAGCTTTTCACGTGCGGTATCAGCAGTGCAGCCATTTGAGGTAAGGGAGGGGATGGAGGGGGAACATACACCAGAAACAGATTTGATTAGACACCACCAGCATTCTGAGGAGGGAGAGAGGTTTGAGAGTTTAGACTTGAGATGAGAAAGATGTTTTTTGGCTCTTCTGAGGGGAGATACACATTTGTTCCGAGCTTTATGGAAGGAACTAAGATTGCCCTCAGTTTGGTTTGCCTTCCATGAGGCAAACACAAGTTGTTTCTGGACAACTGCCTCGCCACAAGCTTCAGTAAACCAAGGGCGGGAGGAAGGGTCGGACAACTGAAGACGAGAGGGGATAAATCTGTGCATGAGGGAGAGCAAGTTTCTTTGAAAGAATTCCCAGGATGAGTTGATGTTGGAGAAAGTAGTGATGGGAGACCAGTCTATAAGTTTGATGGCTGCTTGGACACTCTGCCAGTCAGCTTAAGTGAAATGCCAGACTCGACGACAGTGAGGTGGTTCTCTGATACCAGCCAAAGAGATGTCCACTTTGACAAGGACGTTGTCAGAAGAACCGATTGGAGCAGAGGAAGAGCAGCAGATATTGTCAGGCAAATTTGTCAAAATCAGATCCAGAAGAGATGGAGTGCAATTGGTTGAGATTCGGGTCGGGAAGTTGACCGATTGAGTCAGTCCCAATGAGTCGCACAAAGCTTTTGCTGAGGTGCCATGACAGGTGAGAGAGGTACCCACACCGAGCCTACTGGCATGATGACAATTGAAGTCGCTACATAAGAGGAAGAGAGAGTTTGGATGAGAAGATAGAAGATGGTCCATGTTTTCGGATAGTGAGGTGTAGTTGGAGTCATCACTGTTTGGTGGGCGGTACAGTACACATATAAACATGAGGTGGGAGTGGAGGGGAAGCCATAGCCAGAGGTATTCCTGGGGGTGTGGGGAGTGAGAGCAGTGCATGGAGAGTGAGGAATAGAGTCTTTGATGAAGAGAGCAACTCCTCCACCAGGACGAGGCTCAGGTCTGTCATACCGTAGGAGGGCGTAACCAGGGAGAGATACTTGGGAGTCAGACACGTCTTGGGGGAGGAAAGTTTCTGTTAGGCAAATTATGTCTGTTTTGTCAGTGGCAACCTGTATGGAAAGATCTGAAAGGTTTGAGCGAAGGCCCTGGATATTTGAGGTCCACACTTTTAATGAAGAGGTAGGGGAGGAGGTTTTGGGTGCAGGGGGTGGGGGGGGTAAGACAAGGGATGAGGGGGGAGGTAAGGAGGGAGGTCAGGAGGGTTATTGAAAGAATGTGGGAACTTGGCGCCATTTTGGGCGTGTCGACGAAGTGCCTCGATTCAAAGCTCCCTCAAGACAATCTCTGGCACACTGCTAAGTGCTGGGACAAAGGAGGGATTTTTCTTTGGTGCATTTTCCCCTTGTCTGTATTTAAGTCTGCGGAGAGGGGCATCAATTAGATTTCGATTTTGCTTACCTTATCGCTTGATTCATTTTCATTATAATTGTTGGTTTTCTGTGTCATTAAATTATTATTTTATTTCATTTAATTTGCTTTTGTTTGTGTACTTGTGCCATCCTGATGCAGTGCTTAACTGTTTTCCCGCATGCGCGCATTAATTTCTAAGGGTCTGGCTGTAGGCCTCCAAGGAAGAACTGTTTGGCTATCCATCCAGGTCGGGGTTATATCCCCTGGGCACGACAGTATGTACAATTATAATGTGAATACGTACATAAAGTATTTGCAATTAAAATGTCAATACATATATAAAGTTTGTACATTTAGAATGTGAGTACGTAAAGAAGTATGCACTATTACAATGTGAGTACGAAAAGAAGTATGTACTGTTACAATGTGAGTACGCATCGAAGTTTGTACTATTAGAATGCGAGTACGGATCTAAAGTATGTACAATTAGAATGTGAGTTTGTGTATAAAATACGTGCAGTTAGAATGTGTGTTGGTGTATAAAATATGTACAATTAGAATGTGAGTACCTCGATCAAGTATGTACTGTTCGAATGCAAGTACATATAGAAAGTGTGAACAATTAGAATGTGAGTGCCTTCATAAAGTATGCACAATTAGAATGTGAGTACGCTGATAATGTATGCACAATTAGAATGTGAGTACGCTGATAATGTATGTACAATTAGAATGCGAGTACGGATCTAAAGTATGTACAATTAGAATGTGAGTTTGTGTATAAAATAAGTGCAGTTAGAATGTGTGTTGGTCTATAAAATATGTACAATTAGAATGTGAGTACCCCGATCAAGTATGTACTGTTCCAATGCGAGTACATATAGAAAGTGTGAACAATTAGAATGTGAGTATGCCGATAATGTATGCACAATTAGAATGCGAGTATGTTTTTAAAGTTTGTGCAATTAGAATGTGAGTACATCATTAAATTATGTACAATTAGAATGTGAGTATGCTTATAAAATATGTACAGTTAGAATGTACGTGTATAAGGTATGTACAGTTAGAATGTGAGTACATGTATAAAGTATGTACAATTAAAACGTATGTGTATAAGGTATGTACAGTTATAATGTGAGTATGTGTATAAAGTATGTACAGTTAGAATGTAAGTATATGTATAAGGTATGTCAAGTTATAATATGAGTATGTGTATAAAGTATGTACAGTTAGAATGTAAGCATGTGTGTAAAGTATGTACAATTAGAATGTATGTGTATAAGGTATGTACAGTTTTAATGTGAGTATGTGTAAAGTATGTTCAGTTATAATATGAGTATGTTTTGAAAGTAGGTACAACTAGAATGTGAGTACGTGGATAAAATATGTACCGTTAGAATGTGAGTATATGTATAAATTATGTACAATGATCGTGTGAGTACGTTTATAAAATATGTACAATTAGAATGTATGTGTATAAAGTATGTTCAGTTAGAATGTGAGTACATCTATAAAGTATGTACAATTATAATGTGGGTACGCTTACAAAGCAAATTCAGTTAGAATGTGAGTAGATGTGCAAATTATGTACAATTAGAATGTGAGTATATGTATAAATTATGTACAATGATAATGTGAGTTTTTGTGTAAAATATGTACAATTGGAATGTAAGTCTCTTTCAAATATGTATATATAGAATATGAGTACGTGTACAAAATATGTGCAATTAGAATGTGAGTGTGTCGATGAAATATGTACAATTAGAATGTAAGTCCGTGTGTAGAATGTGAGTTTGTATATAAATTATGTACAATTAGAGTGAGTATATGTATAAATTATATACAATTAGAGTGTGAGTTTATGTATAAATTATGTACAATTTGAATGTGAGTATGTTTATAAAGCATATACAGGAAGAATGTGAGTATATGTATAAAATATGTACAATTAGAATGTGAGTACGTGTATATAATATGGACAATTAGAATGTGAGTACATCTGTAAAATATGTACAATTAGAATGTGAGTACGTGTACAAAATACGTACAATTGAAATGTGAGTGTGTGCATAAAATATGTACAATTAGAATGTGAGTACATCTCTAAAATATCTACAATTAGAAGGTGGGTATTTTTATAAAATATGTACAATTAGAATGGGAGTATGTGTAAAAATTTGTACAATTAGAATGTGAGTATTTGTATAAAATATGTGCAATTACAATGTGAGTATGTGTATAAAATATGGACAATTATAATGCGAGTATGTGTATAAAATATGTACAATTAGAATGTGAGTATGTGAATAAAATATGTTGTTAGAATGTGAGTACATGTACAAAATATGTACAATTGAAATGTGAGTATGTGCATAAAATATGTACAATTAGAATGTGAGTACATCTCTAAAATATGTACAATTAGAAGGTGAGTATTTGTTTAAAATATGTACAATTGGAATGGGAGTATGTGTTTAAATTATGTACAATTAGAATGTGAGTATGTGTTTAAAATATGTACAATTAGAATGCGAGTATGTGTATAAAATATGTACAATTTGAATGTTCGTATGTGTGTAAAATATGTTAAATTAGCATGTGAGGATGTGTATAAAATATGTACAATTATAATGTGAGTATGTGTATAAAATATGTACAATTAGAATGTGAGGAGTGTCTAAAAGATGTACAATTAGAATGGGAGAACGTGGATGAAATATGTTCAGTGAGAATGTGAGTACATGCAGAAACGATGTACAATTAGAATGTGAGTATGCTTAGAAAGTATGAAGTTAGAATGTGAGTATGTATTTAAAATATGTACAATTGTAATGTGAGTACGTGTATAAAATATGTACAGTTAGAATGTGAGTAGATGGATAAATTATGTACAATGGTAATGTGAGTATGTGAATAAAGTATGTACAATTATAATGTGTGTACGTTTATGAAATATGTACAATTATTATGCTTGTGTATATCTCCAGTTATAATATGAGTATATGTATAAAATATGTACAATGAGAATGTATGTGGATAAAGTATGTACAATTAGAATGTGAGTACGTGGAAAAATATGTGCAAGTGGAATGCGAGTACGTATTTAAAGTATGTACAATTGGAATGCGAGTACGTCGATAAAGTGTGTACAGTTAGAATGTGAGTATATGTATGAATTATGGACAATGATGATGTGAGTTTGTGTGTAAAATATGTACAATTGGAATGTGAGTGTGTGTAAAATATCTACAACTAGAACGGGCACTCATAGAGCGCATACCTTCGCCGCCACTACTTTTTTGGTTCTTGGTATGAGTGTGGGGAACTGGCTTCATATGCATGGTCTTATTACACAAACCACATATCTATAATGTCATGACCCCCCCCCGACTTTCGGGGGCTCCGGACTAAACAACAATCAACTCACGTCGTTTTGGCGAGTCTTCACTCGCAAGCTCGGTGAATACAACGTTTCAACAAGAGAAGGTAATCTCGTTTGATGCTGGTTTCATGCAAATCGAGTAAGAATTGACTGAGTTATGCCGAAAACCGCATATTTTTCAAGGGCGTGACCCCCCCCCCCCGACATTTTACCCCAACCGGTGACATATGTTATGACGTCATTGTGTCACAAGATTGGGCATTAAATTCTGAACATTTTGGTGCTGGGTTCATGTAAAGCGGACAAGAATTGACCACGTTATGACAAAAACCGCATATTTTTCAAGGTCGTGACCCCCCTGACCTTTGACCCCAAACCGGTAACAAGAGTCTGGGCGTCATTGTGTCATATTGCATATCACAAGATGAGGCGTTGAATTCTGAACATTTTGGTGTTAGTTGCATGCAAATTGAATAAAAATTGACCATGTTATCGTAAAAAGACGATTTTGACCTTTTCATGACCTTGACCTTTGACCCGAACGATCCCAAAATCTAATCGAATGCTTCCTGGCTAATAACCAATCATCCCACCAAATTTCATGCAATTCGGTTTAATACTTTTTGAGTTATACGAATCACAAGATTACAAATAAATAAATAAATAAATAAATACACGCCGACCAAAACATAACCTTTCGCAGAATGCGAAGGTAATTAGAATATGAGTACATATACCAAACATGTGCAATTAGAATGTGAGTATGTGCATAAAATATGTTCAGTTAGAATGTGAGTACGTGTACAAAATATATATATATATATATATATATATATATATATATATATATATATATATATATATATATATATATATATATATATATATATATATATATATATATTGGAATGTGAGTATGTGCATAAAGTATGCACAATTAGAATGTGAGTACTTGTATAAAATATGGACAATTAGGATATGAGTATGTGTATAAATCATGTACAATTAGAATGTGAGTACTTGTATAAAATATGGACAATTAGGATATGAGTATGTGTATAAATCATGTACAATTAGAATGTGAACATGTCTATAAAATATGTACAATTAGAATGTGGGTATGTGAATAAAATATTAACAATTAGAATGTGAGTACGTGTATAAAATATGTACAATTAGAGTGTGAGTATGTGCATAGAATTTGTTCAGTTAGAATGTGAGTATGTGTATAAAATATGTACAATTGGAGTGTGAGTATGTGCATAGAATTTGTTCAGTTAGAATGTGAGTACGTGTACAAATTATCTACAATTGGAATGCGAGTAGGTGTATAAAATATGTACAATTAGAATATGAGTATGTGTATAAAATATGTACAATTAGAATGTGAGTATGTGCACAGAATTTGTTCAGTTAGAATGTGAGTACGTGTACAAATTATCTACAATTGGAATGCGAGTAGGTGTATAAAATATGTACAATTAGAATGTGAGTACATGTTTAAAATATGTACAATTAGAATGTGAGTCCATGTGTGAAATATGTACAATTAGAATGTGAATATGTGTATAAATTATATGCAGTTAGAATGTGAGTATGTGCATAAATATGTACAATTAGAATGTCAAGACATGTGTAAAATATGTACAATTACAATGTGAGTACGTGTTTAAAATACTGTATGTACAATTAGAATGTGAGAACATGGATAAAATATGTTCAGTGACAATGTGAGTACATGGATAAATTATGTACAATTAGAATATGAGTACGTATTCTAAAGTGTGTACAAATAGAATGTGAGTATGTCAATACAGTATAAAGTTAGAATGTGAGTATGTATTTAAAATATGTACAATTATAATGTGAGTATGTGTATAAAATATGTACAATTGTAATGTGAGTACGTTTATATAATATGTACAATTAGAATGTATGTGTATATCAACAGTTATAATGTGAGTACATGTATAACATATGTCCAATTTGAATATGAGTACATTTATAAAATATGTACAATTAGAATGTGAGTACGTGTATAAAATATGTACAATTAGAATGTGAGTGCATGTATAAAATATGTACAATTACAATGTGAGTACGTCTATAATATATGTACAATTTAAATGTGATGTATGTATGTATGTATGTATATATATTTTATTTATAATATATATATATATATATATATATATATATATATATATATATATATATATATGTACTGTATACTGGACAGGCTGGATGTCCTACTCGCCTCTAAGACGTCATCCTGTCCCAGCTGTAAACTGTCATCCCATTGTTTCACAGGTAAGGTGATTCAACCACGCGTGTACCATCCATCGGATGGATATTAATTTGGGCGTCCCATCTGCTGGCATGAGATGGTGGACATTAAAGATCCCATGATGTCCTTCAGGAAGATTAGGCGAGTCATCACTGGCACCCTGAACAAATTACAAATTCCCACCCTAACTCCTGCTGGGAAGGCAAAGGCAAACCACCTAGTGTAACCCTTGCCAATACACTTGTTTGGCAGCTCCGACACTTTATAACAGAGTTTGGTACATCTGAGTTGTCCGGTTTCATCCGTGGAAGTCCCTGTCTACAAAAGTACATTTGTCCACCAAAGCCACCCTGTGGTGTAATCGATGTAAACAATGTCGGGTTTACCACTTTGGTGACGAGGGTTAAAAGTTCGTCGATTCTTCAGGTTAGTTTAGAATGTAAGAATTTCTGTTGGCTCTTCAAAGTGTTCCAGGGTTGCCTTGCCAAGGTAATTGTTGATTTGGTGGCTGTTAAGGTTTCCAGCATGCAAGGATGAAGAAGTTCTCACTTGCATGCACCGTTACCTGCAATGTCATGGAACACTTTGAAAGTACTCTTGTAAAGTTAACTTTGCATCAGTCAGAGAGAGAGAGAGAGGGAGAGAGAGGGATAGAGGACAGAGAGATAAAGGAGGGGGAGAGAGAGAGAGCGAGAGAGAATCGGTGATGATAATGATGAGATGCAAGTATGGGAATGGTTTGAGTCAAGTTGATCGAGTTGGGTGCAGGCGATGCCAAGTTACTTACAGTGGTTTAGAGCGAAACAGTGAGGAAGTTCGTTCCGGCCCGTTATGATTCTGAAGAGTTTCTCAACGCTGGTATACAACAAAACGGAGGAGGACGGGGCGGGTGGAGGGAGATGAAAGCCATTTATAGTGTTAGAGCGCTGGGCGGACGCTAGGCGCTGTCTCAGTTAATCTAATTCTGCGGGAGTGAGGCAGAAGATCTTAGGGGGACATGGAGGACGGTCAGTGGGAGGTGGTTCAGGTTGGAGGACTCGACGATGGCGGTGTCGATGAAGTGGACGAAATCGACACCGAAGGTGGTGCGAGTGGACGGAGTAATGATCACGATGGACGCGAAGCGGACAACGTGTATGTCTCGAGTCCTGTGCGAGTGTCCAAGCGCAAGGCGCCCACGTGCAAGCGCTGCCTCCTGCATGGCGCGGACTCCTTCCTGGCAGGGCATGCTTGTCCCTACCAACCGTGTCGATGTGCCGCCTGTGTGGAGCTGCTCATTCGCCGCAGGGCGAATGCCCGCCAGGCCAAGGAGTGCTACCATCGCAGTCGGAACAAGCTGCTACTCCGCGAACAGTGAGTCCGAACGACGAGATATATACAAACCCCTTCCGACTGTCCCCTGCCGTTGTCCCTCCACCCACTCGACTCTGGTCGTGCCTTCCCGAACCTCCTCGAGTCGCCCTTTGCTTCGCTCCCTCCCGACTCCGCGCCGCCATTATAATCTATTGTGCTTCTAACGCCGAGATTAGGGGGGAATGTGATGAGAGCATGACGAGCGGGGTTACATCGGAGGAAGTGACGGACAGAGTGCGGCTAGACCCTCTCGCGGTTCCCTGGTAACCTCCCACAAGCGGCACGGGGGGGTCTTTTGGTTTTGGCTCCGGTGTGCTGGTGCCACGGCCGAGCTCTAGTCCCGACCGTGTGTTTAGATTAAATTTGATTACTTTAAGCTGCGGCTCTCACCGCCCCCTATCGGCCCCATTTGCTATCACGACCGCAGGTGCTGAAAATATTCCACAAACTTTTCCCTTTCTGGGATAACGCGCATTCACCGAACTGATGGTCAACTTGGTGGAAGGTCTTCCGTGTAAACGGCTCACATTTCATGCATCCTCAGTGTACCCCGAATGATTGGCATTCCACTCACCCAGAGAGACCACTCGCTGGAAACGTGGGGAACGTTTTGTTTTGAATGTAATGTCGAGGCTCATGGAGGAGGTGGGAACATAGGATGGATCAGGATGGAACAGAACAAAAGGAGACGGGGTATAAGCACACCCACAGCTGGGTTGAGGGACAAAATAGAAGGAGATTTCGAGGGATAAGGGATGTGGGGGGAATGAGGGCTCGTGGAGGATGTAGATGGTGCATAAGATGGATGCAGCCTAAAACTATCAAGAATGAAAAACTGGAAACTTGGAAAAAGGGAGGGCTTGGGGTGGGGGAAGTGGGAGTTAACGAGCGAGAATAGAAAAGGTTAATGGTTTTGGATTTGAGATTATCTAAGATGTTGGTGAAGATTTTGAAGATTTGTCATGATACGAAGACCTGGAAATATAAACGTTCCCCAGGGAAGAATCAGGTTGAAGAGAATGTGGAAGTTAGTTGCACAGCAGGAGTGGTGGCTCTGAATTTCATAGATGGTGGTTCGGGATTTCATGGATGGTGGTTCTGGATTTAATGGATGGTGGTTCTGCATTTCAGACATGATGGTTCTGGATTTCATAGATGGTGGTTCTGTATTTCATCGATTGTGGTTCTGCATTTCATCGATGGTGGTTCTGCATTTCATCGATGGTGGTTCTGCATTTCATAGGTGGTGGTTCTGCATTTCATAGGTGGTGGTTCTGCATTTCATAGGTGGTGGTTCTGGATTTTGTAGATGGTGGTTCTGGATTTCATAGATGGTGGTTCTGGATTTCAGAGATGGTGGTTCTGGATTTCATAGATGGTGGTTCTGGATTTCATAGATGGTGGTTCTGTATTTCATAGATGGTGGTTCTGGATTTCAGAGATGGTGGTTCTGGATTTCATAGATGGTGGTTCTGGATTTCATAGATGGTGGTTCTGGATTTTGGCAGTTTTACTCGGACGGGGTAACGGTGAACCGCGTCCACCGTAACGGTGAACCTGAGGTGGGCCACACAGAAAGAGCAAAGGGTGCAAGACCAGAAAGGAGGCGGTAGACAACAGAGAAACCACCAAACCTCTCTGCGATGTGAAAGTGATAATCCCATCGATTCAGCTTCATCGCGGGAGATTCCCATGATCTTAAAGGTCTTGGTACAAAGGAATGAATCATCCTGTTGATCTCGCCTCAACGTGTAGAGTGGTCAATGATCACCCGAGTGGGCAACCTGGAAGTCTTGTAGTTGTCACGTGATGACGACATCTTTTCTTGTGTCTTGACTTCAATTAGTTATTTTGATGTTCCCCCGGAGATAGGCTCGGATGCAACTCGAGATAATCTCACAACCGAGTGTTCTGTCTATGTATACCCTGGTGTGTAGGGTTTCCTCCCAGGAAATAAATAAATAAATCAATAAATTTCAACTAGTGGTGGCCGGCACAAAGTTTCCTTGAATTTTCACTCCTTAGGTGTGTGAGGCTGTGGGTTGAGCGATCAGGGGGCATGTGCTCTACGGTAATGTTTGCACTGCATTTTTAAAAGTCTGTTTCTCCAACATGATTGAATTACTTACTTTTGATTTAATTTTCTTTTTTTCGATTCGCTATGGGTGGCTTTCGGAGTTGGAACAATGCCAGAGAAGATATCTCAGTTGGCAGAAACAGTGTGCACGCTGTCCTTGTTGCACCCATACTTTGATAATGAATTGAGATGACTGTTATCATAGCAGCAGTAATTACATTCCCATGCATGATACATATGGCCTTTATCCACCAAGTAATGCTCGAAGACAGGACGCCCGGTTTAACGTCCATCCGATAGATGGCACACACTTTGATGAATCACCCTGCATGTGAAGCACCAAGAGCTGGGTCAGGATTCGAACCTAGGCTTGATAGCTCACAGTCGAGTGAGCATCCCTCCAGGCCATCCTGCCAGCCCTCTATTCATGATGACTATGCATGATAATTGTAATAATGCTGCAGTTTTTGTAAAACATTTCCAAATACTAGAAGGACAGACAAGAGGAAAGGCAAAAAGCAATACTACGGTTTATTTTAATTATAAACAGGTGATTGATTGATTATTGAGAAATACTCCATACAAGTCATCCGTGTGTCTGAGTTTGTTGTACAGTCAGTAATGACAAAATCTTAATAGTGGGGGCAACCTTGTAAGGGTTCAGATCAATGCTTCCGGGGTCTTTTGAGGCATCTTTGTGTTCTGTACCTTCAAGCTGAAAGATGACGTTGTATTAGCAAGGTGGCAGGTAAAACTGCAAGTTCAAATTTTTTTTCTTGAGCAGAGCAAAAATGGAGCAGAAAATTAAATAATAGTTTATCATTCACTTTCACTTCACTTTATTGTTGCTTATCGTAGGTTGCTTATCGCACCTGTGAAGGGAGTGCGAGAACAAGGTGTGGTCCACCACTAGATGGCAAGGTAAGTGGTTGAAGGGAGTGCTTGAGCATGGTGTGATCCACCACGAGATGGCAAGGCAAGTTGTTGAAGAGTGTGCTTGAGCATGGTGTGATCCACCACTAGATGGCAAGGCAAGTTGTTGAAGGAAGTACTGGAACATGGTGTGATCCACCACGAGATGGCAAGGCAAGTTGTTGAAGGAAGTACTGGAACATGGTGTGATACATTACTAGATGGCAAGGCAAGTTGTTGAAGGGAGTGCTTGAGCATGGTGTGATACATTACTAGATGGCAAGGCAAGTTGTTGAAGGGAGTGCTTGAACATGGTGTGATCCACCACGAGATGGCAAGGCAAGTTGTTTTTAATGTAACTTTGTCCCATTATGCACTTCACATCCACGGCTCATACCGTATCACACCAGCGCTTTCTGATCTTAGCTAACTCTGCTGCTTCTTCGAAGTTCATGACATCACAATCTTTCATCGCTTGCTCCATCATCCTTCTCCAAGTCAAGGGTGCTCAATCAACCTTCCTCTTTACTGTTGTTGACCAAATGATGGCTCCCTTGTCAAAACATCTCCCTTTACTAAGAAATGGCCTATCCATCTACACTTTCTTAGTTTTCCTCCTCCATAATGTCTTTCTGGCCAGTTATTTTCTTTGGTTTCTCATTAAAAAAAATTTCTTAAAACATCTCGAGGACCATCAGTAGATATTTCTGCCGAAAATCTCTCAAGTTGATTTTCAATCCTTTCAGTTATCTTCCAACATTCTGTTTCATATAAAGCACCAACTTGCTGGTTGAATCATCTACGCTCTGTCCTCGGTTAACGTCATGGTTACGTTCGTTAAAACCACGACGTTAAGTGAAACGACGTTAAATGGATCAATTTATCCCATAAGAAATAAAAGAAATACGTATGTTAGGTTCCTTCACCCCCATTAAATGTATCACATTTAAATAAATTAACACACTTTCATTGTCTATTTATTCTGTATTGTGCATTGTAATACAGTAGTATACTGTAAACAAATGGAAAATAAACTTCAACAAAAATTAAAAAAAATCACCCTTTATGGTGGAGAGTGGATAGTGGATGGTGGATGGTGGAGGGCGGCGACGCACGAAGACCCGGAGGGTTCTCCTCCTTCCCCAGCTGACTGGGGGTCCTCAAAGGCTGCTGCTTCCTCCTCCTCGTCATCGTCGTCGCCCTCGTCCTCATCCTCGTCATCGTCATCGCCCTCATCCTCCTCCTCGTCGTCCTCCGATGTGAAGGCTTCTGCCTGCTGTTGACATGACCGTTTTCCTCTGTCCTGAAAAAGAAAAGCATCCATGGTGACGGCTTGGTGCTCTGTCTCCTGTTTTCTTTATAAATTTCATCGGAGTACCGAAGACTTTCCGTGACATTTCTATAAATTTTATAGTTGTGTTCTCTGACCGGCGACGTTATAGCAAGTTGTCCGACAATAATCACGACATTCTTTGAAGTCTTGGTACCTAATTATTACACGCGTTTACGACGAAACGACGTTAAGCGAGGACACCCTGTATTTGCAATTTACACATCAACAACTTGAGAGTTCATAGAACACGTTACCCCATGCAGAGTTAAATAAATACTTCAATCTAAATAAGATAATGATTGCAAAGATTGTTAAAACAAACAATTCCGGAAGTTTGGCGCCATTGAAGCAGTCTTATACACCACACTTATACACCACCCTCTTAAAGGTCCCATGTAATTCAAAAGTTTCTGGTTATTTATATATTAACTTGACCTTCCTGGTGAAGAAATCACCCATGTTTCTTTTTTAAAATCGACAATGGGATAATTAGACCAATATTTTGAACATTTGTAGTGCTTTTAACAACTTGCTGTGCCACACCCCTCAAAAAAGTGGAGTTCAGCGAACCGCAGGTCACGTGACCATTGACGTCATCTCCAGAACGCGACTCGCTCAGAGTCGATTGATGAGATGTCGCTTGCCGTATAAAGTACATACAAATGCATTGTGCACATGCGTTTGCTATCTCACTGATCGTCTTAATTCCTGTGATTGTTTCACGAAAGTTTTTAATAGTTTTAGCCTCACTTTCGAAAATGCCTGCAAGATGTATCGTAGCAGGATGCAGCAATACAACCAAAGACGGTGTGGTGTAAACCTTCATGTATTCCCGAAAGATGAGAATCTTCAGAGAATATGGACATCTAAAGTGAAGCTGACGAGGGGAAACTGGAAAGGCCCCAGCGACACGAGCGTCATTTGCAGCGCCCACTTCAAAGACAGTGACTTTGATCACGTGCTCTATTCGCTGTTCAGTTTGAAGAAGTTGAGGAGGCTGAAACCTGATGCAGTACCCATCATCAAAAGCAATGTCGTCCGATAAATCCGTCGTCCGTCTGACTAGTCCGATAAATCTGACGTGCTGTAGCTTTCTTTTATTTTTCTCTTTTCTTTGTTGTTTTCCACTGGCGCTACATGAGGACAGTAGGAATAAAATAAATAAAAATGCAACAGAACGTCAGATTTATCGGACTACTCTAGACAATTGTGTTGCAAGGTGTGTTCTGCACACAAGTTTTCATCGTATCCGGACAGCGAGATTGCTTCGTTTTATGCGCGGAGAGATACGGCCGATGACATGGGCTGGCCTTGCTTGCGATTCATTCGCCCGCTGCGCTGGTCACGTCACCTCACTAAAATATTTCTGATATCGAGCAGTATGCAAGTAGAATTTACATTATTGAATTACGAATAGGATTTAGTCTAACCAGTTTTTATTGCCAAGTCTTCCTTCGATGTCCTCCCGATCATCATGAACGCTGGGAATTTCATCGCCAGTTTCCTCTGCTTGTCCTGCTTCGGGCTCGAACTGGTAAGGCCGTATTCCATTTCCAGCTGCCTGAACTTCACCTCCCCCGACTACGTTATCCGATAATTCTCCATCTGATTCAGACCAAAATCCTTCATTTCTCTCACACTCACTGTCACTACCAGACAAATCAAAGTCCATGTCATCCATTCTTCAAAACCAAATGTTTGATTTTTTTTTAAAGCAGAAATGAACGAAGCGTTTGAGTCGACCAATCGAATGTGGAAACACACAGAAAGCCAATACAATCACGTAGACCACCAACCCGAGTAATTTGCGTGCAGCCTTTGTTGTTCTGGAGATGACGTCATGTGGGTTACGTGTCGCTCAGTAGATTTCGGCAGAATTTTTAGGGGCGTTCCCGAAGAGGTTTGTTTTTTTATTTTACATTTTATAGAACGATTATTGTGAAAAAAAACATTGTCAGATCAGAAATCACGATGAAAAACTCCTGTAGGACATATATATATATATATATATATATATATATATATATATATATATATATATATATATATATATATATATATATATATATATATATATATATATATATATATATATATATGCAATTTCAGTACTTTTGTGTGTCATGGGACCTTGAAACATGTCCAAGTACTGCTTAACAGAAGGTTTTGGCCAAGTACTGAGGATGTAACTTGTGAGTTACGACGCATTGAAACCAATATCTATTGTTAGTAGTTCATCAAATTGATGATTGGTCATCTCATCAGAAGAAAGCACTCATGATTGGTGTTAATGGGTTGAAGGCGCCCTGTAATTATAGCCACAGAATATCCACAATGTCATGTCGTTCCCCTATCCATGCCCATCATCTTTTTTACCCACATTGTCCTTGCCTAGCCCTTCGCTATTTCTTCTAGATTGTTGTGTATCCTCCCTTATTCCCTCTTTTATTTTATTATCTTGCCAAAACGAAGTTTTTGCAAGATATGTTAGTCAGCTTGTATGTTTTTTGTTTTTTTTGTTTGTCTGTAATCACGGATAAAAAATTCTGCAGAGCACAGTTATCATTGGAAATTTTTGTAACTTCGCATATCAGAGGCCTATAGAGGTCCCTTTCAGCGCACAAAATTTTGAAGGTCAAGGTCAAAGGTCAAGGTCACTTTGTCGCAAATCAGGGGAGTCGACGAAACCCTTATTTTTTGAGTAATTTTGATCGGATCGTCTTCAAACTTCATGGGAATATAGTTCATGGTCTGGCGCTCAGCTGATTAATTTTTGGTGGCGATTGGCCTTGACCTTCATGGTTAGCGCCTAAGGTCAAACATATTTGACCCCAAGGTCAAATTTTCAAGTTTTAGGAACCATATCGTGTAGTACCTCAAATTGAACACCTCGATGAGTGCTTTCTAGATATGTCAAGCTTGAGACATTATGACGTCATTTGGTGACGTTATGAGGCAAAAGCATATTTTTCATGGTTACTCTGTAGAACGATTCTCATCGGAATCTGTCGTAGGCAGATATTCCTCAAGGAGTCGCTCCTGGTGGATAGCAGCTCTGTTCACCTCAGTGTGACCTTAAAGAAGTCACACGTGCTCACCTTTTGGCAAGATACGGGTCACCCTGCGGGTGACATTGGATTATTATTTGTTCATTATCTTGTTTATTGTCTGACTGTTGTCCCTCTGTGAGTTCATAGCCTCCATCCGCTCACTCTTCCATGAGCCTCAAACTTGTAAAAACAGAACCAAAAAAAAAAACTGGCAACACTGTACTTGCCAAATCCTGATGGAATGGAGAGGTTTTGATGATTAGGATTTGGGTAATCCTTCTGAAATCAATGCAATGACTTGGAATTTAGCTCTGGTGGTTGCAAGCAATGCCTTAAAATATCTTTCATGTCCACAAGCATTGTAAGCAGATAGAACAGCCTTGTTTTTATGCCTCCGCAGCCAAAGGTCAGAGGCATTATGTTGTTGGTTTGTCTGTTCATCCATCCATCTGTTGTTGGGTTTCTTTTTTTGTTCTCAAGATCACTTGTGAACGAACCACTGAAGGGATTTCAACCAAACTTGGCACAAGTATGGATTGTAATACAGGAATGAACTGAATAGATTTTGAGTTCAAAAGGTCAAAGATCATGTGCCGTTAGAAAATCATTTTGCAGACCATAACTCCAGTTGGAAGCATCTGATGATTTCTCACTTTCACTTATTTATCTTTTTTGTCTCTTGCTGTCTCTCATGTTACCTTTAATTTTTCAGGTGATCTCTCGTGCAGATCAGACGCAACAGTGGGTTGACATTGAACACGAGCGGAGACATATCCAGCAACGCATTTGAAGACAAATTCGATATTCTATACAAGATCGAAGATCATGGAAGAGCGAGGTCACAGAGGGTAGGGTAGTTGAGCTTCAGATGGACACAAGCAAAGGAATGAAAGAACAGGAAAATAGGAGAAAGCAGAGGGGAGGAAACACACCTGCAAGTAAGAGGGTTGGATTTGGTTATTTCGAGTTAATGGGGATATATCAGATTGCGGGTAGGGATGGGGGATGACCTGAGATGGCAGTGCACCACCTGCTTTTGAAGCCTTAATGGAAGGAGTGGAATTGAACAGCCACGGGAAGACAGTTCCACAAAAGACGTGTCTGAACTACTTAAAGCCAACAAAAGGATGACTATATGAACAAAACAGGAGAGGTGGAGTGGGATAATTGAAGAAGGTGTGCATCATAGAGGTGCTGTGGAGGGTTAGAGAGTGAAGGGAACAAAAGGAGTTGGACCAGAGGAGAGGTGCTTTTTTATTTTTGTCTACATTGTCAAGACTCATATGAGAGCTACCATACAATGCACAGCAAGGGGGGGGCATGAAACAAGAGGGGTGGGAGTGGGAAGGACAAAACAGTGGGGAACAGAGACATTAGGAGATCTGTGGAAGGGAGAGGGATGGGACGGGGAACATGGGGAATACAATATGGACATTACAGGGACTTTCAGGAAGGAAAGCAGGGAATTTAAAGGAGGTGGGTTTGGGGTGGATTAATGGGGGTAGAAAAAATCGAGGTTTTGGATGGTGGAAGATAAGAGGTGGTGGTGAACAGCTTTTTTGAAGGCCTGGAGAGAAGAATGGGATTGAAGAGAGTGATGGAGTTTATTCCAAATGCGGGGAAAAAAAGGAATATAAGAGTGAAGGTGAGCAGTGATTCGTGATTTTGGTAGTTTTGCCAGAAGGGGGTTGCTGGCAGAAACTTGAGCGCCCTACGGCAATATGGGGTGGGGGGCATATCGCAGACAGAGCAGATGGGGGGGGCGAGACAGGAGAGGAGACGGTAGAAGACAGAAAGACCACCGACCTGCCTGCAGTGAGAGAGTGAGAGGCCCAAAGACTCAGCGTCACTGTGGGAGATACCAATTATCCCAAATGCCTTGGTCTCCACAGCGTCCCTACTCCAACCCCATGCCTTCCCCTTGCTCTGACTCCCACCTCCTCCTCACCCACTCACCCACTAGACATTTCTAGTCCCATCACTACCAGCACCCTTCCTTCCCACTGACTTTCAAAGCTTGTTCTGGACCTGCTCATAAGATTGAAAGGCTTGTTCTGACCATCTATTTTGCCTCCGCGCTGTGTCCCACGCTTGTTCAAGTTCTTGGGTTTCTGGGTTTTCATGCTCATTTTCATGCTCACTCCAGCCAAGTTGTTCCGAGACTGCAGCATATGCAACTCGATGCGAAAATAGGAAGAAGAAGCCTTCAGGAATTTTGATTCTATATTTACAGAAATTCTCCAAAAAAGGCAAATGTGGGGTTTTGTTGCAGCTTTTCCAGTGGGTTCAACTCTATTCTACTTTAGTTATTTTACACGCTGAGACTCGTATCGTGTGAAAAAAGGTTTACACTCAAATTCAAGTTATTCAGTTGGAGAACGAAGCAACCAGAAAGTGGAAAATTATCTTTTCCTTTTCCTTCAGGTGCTCCCATTTCTTCTTCTTCTTGTTCTTCTTCTTCTCCTTCTCCTACTCCTACTCCTACTCCTACTCCTACTCCTTCTCCTTCATCCTCATTGTTTGAAGAACCAAAATATATCAATAATAATACACTTGTCACGTCTGTCTGTTCGTCGCTTCATCACAAATATCACAAGATTCCGTCATCTCGTGAGATTGTGAATTGAAGGTTGTTGTTTTTTGTTGTCGCTATCTCATTTCAACGTTATACTTAAGCATCACAAATAAGATAATTAGTTTAGGATCATTTATTGAAACAATTGAACTACTCACAATCACTTGAGAGTGGCAATGCCATGGAATTTCCGTGGGACATATCTTGCGAGATTGTGAATAGGGACCTGAAGGTATTATGGATAATTGTTCTCGTCACACATATCTCTCAACTCCCAAGTTTGTGAATGCAGTGAAAGAAGAAGTTGGGAAGGTGGGAAAGCAGGTTATGAGGGGGGTAGAACTCTTTGGAGTTGGTGAAGTTGGGATTAAATGGCAGATAATATTAATGTGGATAGGAGATGGGAAAGAGAATTAAATATTACACCATTTTAATGAGATAATGAAGAAATAATTGTAATGATGTAAGAATGCCCTCTTGCTTTGAAGAACAGGAAGAAAGGGGGAGGGGAGGACAGAGATTTTGGGAGGGGGGTGGTTTTCCTTGGGGTGGTTTCCCCCCCCAGAGGAGGGGGCGTGGAATCTTACGCTCTCAACATTATTGACATCTCCAACAATGAGGCAGAAGTACAAGGTACATTGCTCTCAAATAGGAGGCAGGTCGTTGGCCTGTTTTTTTAGTAGAACCGAAGGACTATCACTCACCCTACTCAAAGTTGCCCCCCCCCTCACATCCAAAAAGCTGCCTCCTTCCCCTGCCCTCTCTCCTCCATCTCATCACTCTACCTCCTCAAATCCTCAACTGCCTTCTGCCCCCTCTCTTATTACTCCCCACTGTACCTCAATCCAGCACCACAGAGCCTTTTCTCCTCCTCATCCGCCCCCAGCTCTTCTGCGACTAAATGTTGCAAACAACACTTATTACATTTCATAAAAGTTTTCCTGGAGTGGCCGTCGTGGGGATGAAAGAATTTGTTGGAAATATTGTCTCTTTGTTACGATTGTTTGAATGTGTGTACCTTTGTGTCTTGCATTGCCAGAGTCTCTGCATCGAACACATTCCTACCGGAGCAGTCGAGTGGGACTACCTTCCTTCCCATGGCTGGACTCGCAAGTGTTGCGTTACCAGTCGGGGGCACCGGAGAGTCCGTTTCGGCTGGACGAGTGGATGGTGGCTCACAACAGAGTCACCTGACTCCCTTCACCGGAGGGAAAGAATCTGGTTCGACCACTCGACTTGCAGCGGCCATGGAGCGAACATCTCCATTGGTAGAGCTTGTTTGCATATTTTCATCTGGTTGTGTGTGGTTTGTTCCTTGCACATCATCACGTTTTCAATCCGAGATCTCTCTTTCATTCTTCCTCTTCCTCATCTTCGTTGTTCCTTAACGACGTGCTGTATGTTCACCTACTAACAATTCTGAAGGTTTAAATATTTAGGGGAAATCATCAGTGACGTCACGCAGGCGTACTTTACGTCACCGCAATATATACCCTTAGACAAGCTTGTCTTGTGTTTTGTTTTGAGTTTTCAGTCTTCTTCATTTATTAAGGAAAAACATGGGTCATATAAGTCAGAGGTTGAGGGAATGCCAAATCACTCGGAGGATTTAGGAAGGCATATTGTTTAATGTGTGCAAGACTATTGTTGATAGTTATGGCGGGCATTCTTACAGGCATTTTGGTTACTGGTATTCATTTTGCAAAATGACAATTTTCCCATCCCATTTGGTCTTGATAGATGTTAAACCGGGCGTCTCATCTACCAACGTTAGTTGGTGGACTTTAAAGATCCCATGATATCCTTCACAAAGAGTAGGCGAGCCATCGCTGGCACCCTAAACAAATTACAGATTTGTGCCCTGACTCTCTGTATCAGAGTAGTGACCCATCCAGGGTTGTAACTCTCGCCATGGAAACTGCTTCAGCAGCACTGATGCTATGTATCTATGCTAATAAGTGTTTGTGTGTGTGTGTGTGTGTGTGTGTGTGTGTGTGTGTGTGTGTGTGTGTGTGTGTGTGTGTGTGTGTGTGTGTGTGTGTGTGTGTGTGTGTGTGTGTGTGTGTGTGTGTGTGTGTGTGTGTCCTCCATAACTCCAAAACCATGAGACCTCGTGGCCTGAAACTTTGCATACATACTAAGAGAATTCCAAAGGAGTGCATCAGTGTAAATTGGGTGTTTGGGTTAATTGAAAAACCACTTTTGAAGATAGTTAATGGACTTATTTAATTATATCCTTAATCAGGCGATCCTCACTCTCCCTCACTGGGGTTTTAAGGCGCATTCTCGGTCACCTCACTGAGGTCTTAAATCGCCATTTTGTTCGGCCTGCTCAACAATACCTTGAGTGGGAACAGGCCACAACGATTTATTTATCATAAAGTGCTCAAAATGTTTTTTTTTCCTCACTTTCCTCATTCATACCATCGAATGCCTCATCTACATACCTATGAATTGCTGTTTTGTTTAAAAAAAAAAAATCACTTTTGTAAGTGTAACAGTTTTCAAATTATATAGTAACTTGGAGCGATTTCATGCATTATATGATATGATTTTCCACGATCTACTCTGACAGACTGATTATATTATATAATATAAATATAACTTGGGTTGGAAGGATTGGATTACGTGGACTAAATAACTCGAAATCTGGAGTGAAATCTGAAAATGTTAGGAAATCTGCAATGTTTAGTTTTTTGTGGTTATGTGCTTTGATCAATTAGCTTGCTATCGGTTGCCAAATTGGCCATTATACCTCATCTATTTCATTGGAGTGCTTGCTTGAGTGCTGAAGCCACTTGCTGAGTACTGTAGAGTCCTACAGTCGATAGAGGTACAGTTCCTGTCCCAATCAGGATGTACAGTCGGCAGTTGCTGAAAGGTAGAGGTACATATGGGTAGATTTGGATGTGTAAAGGGACTCTCCGCGGATGTGTGTGCATGCCTGCATGCTTGGTTACTGGTGCCGTGGTGGCAAAGTTTCATCCCGTATCTTATGATGATGATGGGTGGTGGAGGTTTTAACTTTTAACCTCAGCAGCGTACGGGTGATCATGTTTTCCTTTGTCCTCGTGACTGTTTATAAAGCAATTTGTGATTTCATATGAACCTGGTGTGCTTTACAAAGGTTATATGGTTTCTCTTTGTGAGTTTAAAGCAAAATATATTTGATAACATCCGATTTCTGAGCAGTTTGCCGTATTAAGGTGTTTTATAAATTACAGAGCTAATTTTTTTTCCACCAGTCACATGACAATTGGCAGCTGTCTATAAAGATTAATGTTTCTGCACATCTCTCTGAAGTGTTGCAACATTGTTTTCATAATTTGGTTATTGAAATTCACCCAAAACAAGGGTGATGAAAACTCCTCAAGTATTTGGGTTGTATACAGTACGTTCTCTAGTCGGTAATCACACCGACTCCAACCTGCCGATTCCTGAAGAATTGATGATATCGGCCAAGCACTAATATATATGTATGTATGTGTGTGTGTGTGTGTGTGTCGACATATATATATATATATATATATATATATATATATATATATATATATATATGTATATATATATTGTTACGGCTGTGGAAATTTGCAAACCACCATTCAGGGCCCGTAGGTGAGAGAACTCTAAGTACATGTGTAGTTAGCCCCAAACCCGTTGTTTAGAGGGAATTTATGTGATTCATTCGGGCTGCAACGCATTGAGATAGCCGTTTTTCTGTTCTATCTTTATTTTGAACCAACCACATCTCAACCGCCATAACCATCAAACCACCACCGATAAACCCTCCACCACCCTCACCTCTCTCCTTCTAAGGCCATTCCCGCACCACCTGTGAACACTGAGCGTCGGGCTGTCTTGGGCTCGTTCAAGATACGCACCGAGCCGCGAGTGCAAATAGCGGCCTTTCCGAGGGAGAATTCGGATCAAGAATGCTACACGCCCACTTCTGATCCGTCCAATTAGCAAGCACGGAGCGGCTTGGCCCCGCCCCCAGGCGCGTCTGTTTGAGATCCACATATGCAAATTCTTGGATCAGGGGAGGTTCACACCCACTTTTCCTCCGTCCAATTGGCGAGCGTGGCTCCGCCCCTGAGGACATCCTGATCCGGAAATTTGCGTATGGTTTTCTCCTGCCGGCCTATAAAATGGCGAGCGCAACCCGAATCGTGGGCAGAGTCAGTTTTTGGTTGGAAGAGCAGAGTGTAGCAGCAGCAGAGTGTGGCAGAGAGTGGAGTCGGGTGGCGAAGGCATCGAGTTGGGTTCTGCAGTTGGCCGAGGAAAGTTGTGGGAAGAGGCCAAGGAGCTCGGGTCCGAAGCGAGAAGAACGGCGGTCGGCGACGAGGTTGCGGTGGGAGATCGCTCGTCGCGGGACCCAAGCCAGTCAGCCATTCTCCCTCCCCCAGGGCAACAACAATTCCCCCTTTTCCCCCGCGCTGAGATAGTGCAACAAAGGGGGCCCCATTCCCACCCCACTCCAAACGTCGTGCCAACGAAACCCGCGAAGGAGCACGGAGTCGGGGCACAGCCACACGGCCACATCTGCAGCTCGTCCG
The DNA here is from genome assembly GCF_056783735.1 of Eptatretus burgeri. Classification (NCBI taxonomy): domain Eukaryota; kingdom Metazoa; phylum Chordata; class Myxini; order Myxiniformes; family Myxinidae; genus Eptatretus; species Eptatretus burgeri. Next base: position 128,327,485 of record NC_140964.1, on the reverse strand, counting down.
CCAACGCGTCACGAGGACGCGGGTAGGACACTCCCGGTCTCGCGGACCTGGCCGCTCCTTCAGGTCCCGTGCACATATTGGCCTACATGCCCGTCTGCCCCCTTGTCTTTGAGGGTGGCTTCTTTCCTTTGCTTTTGAGTGAATGTGTGTTGGCGCCGTGTCTTGTAAAGTAGAACTGTATAAGTGTTGCCGTGCGTACGCGTATTCGGTAGTAACTCTGCGTCATTGTTTCTTTTGTTTTACTGATATAGGTGCATTTTGACTGTTTGGCTGTATATGTGTGCTTTCCGTGTGTCGCGTAATAAATGTGCATTGTGTGAACTGTTTTCCCGTTTCACTTCGTCTTTTCTTTATTGACTCTCCATCCTGCTTCACGTAAAGGGTTCGTAGTGAGCTTAAAACGCCCGATAATCGGAACCGTCGAGGCCGACGATAACACCGCTGGGTTATCCCGATAGCACGGAACGGACCGCTTAAACGGTTTGTGTCCGGAGTCGGCCTGCGGCGAGGTACGATTGCCCGGTCGACCATCTGCGCAGGTACTAGGTAGATCGAATTTGGTGAGCAACCCTATCCTGCGCGGGTGGGCAATTGGCACGGTCGTGGTGGGGTTAAACCCCCACCCATGACAAGCTCCCGGCGTTGTTCCGAGAGGGTCACGACAGCATTGTCCGTTCCGGTGGGCGAGGCGGCCACCATTCGAGTCGAGCGGCCAATCGCACCCCGGCGGGCGCGAATTCGCAACTATATATATATATATATATATATATATATATATATATATATATGCAGGGTGTCCCAAAAGTCACCTCGGGATTTAGAAATTAAAGAGCATTTCTGTTTTTTTTAATAATTTATGATTATTTTTAAACCAAAAGAAAATTTACAAAATCGAGATAAATTTGCTTTATTTATGAAAAATGATGCAGCTTAGATGTCCTCCATTTTCGGCTTCACAGAGACGGGCTCTTTCGACAGCATTTTCTATAACAGCGGACAATAACTCTGGCTGCAGCCCTCGAATTTCTGTACAGATGTTGTCCTTGAGCTGCTGAATTGTATGGGGCTTATTGATGTACACACACTCCTTTAGGTAGCCCTAAAAAAAATAATCGGGAGACGTCAAATCAGGAGAATGTGATGGCCAAGAAATTTCTGAATTTCGTGAAATTATTCGGTGTCCATGCTCTTTGGGTCAGAATAATTGATCGATGAAATTTAAAATGAAATTCCACGATGTTGGTTCTTCGTTCAGTTGTGAAATTTTCCATGGGTAATTTCCAAATGTAAATCTAAATTCTGAAAAAAAATGAAAAACAAATGATTAAAAAACAGAAATGTTATCTAATTTCTAAATTCCTAGGTGACTTTTGGGATACCCTGATTATATATACATATATATATATATATATATATATATATATATATATATATATATATATATATATATATTGTGTGTGTGTGTTCTTCATAAAGCATAACATATTCTCTTTGCTGACTCTCCTAGCCCCATCCCTCTCGCTCTCTCTCTGTCCCATCCTCGCTCTACCCCCTCCTAATACAGTGCAGCACCCTCCTCCCATACGTCTTTCTCTTGACTCCCCCCTTTCCTTCTTCTCCCTCCCCTCTTTGTTTCTCCGGATGTATCCGGATGGTGGTTATGTCCTGACGGTGGTTATCTCTGGACGTGACCGGATAGTGGTTATGTCTGGATGCACCCTCCACATTTCTTTTCCCTCCCCTCATGCTGCCTTCCCTTCTTTCACCCCTCTTCACTCTCCAACCCATCCTCACTTCCTCCTCCTTCCTCACTCCCACACCCCTCCTCGCTCCCCCCTCCTTTCTTGCTCCACCATGGTTCATGATCTGATTTGAGTTGGTCTTCCTTTTAATTTTGTGTTACTTCCTCATATCGAGTAAAAATACTTTCAGGAAAGATTCCCCTGTCAGGAAAGGTGGGGTAAGGACTCCCCCCCCCCACACTATTCTCTCTCTCTCACTCCACCCATATACTTTCATCCTCCTTGGTCGCTTTGTTCAGTGTAATTGTACGCTGTACCGTCAGCCAGAGATACACCCCCCCCACCCCCAAGTGCAGACATTCATTATATTTAACTTATAGGTCTAACCACAACCCAGGATGTTACACCACAACCCAGAGAGTTATATCTCAAAAAGTTATGGATGAAATTTGATGGACATGTTGGGTATTTGACAAAGACGAAATGTTTCGATTTTGGTGAAGATCCAACACCGGATGCTAGAATTTGATTCTTCATCATTGAGAGATGGGGTCAAAAACAATTTATAGCACGATATCTCAAAAAGTTATGGACAGATTCGGAAGAAACTTGGTGGAGGACTTGGATAGGTGATAAGAACAAGCAGATTAGATTTTTGGTTCAGGTCCGGCTACAGATCCGGCCTATCAGTGGTATGCAAGACGTAAACTGTTTCGCTTAGCAAAGGTATGCGCGCTACTGAGTGACGTGGTTGTTTTTGATATTTAATGCCATGAGAAGTGAAACTCATATCAGCCTGATTTCAAAATATTTGAAATAAAACCTTTTCTAATTCCTGTGCAGTGAAAAACTGGTTTGAATAATAATTAATAGTTTCCTATCTATTATATCATCACACCACAACCCTCACTGTCTTTCTATAGGATCTACTGGTTTCACCATCAACACCTCGTGCCCCAGGTCTTGCACTGTTTGGCCTGCGCTGGGCTAGTGCTGGGCTTATTCGAGCTCTGGCTGAGGCCGTGGCTTGGGGGGCTGCACCATTGTTGTATGCTGTAGAAGATGTTGGAGGAGTTGGGGGTGGAGATGTTATTGATGTCACAGAGGGGCTTGCATCGCTGGGTCACATCAGAATCATCCGACCACAGGACGCTGACATAGTTCTGAATGATCAAAGGTGCTTCACCAAAAACACTCGGCCTTTTTTCAATATACCTTCCATGTGTTGTCTTTTTTTCAAATTTAATTTTCAATGTGGCTCGCTCATTTACATTTACTATCAAATGTGCGTGTACACTGTAAATGAGATGGGGATGAAGTAAGAGGAGATAGGGATGAGCGATAGATATATTATGTTAAAGGACACCTCACTGTGTAACTATTGTTAAAAAATGTCACTAAATAGGTTTCCATCCCCCATTTTATTCATCCCTTTACCGCATTGCCTTGTCTATGGATTTGGGCCTTGCCGGAAATACGAGGCTCTAGTCTAGTCTAATTTTGGCAGTACATGGATTGAATATTTTCATGCATGTGACGTCATTGTTTGATGTACAAGCCACACAGATCCATTCGTATGGCGCATTACACCCGAACGACTTTCAATGACAGTTTGACCCTTCGCTACGAACAGCCCTCAGGGTAACATGACGCCGACGCCCTTAGAACACCTTATGTTGGCCCCTGAGTGTGAACGCCAAATTTGGTTGAGGTCAACCAAAACTGTAAGAGAAGTTGTCGAACATGCGAGCAAACACGCAGACCGCTTACCCTTTATAGTACGGATCTACATTGGTGATGTTCTTTCATGGGAGCAATTTGGACACTAACATCTCTCCTGACATGAGGAAACAGCAACGTGAATATAGAAAGGGGCTTAGGCAAGAGCCATGTGGAAAGTGTGACATTGGTGAACAGCATCTGTTTATCCGTCAAGGCAAGATCGTGAGGTCAAAAGCAAGGAGACATCCAAAAGGAGATAACCATGATGCAGAGAGGAAGGAGGAATCGCTGGTAGCCAAGGAAGAGCATGGTGAACTACAGCCACGTAGAAAGCAGAAGGAAACAGAAGAGAAGTCCAGTGAAGGAAATTCACTCGAAACAATAGATATGCACATACTACCTGTGGATCTTGAGAGCATACCAGGTAGTGAAGCAGATTGTGAAGCGGATGTTGCGTTACCTGGACTGCCTTGAGCCAAGAATGACTAAATGAAGGTCACGGAAGCAATGGGGCAGAAAAAGTTGTAGCAAACGATGGAGATCAACTGGAAGTGCTCATACAACACACACACACACACACACACACACACACACACACACACACACACACACACACACACACACACACACACACACACACACACACACACACACACACACACACACACACACAAATGATGACTCCTTGTTCAATAAGATAAAACAACTGCAAGTGATTGGAGAGAAGAGAATGATCCAGACATAATTATGAAAAGTGAAATATTACTCAAGAACCACTTAAGAAAACCATCAGCAACCATTATCAGAACAGACAGCTATGACGCCTTCAGGAACATTGAATCCGACAACAACAGCAGCGGAGTAACAATTTATGGTAAAACTAATGGAGGCATCTGAAGTGATGATCGAATCCATCTTGGAGGAATCACAATGGTGCTCTTCAAGTCTACATGGGGAGGACAGGTTGCTTATTGGATGGTTGTATATAAGTCCGTCAAGCAGTATCGAAAACTCAATCGCACCGAATGAGCTACGAGTAACAGCATGTGCAGGGAATGAGACAAAATTCCCTGTGATAGGAGAGATAAATTTCCGAGAAATAGACTGGCTCGATGTACGTACTAGCACAGCGCTGCACCATCCAGCACACGTATTTTGGGGGCATCTTGCACGGATTGTTTCTGCACCAACATGTTAGCCAGCCGATGTGATTCTGCGCTGGAAAGAATCCATGTCCTCTTCATCTGGTCATCACCAATCATTAGGGATTCATGAAAGCTCAAGATGTGAGCCAGCATTAGGACGAAGCAGCCATTGTTGTTTGTAAGGACAGCTCAACTTATTTATTGAGCTGCTGTTGTTGTTGCTGAATGGCCCTGGACAGTTCTCTCAAACAAGCCCGTGACACGGAGGCAGCTGATTGATCTCCGAGGAGTGACCCAGAAATCCCACACATCCAGGATGGTGTACCCCCACCTTCACAAAGTCAGGGTCATGACAGAGTTGGGGAGAGAAGAGAGGAGAGAGGGCCGGTCCATAGAGACCGATTGGTACTCTGACCATGACTGTGCTGCCCTGCCCAATCCGGGCAGCAGAGAAGAATGGGGAATATTTGGCCCCTGCCTTGCATTGAGCGGTGCAACCATCGCGAAGAGGCATCCCTGATAGATGCTATTAACAGAGTTGAAGGAGGCGGAGAAGTCAGATCGTGTTAACTACCATAGAGGAAACTATGAGGAAATGGATACTAGGGTAAATTAAGCTAATTTGGAGGGAAATTGATGAGCAAAAGTTGATCACAAGCATCGATAGAGTCTGTTTAGGAATTCCAGTGATGTATTGATGTGTTAGTTCCCAAGAGAATACCTGGCAAGGTTCAAAGGAGAAACACTTATGTATATCACAAAAGAGGTGTGGCAGATGTCAAAGAGGAAAAACCTACTTTGGAGGAAGTACGTGCATAGTCGGAATGTAATTGACCACAGGTGCTTTGCTAGGCAGAGAAAGAATTTGAGGAAATCTACCTGCAGGGTGACTGGGAAGTTTGAGGAGGAACTGGGAAACAACCTGAGTGGCAATCCTAAAAAAAAAAAAAAAAACCTTATATCAACAGCAATGGAGAGATCCGAAAGATTTCTGACGTTACACCAACAGCAATGTAGAGGCGAGGAGAAGACTGCCAAGTCTTCACAACCACAAGCACAACCACAGACACCGATTCTGACAAAGCTGAAGCACTAAACGATGACTTCAGTAACGTATTTTCAGCGGAGGACGTCAGTAGTACGACGACGCCGAGGCAGAATGAGGACATCAGCTTGGAAACAACCAAAGACGTGAGGAAGGAAGTGAAAAGCTGAGACATGCAAGAGCAAGTCTGAGAGGCCGAACAAATAAAACATCCCTGGAAACTGAGGGAAATGGCCAACAGTATAGCAGAACCCTAAGCAACTGTACTTGCCAAGTCTCCGAAGGAAGGAATGCTACCATAAATATGGAAGAGGGCAAACGTAATGGCAATCTTCAAGGAGGGTCACAAGAAGGAACCTGGAAACGATAGGGCAGTAAGTCTCACATCAGTTGCAGGAAAAGGTCATGGAGGGCCTTGTCCGAGATGCATTGATCAAGCACTTGCTGACACACAACCCGTGAACGGAACGCCAGCATGGTTTTACACAAAGCAGGTCCTGCGTCACTCAGCTGCCCTGGGTTGTCGAGGAATGGAACGAGCAGTTTGAAAGGGGGAAACCAGTAGATGTGCTGTACTTCGACTTGAGAATCCTCTGACAGCGTTGCTCATGCAAGGTTTATGGAAGAGCTACCTTCCTATGGTATCGGTGGACAGTTCCTGCAATTCCAAAGGCCTTCCTGACCAACAGAGAACAATGCGTGATGTTGAATGGGCGTGGTATCTCCCTGGAGCCCAGTGACAAGCCCGATACCTCACGGTAGTGTCTTGGGATCGGTTCGATTTTGTGATTTTTGTAAATGACCTTCTAAATGCAGTGGATAAAAAGGTTCAGCTTTTCACCGATGCCACCCAAGCTATACAGCTCAGTATGTACCTGAGACCAGAATAATGCTCTCCAAGTGGATTTAAATAATCTTCCTGCCTGGTTGGAGAGATGGTAGCTTCCCTTCAACGAAAAGAAGTGCAAGGTGCTCCACGTCGGTGGGGGGGGGGGGGAGAGTAGAGATGCTGTGTATTTGATGAAGCGAGCAGAGCTTCAAAGCACCATTGCTGAAAAAGGGTCTGTGTGTCATCATCCGTAGCCAACTGAAGTTCCACCGGCACATCTCTGCTGTCATAAACAAAGCTAACCAAAACCGCGGAATTCTGAGGAGGACATTTTCCCACCTTAACAAGAGGACTATCCCTCTAATTTTTAAGACATGTCAGGCCATACCTATAATATGGCAACGTCCTGTCGCACTTGAGTTATGAAGGGGATGCTAGAAAGGTTAAAAGCATCTAGAGGAGAGCAACAAAAGTAGTCCCAGAACAACGTGGACTCCAGTACCCTGAAATTCTGAAGGAGCTACACCTATACTTGCTATACGAAGGCAGACAACGGGGTCAAATGCTAATGGTGCAGCAAACCTTGAATACACTTCAACAAGAGGACATTCCTTGAAGCTTTTCAAGTGAAGGAGCCATCTTGTAGTGTGGAGCACGTTAATCCACAAACGTGTGCTCGAGGACTGGAATAATCTCCCATGGCGTGTCGCTGAAGCTAGGAGTGTGGATAAATTTTAATATTGTTCATCAGATAGACACTGGTGGGGTGATAGGTTTCACCTTCCCGAGCCCCTACGAATGCACACCCAACACAGAACCGTTTTTTTTTAGATGTAAAGATCGGAAACCTGTGGGTGTAGCCTACATCCCATACCTTGATGATGATGATGAGATGTTAATGTGTGCGCATCCAAATCAACTGAGTAGATTGTTAGGCCAGTTTTGAAGGACGTTTAAGAGTCTACCAGAAAGTGGAGGCTGGCACCACCTGTGGACAAAACTAGGCAATGCAAGCATGTTCCCCCCTTTCCCTGATGGTCATGAATATGCCATCCAAGTTTGTTTTTTTTTATCGACGATACAACTCCAATGTTGGTAATTCGAAGACGAGCTGTGGTGTCTCTGGAAGCTTACAAGGTAAATTCAAACTTTAAATACCGGTGCTTGCTTGCAGTCAGATATTAACCCACAACCTCAAGGAATGTCAAGCCATTGTCCATCCCCACTATGACACGGAACCCATTTCATTTATCCCTTTGTTCACTTGGTGGCACGTCAATGGATGAAGTGACAGTAATTTGTAGTTTTATCTGTTTGTGGTGAGCAGGGTAAGCGGGGTGCTGGTGTGTTCACCCGCAACAGAAGCCAGCACCATTGTTTTGGCTGCACTGCGAGCTGGTGAGCTCACTAAGAAAGTTTAGTTTTCGTTTGAAAATTACAGCTTAGTCGTTAACAGTGTCAGGTAGTGAAATGTAACATTCGTTTTCTTTTGCTGTAAGTTCAAAAAGTGAGAGAAGCAAAGCAAGGTTCTTCCCAGGAATGAGAGGATAGCATCGGTGAGGGGTGGGTCAGAATAAATGAAGTAGGATGGGTTAAGAGTGGGTATTATGCTATGTCGGCAATGATGCATAATTTATGCAAATATGTCTATTAATTAATTAATTTACTTATTTACGTGTTTATTTATTTATCTGCAACAATTTGTGTTGTCTCTCCACAATATGAGACTTTCGACATGGCGTATGAACGCTAATGAGGCCTTCTGCGCATGTGCGGTGTGTGTTTGCGTTCACTTCGATTCCGGTCTGCTCACCGGACGCTTTTAACTTGCCGTTAGTGGCAACATCTGCAATTCAAATACGTAGTCTTTTAAACATAATTTTCAGCATTTTAAGAAGAATGAGTGGCAATTTCAAGATGGTTAACCATAATTATTCCATTGTCCGAAATGCAAACACGAGAAATATCCGCGGATGAAAGGTGTCAGGTTCCTCTCATTTACCTGTTAGTACAAACAAGCGGTGGCAGTGGACATAGCACACACACACACACACACACTTACACATTGACCATTCTCTTTTTACCAATAGATGCAAAAATCTCGTACAATTTCTCTTGTGACCTCACAGCCAAACAAAAAAAACGTATATTTATAACGACACTCACAGACCATACAACTCCCACTCCCCCAACCTCCCCATAATAGCAAGAAGAAAAAAAAAAACACAATAATAACGAAACTCAAGTAAAAGGTGACCAAGGTAGAATGCACTCGAGAGAGAGAGGTACTGACTCACGCTGTTGTTTCACTTCTTAGAAGTTAAAGTTGTTTTGTGATTTCACGACAACAACAATTTTTAGAAGTGAACTAACTCTCTCAATGCACTGTTCACAGAATATGTTAAGATTTCAAATTTCTTTCACTCTGTTCATTCGTGTATTATGATTTGCGGTTTTAGTTTCGAATGCATGATTAGAATTTATTTATTGTTTTGGGTATTAATGCTTCATTATACTTTGAATGACCTCTGATTTCAAAATGGAAAACTGCTTAACCAATCTCCCTCAAATTTTGCATATTTGGTGCTCAGGATACCCATGGGTAGGCCATGGGAACGAACCAAATTTGGCCCCTCTCTTCCCTCCCCCCAGGATGGGGAGATGATAACTAAGTTATGGTGTATATTAAAATTTGTGTAGCTTTGTTGGTATCTTTTTCAAACAACCACTTTTTGCTCTACAGTCGTTTACTCTGGCTCCTGACTTTGACTTTCTATCCCTGGTTAGTGTCAGCTGTTTCTGCTCCTTGGTCACGGCTGCTGTTGATCTGAATAGAGATCACCTGACCTGTGAAAGTCACCTCTCCCTCTGAATTGGAGTCTCTTGAGCTCTTTGCGCTGCTCACTCTTTAGATGTACTTCCTGTCTCTGCTCGGCGCGTGAGTATTGCGATCAACACGTCCCTGTTTGTCTGTAGAATAATTTGACAATATGAGCAGCTAGAATCGCCAAATATGTCAAAGCTTCATATGGTACACTCAGACATGATTATTGCAATACTCGGCGTGAGTAAATATATTCCTGTTCTAAATTTCACTTTACTTTTTTTTGTTGTTGTTGTTCTTATGACCTCAAAGTTGAACTCATCCGAGACATTCACAATATGAATCTCTGTTCCAAATTTGGTGATTCTAGCTTCCCTCGTTGTCCAGTTCTTCTGCCGACAAACTGACAAACACACAGACGGGATCATCGCAATACTCACGCACCCGACCTACAGCCACCGTGTGAGTAACGAGGTTAAAGGGACACTGAGCAGTGGGAACCCAATGATTCTTGTGGTATTGAGGGGAATCTTTCAAAACTATGAGGCAGGGCTTTTATGTCGTGTCATCACGACATCACGTAAAGTGTGCAGCAATGTTAAGAGAAGTTTAAAAGGTTAACCTTGGATTCTTTTAAATATATGATCAGAGTTACGAAGAGTTATTTGAAAACGGGATGCTGTTACACATGAGCATGAGACCTGCCCAAGGTAGTTCCAAATAAGCATAACAAATAAGCAAGGAATGCTGTACAGATGACAGTAAGGTTTTTTTTATGTCCATGAAATTTCAACATTCTGTTAGAATCGCTGGGCAGGAGTTGAGGCAAGTTTCCTTCTCCGGTACATTGTACGTGCTTGAGTACGCGTGACATCGGTCGACAAGGAAATCCTTTTCATGAAGATGATGCACCAGAAAATCGTGTTTGTTCACATCTCACTTTCTCGTTAGCCACCTGTGCTCTGACAAACCTTGATGAAAATTATGGCTGACATGTCCATGGATTAGTCTGGGAAACTTGCAATGGCAGAACTGATAATGGCATTGTGCTGATGCAGTAACAGTGCATAAACAGTACCTAAGGAACAAATCGAGGAAAGGGGCCTCAGTAATATAATGCACCTGTGTGAACTCACTTGACTGATGACAAAAGTGCAGTCAGTGGTGGTGGAGGTGGAGGTTTTCAAAAAGATCTAACGTCTGATAGGACCGGTATGTTAAACTTTGACAGGCTTAAATGTCTTTGGAGTTCGTTAAACGTGTAACAAATTGTTAAATTTGGCCCGTCAGTATTCCCATCTGACCCCTTGGCTCATAATGCGGGAAACCCAAGTTCAAATCCCATATAAAGGTATGTTTGTCCATTGTCTACTCATGTCATTGTAATTCATGTCAAAGCACTGATGTAATACTTGTATAAATTCTTCCATGAGTCTTAGATCACTGTAAGAAAAAAAACCTCTAAAAAACAGACTTGGTGGTGTAATGGTTGGACCGTCTGCCCTGAGTCTGGGAGGTCGGTGGTTCAAACCCCAACCGAGTCATACCAAATACTTTTAAAATGGTACGTGCTGCTTCCTTGCTTGACTCTCAACATTTAACAAAGGATAGAGCGTGGACAAACAACCATATATTGGTAACACGAGCATAGGCTTTGATGGGTCCGATGGCCACCACCTGCATTGAAGTTCCTTGTTTGGAACATATATTAAGCAGCCAAACTTATTTATAGGGTTTACGATTTGTGGAAGCATTTGTACATACTGTGCATCACATGTAGGACAAAGGCATCACTGTCTGAGTTGGCGCACTAATACAACACAGGGGAGTTCTTCTCATGCATCTGTCTTTATATCATGTTGAATAACAGTTGTACTATGACTATTGTACAACTGTCGTAGTACAACTACGACAGTTGTACAATAAGTACAATAAGCAGTTGTACAATAAGCCATATTTATGACATCGTTTTCTCTCTCCACACTCAGTCGTGCAATTAAGGAGGAAGAGGTGAACATTTCTAAAATGTTCAATTTTTACCCGATTGACTTGAAATTTGAAGAGTTGCATATTTTGTCATTGAATTCAACCACCAATCAATTATTTTTTTTAGGTCAACATAGGCCAAAGGTCAACAACTTAGGTGGGATTTCTAAAATCCTCAGTTTTCATCCGACTGACTTGAAATTTGAAGAGGATTTATATTTCAGATCACCGAATTCAACCAGCCAATTATTTTTGAGGTCAACATAAACCAAAGGTCAATAACGTCGGTGGAAGTTCTAAAATCTTCAATTTTCATCCCATTGACTTGAAATTTGAAGAGGATTTTAATATTTCGTCATTGAATTCACCAATAATTCACCAATAATAACCAATAAAAATCGTCACCAATAATTGTTTAAGGTCAAATTTGTTTTATCAATTTCACAAGTATCGTGCTATGGACAACTTGTTTGTTTGTTTATTTACTTTTACAAGGTTCCATGGGAGAAGCCTGGTATTGTCTTAACGGTTAAGGTAGCTGGCTTACGATCTTATGGTCCTAAGATTGAGTCCCTGGCGGATATTAAATTAACACCAGGTGTGGTTGACTCAGCCGATCATCCTTCTGAGGTCGACAAGATGAGTACTAGCTTACTGAAAAGAATAAGCCATTCGAGTATCCTGCATCAGAGTGGTGACCCGTTTGGGATTGTGTCCCCGAGCCAGGAGAAAACTGCCTTAGCAGCCATATGCATCTGAAGATGTGAAAGGAGTGGCTTTTTCTTCCTTTTAGATTGATAAGGTCAGGTCAGGTATGGGAGCATGTGCCAGAACAGCGCGTCGCTGCGTCCACTTTCCGCCGGTACTCCAGGGGCCTCCGTCTGGCCATCCCCCAGGCAGATGCCAGGCCCATCCCCATCTCCTTGAGATGCTGGTCAACCTGCTGCAACCACGAGGCATGTGGTCGGCCCATTGGCCTCCTCCACTCACGAGACTCCCTCGCTGAGAGAATCTGGTGAGCAGGATCAACGTCAGGAAAACGAGCCACATGTCCATACAGCCGCAGCTGATGCTCACGGACGATGCAGGTAACAAATCTCATCTGAGTCTCTCTCAGCAACCGCTCGTTGGACACAAAATCCGACCAGCGATAGCCAAGGATTCTCCGAAGACACCTGGTACCAAAGGAGTTAAGTCTCCATCTCAAATCCTTGGTCAGAGTCCAAGTCTCACATCCATAGAGCAAGACTGGAAGCACCAAGGACCTGAAGACTCGGACTGTCGTCCTCCTGCACAGGTACCAGCAGTGCCACACCCCATGATCCAGTGAATCCACGACTCCCCAGGCCTGACCCAGACATCTATTAACCTCTGACTCACAGCCAGCAGGGACATGAATATCACTGCCAAGGTAAGTGAATCTCTCCACGACCTCAACATCCTCACCACAAACAGACACAGGCAGGACAGCAACATCCAAGATGTCATTGAAAGCCTGGATCTTAGTTTTGACCCAAGAAACCCGAAATCCCAGCGGCTCGGGCTCCTCATTCAGCACCTCGAGGGCCCCCAAAAGGATATCTAAAGTCTCCGCAAAGATGACTGCATCATCTGCGAAATCAAGCTCCGAGATCTTGACATTCCCAAAGGATGCACCGCAGCTTGATCTTTCCGACATCCTCCCTAAAATCCAGTCCATACAAGTGCTGAAAAGTGTGGGGGCCAGTACACACCCATGACGAACTCCAGTAACAACTAGAAATAAGTCAGAGATGGTACCACCACACTTCACAGCACTCTCAGTGCCAGAGTAGAGTTCAGACATCAGATCTATCAGTTTTGTTGACACCCCACGAAGACCAAGAATCCTCCGGAGGACATCCCGATTCACTGAATCGAACGCTTTCCAGAGATCAACATAGGCTGCAAGCAACCCCTGCCAAAAGTCTCGTCTGCATTCGGTGAGGACCGATTTGGTGAGGACTCTCGTCTGCCTGACCTCTTTGGTGTAAAGCCTGACTGCTCTGGGCACTGGTGCTCCAGCAGATGGTGGTGAACCCCATCAATAATTATTCGAGCAAAGACCTTTCCCGATATTGTGAGCAGCATGATCGTTCAGTAGTTGTTGCAGTCCTGGCAATCACCTTTCCATTTCCAGAGAGGGACCACAAAGCCCCTCTTCCAATCAGTTGGGATGATGACTGCATTCCAGGCAGAGCACAGAACTGCAGGCAACGACATGAGTACAGCATTTCCACCAGCCTTGAGAAGTTCAGCATGGACGCCAGAGATCCCAGCACCGGTTCACCACAGTTTGCGTTTCCACAAATGAAGGTGGATCACAGTTGATTGGAGGGTCAGCACTAGGGATTGTAACACCCCTTCTCCTCTACTGATCTACTCCTTCACAGATTCCTCCCACATCGGCCTCCTTGTCCACCCTTAGTGCATGTACAGTTTTACGCCTCAACTCCCTGAACAGCTCAGCTCTACCATTACGCCTGGCCCTGTGACTGGTAAATGGTATCCAGTGTTCTTTGAGAGACAAAATTCATCTTTGCCCTCCGGTGATTTCCACGACATCCACCGACAACATCAAGGATGGTGGTTTGGAAGGCACGCCACAACTCTTCAGGATTTCCCAAAGCAGCCAGACCTCCAAATCCCTACTCAGCCTCTTTGCAAACTTCTCAGCTACCCTCTCATCCTTGACATTGCCAACATACAGCCTAGGCTGGGATGGTACCATTTTCCCGGATTTACGCTGCAACTTCAGAGTTTCTACCATAAACCTGTGGTTAGTATTGAGGAATTGAGTAGTCCGGTTCTTCCTGCAGTTCTGGATCATCCTTCAGTGACCATCAACGACCACATGGTCAATCTCCTTTGCCACACCGCCAGCATTGGAATTCCAAGTCCAGCGTTGAGCCTGTGGGTGCTGAAACCATGAACCAGCCACCCTAAGTTCATGACTTCTTGCAAAGTCAAGGAACCTGGTGCTATTCTGGTTCACATTTACATACCCACAGGGACCAACACGCGTCTCATAACCATCCTTATCAGTGCCGGTCGATGTATTTAAATTCCCCAAGATGAGAAGAGTATCTTGCCTGTGACACTGATCAACCACAGACTTGAGTGTGGCATAGAATGCGTTCTTCACGGTAAGATCATTCGCCTCAGTCGGAGCATACACGGAGACCAGGGAAACAGCACCCAATGAGCGACGAATCCTTCATGTCATGATAAGCTCTTTGACCGGTGTTACCTCATTTATCATGGGAGTCAACTTATTGGATACAGCTCCAGCAACTCCTTGGGCATGGAAACAATCAGAGCAACCAGACCAATCGTAGGTGAAACCACCCACCATGATCTCGCCACTATCCAGTCTCCGAACCTGAGAGAGTGCTACAATACCAATGTTCATACGCTGAAGCTTCGATGACAACAGAGACAGGTGATCATCCTCTCTTATGGATCGGACATTCCAGGCACCCACCCGAAAGTACCGGCTCAGGTTAACCCAAGGAGACCTCCATCTGGTGGATGACACCTCAACAACACTCTGCCACAAACCACTGCAATCTGACCCAGCAAGTTTACCCCATGCTTTTCCTCCTATCAAAGAATGGGGGTCCCGAAGGCTTTGCCCCAATCCCATCACTCAGTGAGCTGCTCTGCGAAGGGCAGCAGCACATGCGAGGTACTCCTATGGAGTGGGTTTTCGGTTTTCTTTGTGTTTATGTGTTTTGCAGAATTAATTGTTTTACGGTGGCCGGAGTGCAAATCCTGCCACCATCCTCCTAATAAAAAACGTATTCCAAGTGCAGGAGGACGTCCGCAGACACAGTTGGGCATGAGATGTGGATGGCCGTTGGCTCACAAGGAGCTTGTCCACCCTTTGACAGGTTTTGTTTTTAAACTTGCTGGGTGTCCATAACCATACACACTCCTCACCAGAAAACCTGGTGGGGGAGACGGTGTTGTGGTGAACAACCATCAAACAGGTTAGTACAGGTTTACATGGTGCCTGTGGCAAGGCACAGATCTAATCTGGCCTGACCTGTCAAAGCCAGCTTATTTTTTACACAAGTAGGGTTAAACATTAACAATTCAATGATTAGACTAAGGTACATTCTCGTACAGGCACAAACCTCGCCCCAATGCAGTTATATTTCAACACTAGCAAAGGTACCCAGCGTTGCTCAGTCTCTCCTCCTACTCCACCCCCACCCCCTCCCTCCTCCCACCCCATCCCCAACCAAGGAAAAGACTTTCATGAAGATAAGTCGTTAATTATCTTCAAAAGGGGTGTTTAAATTTATCCAAACACCCAATTTTCACTCAAGCACTCTCTTGGAGTTTCCTCGTGGGTATGTAAAGTTTTAGGCTGCTAGGTTTCATGGTTTTGGAGTTATGGAAGAGACACAAACACACACACACTGACACACACTGACATACACTGACACACACACACACACACACACACACACACACACACACACACACACACACACACACACACTGACATACACTGACACACACTGACACACACTGGCACACACACACACACACACACACACACACAAACACACACACACACACACACACACACACACACACACACACTGACGCACACTGACATACACTGACACACACACTGACACACACTGACATACACTGACACACACACTGACACACACACACACACACACACACTGACATACACTGACATACACTGACATACACTGACATACACTGACACACACAGACGCACACAGATGCACACAGACGCACACAGCCGCACACTGGCTCACACTGACGCACACTGACGCACACTGACGCACACACTGACTCACACACTGACACACACACTGACACACACACTGACACACACACTGACACACACACACTGACACACACGCTGACATACACACTGACATACACACTGACACACACACTGACACACACACCGACATACACCGACATACACCGACATACACCGACATACACCGACATACACCGACATACACCGACATACACCGACACACACCGACACACACCGACACACACCGACACACACACACTGACACACACACACCGACACACACACACCGACACACACACCGACACACACACACTGACGCACGCACACCGACACACACACACCGACACCGACACACTGACACACACACACTGACACACACAGACGCACACTGACACACACTGACACACACACTGACACACACACTGACACACACACTGACACACACACTGACACACACACTGACACACACTGACACACTCTGACATACACCGACACACACCGACACACACCGACACACCGACACACACACCGACACACTGACACACACAGACGCACACTGACACACACTGACGCACACTGACACACACTGTCGCACACTGACACACACACTGACACACACACTGACACACACACTGACACACACACTGACACACACACTGACACACACACTGACACACACACTGACACACACACTGACACACACACTGACACACACACTGACACACACTGACACACTCTGACATACACCGACACACACCGACACACACCGACACACACCGACACACACCGACACACACCGACACACACCGACACACACCGACATACACTGACATACACTGACATACACTGACACACTCTGACATTTATTATTAAAGATTTTGATCCCAGCCTCAGGAGCATGACAATTGAACAGCATCATCGCAGGATCCGAATCACAATAGATTATAAAACCTACTCATGTGATCTTGGCCGGGTTAGTTCAGTTTCTGATGGGGAATCCAATCGGTGCTGATGATGGCCCGGAAGGCCACAAACACATCCGTGCACTGATACCTTTCCCCAGGTGGTGGGTTGATGATTCTGCCAAAAAAGGCTTTGAAAGCCACGTACGCTAGTTTGACTGACGTTACGGGTATCATCAGTATAGCAGCTGATATAGAGTGACACAGTGGATGGTTCTGTATTTTTCACAGACTGAAAATGAGCCGGTTTGCCCATTTCATGTTGATATTTCTCCTCCTGGATGTAGTTTAAAGTTCTTGTTAATGGTTTCCCAAACAAGATAATGGGGCTGACAAGATGGCCAAGAGGTGGGTGATGGATTCCTCAATGTGTGTGCCATCCCTCGGATGGACGTTAAACTGGGCGTCACATCTGCCTGCATCAGGTGGTGGGCGTTAAAGATCTCAAGGTGTCCTCTCTCGAAGAGTTCGAGCCATCACTGGTATCCTCAACAAATTACAAATTCCTGCCCTAATCGGCAGAGGGCATTGCATCAGCGGTACAGCCGCACCCTCAGCCAATGATGCTACCCCGCAGACTTTTGATGCACATAAACGAAGAAGAAGACGAAAACCCAAACAAGGTGGATGTGGTCGGTCAGGTCAGGAGCACAACAGCAAGTGCTGGTGTGGCACAGACATCCATGGCAACCATTCCAATTAAGAATGCTATTTTCATTCTGAAATTATTTGGCTATTAACAAGAGCCCAGCAACAACAACAATAACAGCAGCAGCAGCAGCAGAAGCAGCAATTTTATGACCATTCCTTCCCCCCTTTTTTTTTTTTTTTTAGAGGGTTGGTCAAATGATGGCAACTCATCTATCCATTGCATCAGTTTCGTGCAAACCCAAACATTCCATATCTTTGTTGACATTTTCAATCCATGTCTTTTTGGGACGTCCTCCCTGCATTCTTCCTTCCACAGTTCGAGCACGAGCTTTGTTTCTTTCTTTACAACTTCATCTTCTGACCTTCGTTGCACATGACCATCCAGCCCAAGTCTTCTCTTTTTAAAAGTTCTTCACATTGTGTCGATTTTTAATCTTGTCCTGCTTTTTGAGCTTCCATCCATCAATTACACATCGTGGAATGTTTCTGCGCTTCATGATACGAACCGGTTGTCTCAACCTTTTCCGGAACACTTTATCATGGATCTAACGGATAATTCTGATTCTCGGAGCCTGGTGTTGGCTGAGCGGTTAGTGTAGCTGTCTTGGGATCTTAGGGTCCTGAGATCGAGCCCATTTTCGCTGTTAAATTAACACCAGGCGGGGTTGACTAAACCTGTCATCCTTCCGAGGTCAGTGAAATGAGTACCAGCGTACTGGTAATTAGGGCACTGCATCAGCGGCACAGCCTCACGCTCAGCCAATTGTGCTATCCCGCAGCCTTGTGCTGCATACCAAAGAAATAGAGTAACAACACCGGAGGACTTCAAACCAATCCCTGCACAGTCGGTTGGCTGTTGCTGCGGTTATCCTACCTTGACCTCAAACATTTGAATACATCCAAAGTTTGTCTTTACCATCGTTCTTGTTCTCTTCATACATTCCCATACCTATATAACTAAATATTTGAGAGTATCATCACCTAAGGCACAAGTTGATCAACAGCATCCATATCTGTGAACGATATCAAGAGATTTTGAGCAAATTTTTTGATTCACTTTTATTGAAACCCCCCCCCCCCCCCCACAAAAACCTTGTCTTTTGGCTTCAAATGTAACAGTTGAAATGTTGTCGCTTTTGGAATGGATCACAATTTATATTGTTCTTGGCAGAAGCTTGTCGTGCTACGTGAGAAATAGTCGTGAGTGCTTTTCTTTAGGATACAGACTATCTCTCAGGAAGTGCATGAAGTTGCGGTGTAGAATCGGTCGTCACTAGGTGGCGATCCAATGCCAGAGCAAGATAGGGCAGAACAATTCCAACGTCAAGACGTGATATATTTCTCATGAGAAATGCCTGGGGTTCCACATGCGTGCTGCAAATCACTCATCCGCCCACCTGTCTACTTCTCTGTGGCACGCGCAGAACAGACAAATGGTAGGGAGTGGTCTGTTTCTCTGTAGAGGGGAGCAGGATAGCAGGTTTCTAATGCAGGTGCTTAGGTTCTTGGAAGAGCTGCAGGGTGTGCTCCTGGGAGCAGCAGTTGGGAACAAATCAACAAAGATTGGGCTCAACCTTTTCAGGAGAGTAGAATAAAGATAAGATTGGGACATGTTTCGACCTCGGTTGAGGGTAAGTTGCTGAGCTATACCCCTTTAAAAGATTTCAGGGAGGTTTGGGACGAGACTAAAAATGAAGTTTGTTTACAAAGCCAGGCAGAGTGAGAAGGAATTGGTATAATATTCAAAATATTTTTGGAGGGTACATTATGAATTGTCTGACACGATGGTGCAGAAGCATAAAACTTACCTTTTGGCAGAAGGTGAACATGCCGCATCACCCTCTCCTCCGTACACACCATATTCCCTCCTCACTCATCCAGTACAACATGAGAGACATGTGACAAGACATCCTTAACCCTTCCTAACCACTGAAGTTAGGTTACAATGCACAAACAAACAAGCAAACAAGAAGAAGATGTCAAACAGACCGTGACACTTGCAAAATCTATAAAACAAATTTGACCTCAAAAATAATTGGTGGTTGAATTCAATGACCAAATATGGAACTCCTCTTCAAATATCAAATGAATCTGATGAAAATTGACAATTTTAGAAATTCGGCTGATGTTGACCTTTTGGCCTGTGTGGACCTCCCAAATAATTGGCCGGTTGAATTCAGTGACCCGGAATATATGTCCTCTTCAAGTTTCAAGTCAATCGGATGAAAATTGAGGATTTTAGAAATACCACTTTAGTTGTTGACCTTGAGCCTATTTTGATCTTTTGGTCTATGTTGACCTCAAAAAATAATTGGCTGGTTGAATTGAGTGACCTGAAATATAAATCCTCTTCAAATTTCAAGTCAATCAGATGAAAATTGAGGATTTTAGAAATCTCACCTAAGTTGTTGACCTTTTGACCTCAAAAACAACAGGCTTCTTCCTGATAACAAACTCTCCAATGTGGTGAAGTTTCGTGAAGATCGGTTTAAAATTGTGACCTTTTAGGCGAATTGACAAACAGACAAACGGACAGACAGAATAACAAAATCGACTTAACAAATATACTTGAAAAATCTTCGATTTTGCAAGCAACAAGACAACCCATCCCTATCATGCTAACCACATGTGATGAAGAGCTGGTCTTGCTGGTGAAGGCTCGTGTCGTTGTGCGTCGGCAGACAGGTAGAACGTTCAGTGAGGTCCGCTAACCGCCATGGGCAGCAAGGAGAAGCCAAAATTTCTGCCGTTATCTCTTTGTCGGAACAAAAGAAGGTTAACAACCAAAACACCAACCTTGCTCCAACGAAGGGTAACACCCAAAATGTGTGTTTCTCCTTGCTTCCCATGGTGGTAGCATACATACATACATCGATGGACGTTCTGTTGATGCCATCCATTGCCTTGAAACTGTTTTGTCGGAGTTCAATTCTCAACTGGTCTCGAATGCACTGTTGAGCTGGTGTTTCGTAGGAAGGACATTGTAACACAAAGCGCACTGCCCCTCACATGGGATGTGAATCTGGGGAGCCGTCTGTTGGCATTCATTGTCGGTGGATATATTTAGATACTACGGTGTCTTTTCATGAAGAGTAGGGAAGTTATCACTGGCACCTTAACCAAAATTACAAATTCCTGCCCTCACCAACCCTTGCCTGGGGAGGAGATTGGCAATGCTGGGTCGATTTGCCCATAGAAATGCCCTTTTGATTTTCAATGTCAGGGGACAAATCAGAGCAGAGAATGAATTGGATCATGTGATCTGAGAATTTCAATGATCTGTCTTTCTCTGAATGGGGTACGTTTTCTTATGAATGTAATTATAATTTTTTTTTTTTAATATTCTGACTTGATTTGAGAATATCAAACCATTCGTACTGGTTGTTTTATTTATCACATCGGGGCTCATGTAAGAGTGAGGTCACGGAGGATAAAAATTACCCCCGTGTGGGGGTGACGGTCATCTCTGTAATGTTTTTTACTATCATAATTGATGAACCGTTTCCAGATATCTCCTAAAATGACAGACTAGATAGGTTTTGAAAATGGCAACTTTCACAACTTTCGTGACCTCGTGACCTTGACCCTGACCTCGAATCCGGGAAAAAATATGTCGTTGGGTATCACTCATCGACCTCTACCCACATACCAAATTTCATCAAGATCGGAAGTAAAAAGTTTTCTTTGTACAGGGAGGTGTTTTTGTCCATCTTCCAGGTTACGTGGCGGCCAAACGGGACGGAAATTCAAAAATCTGTCCGGTTAGATACAAGATAATATTTTTTACTATCATAATCAATAAACAGTTGCCGAATATCTTGTAGAATGGCAGACTAGATAGGTTTTGAAAATGGCGATTTTATAACTTGCGTGACCTCATGACATTGACCCTGACCTTCAACTCGGACAAAAGTTATATCGTTGTGCAACACTCATCGACCTCTACCCACATACTAAGTTTCATCAAGATCGGAAAGAAAAATTGTTGACGGACGGACGGACGGACATTTAGTCCAGCTTTATTAGGTCATCTCGGTAGAGATGCCCTAAAAAGGCAACGAACGACCAGTAGTCCGGTCAGTTAGGGTAAAAAAAAATGGCCAAACAGTGACAGACTGAACAAAAGCACCACATTTGGCATGTAGATAGATGGCACCAAAGTAAACATTTTAAGAAAAGGAGACACGTCCGACCTTGACCTTGAAGGTCAATTTTCAAGGTCAAAAGGTCACATTACACCAAAAAGGTCACATTTTGTTTTAACAGCTCGGCTGTTAAAATACACAAAACACTTGGGAGGAACTAGCTTCTCGTCGTATATTGAAAGCATTTTAGATTTTCCCGTACCTAGAACCTGAAGATATAGTGATCTATGTGAACTTTGCCCCTTCGGTAGGTAGATTGGAAAAAAATCAAATAGGGTCAGCAGGTAAAGAAACCATGATTTGTGGAAGGACTATGTCATTCTGAGAAAGGAACCCTTTAAATTTTGATCCTAGCTAGTCTGGTTCCAGAGATACTGATTTTTTTTTTTTCACTCCAGATATACTGTATGGTAAATATTGTCTTCGTTTTTCAATACACTAAAACTGTGACATTTCAAACTTTTTATGGCCTCTTAGGGGGGACGGGGGGGGAGGGGGACTCAACAGATAGTAAAAAGTTTAATAGTTATCCCTCGGTTAACAAAAACAATTGATTCAACAAAAAAAGAAGACTTAGCTCGTTGTCATTGCAAACAAAGCCCCTAGATGCCAGTTTGATGAGAATGACAAAAAAAAAAAAGGAACCATACAAACTAGTTGAATGACATTCATATGAATGAAAAGACCACAAGATTTGATAAGCCAGAAACAAATCTCACAAATCAATCAGTCATCAGAATCAGATATAAATAATGATGAAGATAGATGCTGACTGCCTGATGATGCGGTCTGTATGTAAAGTATGCTATGATGGCGAGTTGGTTGGTGGCAGTTCCACGGACGGGTGAAGCAAGGAAGGAAAGAGTTGAGGTGTGCAGTTAACCTGGATGATGTAGGTTTAATCAGGAAAGGGTTACTAGAATAACGGGTGCATCTTGGAGTTTATGGGAAGGGTAGGAAGACCGAAAGAGCGGAGGGAGCTAAACCAGAGGAGAGGCGGCAGAAAAACAGACGCCATTGACTTGCTTTTGAGGTGAAAGCATCCCACCTTGTACTTCGGCCTCTGCACAGGAGTTGCCAACAATGTCAAAAGCTTCAGATTCAACAGAATTCAGGAGAGATATATTGGTTAAAGTTTTCAGCAGATTTAGAAATGGCGACAATAAAAAGTAATGGCGACTTGTGTTTTTTCCTTCTCCTGTCTGTGACGGACCATGGTTCTGGATTTGTCTCTGTCTCTGACTCTGTTGTTGTTGGGTGTGTTGCCGTTTTGTTTGTGTTGATTGTTCTTTGTAGCATGCACTCATTGCCTTGTCCTTTGTGAGCTTGTTTGGTTCTTTCGTTCTTGTGTATCTGCTTCGGCTCGTTTTGGCCTACCCGTCCGATCGTATCTGTAGCCACTTCCCAGCCTCACTTAATTCCTTCCTTATATCTTCTACAATTCCAATTCCTTTTTTCATTTCCATTATATTCTTATTTCCATTTCCATATGATTCCAGATTCCAATTCCTTTCATTCCTTATTGGCCATTTCCTTCACTGGCCTGAATCGAAATTCGCGTCTCACTAAACTTTATATTTCATGAAACTCGTTCTTTTCTGCCCTGCCTCAAAACCTCTCTCTCGTTTCCTTTTATTTGATTTCTCAAAACGACCATAAACAAATAATGACAACTGCACTCACTAGAGAACATACCTCCACCAGACTGAACAGTTTATGTTTTGTAATGAGTGCTGACTTGCGGTGAGAAACCTCTTCATTCATGTCAGTACCTACTCCGACATCATTTCCTTCAGTCTTGAGTCTCCTGACACATGCTCTGGGGTCTTCTGCCCTCACCACCTGCCCCCCCCCCAATTCCATATCCATCCACACCATGTTCCCCTTCTGCATATCCTCCATGCCCCCACTCTGCTCCACTCCCTCACCTCCCGCCCTCTCTCTGCTCTCCCACATCTCACTCCACATCCCCAAGCTGCCCCCATCTCGATGTTCTCCCACCTCCTCTCAATATTCCCGCACCCTGACAGCGGCACCTCCTCCCCTGTCCTTAACTCTTTCGACCTCCAACATTCAAGGCCTCTGCTACTATCTCTTAATCCAAGCCACCATTGCTAAACCTGAAATTATCTGCTTCACAGAATATCTCCTTGCAAGCATGTCCCTTATTCCTCTGTGTATCTCCCTGGCTATTGTCTCTTGTGGTTCTACAGACTTGAACCCTGTCCAGTAGTGCAGTTGTACTATAAATCAGGAACTCCATTTCCCACTGTCCATTTACTGCACGAACACCTCCAAACCCCCAGGAGTACCTTTGACTTCGATTTCCCCTCTGTTCACACATCTTGTTGTGTCTGTGTGTTATACAGTCCTCATAACAGTGACGACTCCATTTACATCTCTCTCTCTGTCAACTTGAACCAACTTTAACCACTTATTGCAACACCCTCTTCCTCATATGCGGCAATAGTGACAGTGTACTATTGTCAGGTCAGGCAAGATCAGATCTGTGACTTGCTGCAGATACCATGTAAACCTGTACAAACCTGTTCCATGGTCTGTTTGTCAGTGACTAAACCATCTCCCCCACCAGGTTTGCTGGTGAGGAGGGTGTATGATGTGAACACCCAACAGGATATAAAAAAAAAATGACAAAGGGTGGAGGAGCTCTTTGTGAGCCAACGGCCGTCTCGTGCCCAACTGTGTCTGTGGACGTCGTCCTGCGGTTGGGATACCTCTTTTTTAGGAGGTTGGTGGCAGGATTTGCACTCTAGCCACCGTAAAACCCTTCACTCCGCAAAACACAAGAAAACTACAAAAATAATTAAAAACCCACTCCATGGCAGTATCTCCCATGCAGCTGCCCTCTGCAGGTCAGCTCACCGGATGACGGGATTGGGACAAAACCTTCGGGGCCCCCACTCTTTGATGATAGGAGGAAACCCACGGGGTAACCTTTCCGGGTCAGATTGCGGGAGAGTGTGTCAGGGTGGTGCTGAGGTGTCGTCCACCACCTGGCGGTCTCCTTGGGTTAACCTGAGGCGGTCCCTTCGGGTGGGTACCTGGAATGTCCTCTCCCTAAGAGAGGATGATCACCTGTCTCTGTTATCATCTGAGCTCAGGCGTTGGCATCGGTATTGCAGCACTCTCTCAGGTTTGAAAACCGGATTGCGGAGAGATCATGGTGGGTGGTTACACCTACTATTGGTCTGGTCACTCTGATGGTTACCATACCCAAGGAGTTGCTGTAGCTGTGTCCATAAACTAATTACAATGATAATTGAGGTAACGCCGGTCAACGAGTGTATTATGAGACGAAGGATTCTTCACTCCTTGGGGGTCATTTCCCGGGTCTCTGTGTATGCTTTGACTGAGGTGAGTGATCTCCCCGTGAAGGATGCATTCTATACCATGCTCGAGTCTGTGCTTGATCAGGGCTCCAGGTGAGATACTCTTCTCATCTTGAGGGATTACCATGCATCGACTGGAACTGATCGGGATGGTTATGTGACATGTGTTGGTCCCCATGGGTCTTTAACTGTGAACCAGAATAGCATGAAGTTTCTTGACTTTGCAAGAAGTTATGGACTTAGGGTGGCTGGTTCATGGTTTCAGCGCCCACAGGCCCATTGCATGACTTGGTATTCCAACGCTGGTGTTGTGGCAAAGGAGATTGGCCATGTGCTCGATGGTCGCTGAAGGATAATCCACAACTGCAGGGTCTACCGGAGTGCTCAGTTCCTCAATACCGACCACAAGCTTGTTGTAGCAACTCTGAAGTTGCAGCTTAAATCTGGAAGTATGGTGCCATCCTAGCCTCAGTTGGATGTTGGCAAGCTCAAGGCTGAGAGCATAGCTGAGGAATTTGTGAACAGGCTGAGTGGGGATTTAGGGGGCCAGCGTGCTTTGGGGAATCCTGTCGAGTTGTGGAGTGCCTTCAAGACCACCTTCCTTGATGTTGTCGGTGGATGCTTGGAAATCAGCAAAGGGTGAAGAAGAAATTTCTCTCTCAAGGGGCACTGGATACCATTGACCAGAGTCGCAGGGCCAGGCTGAATGGCAGAGCTGAGCTGTTCAAGGAGTTGAGGCGTAAATCTGCATGTGCGCTAAGGGTGGACAAGGAGGCCCAGGTGCAAGGAATCTGTGAGGGGGTAGAGCATCACCTGTGGTCAAGTGATTCTCATCCCGCTTACAAGGAAATTCACGTATTGCGTTCATCCAAGCCCATCCCTTGGTGTACTGCAGTTAGAGTGGAGGGAGGTAGGCTCTTGACAGAGGAATCCGAAGTGAAGGCCCGCTGGGACGGTTACTTTGAGTGGCTGACCCAGGCTGATCCACCAGCTGTTGAGCTGGATGTCAGGGGTGTTGCTATGACCTTAATTTGTGGAAACACAGGCTGTGGTGAACCAGCTGAAATGGGGTAAAGCTCCTGGGATCTGTGGCATCCATGCTGAACTTCTCCAGGCTGGTGGAAATGCTGTACTCATGTTATTGCATGTAGTCCTGTGCTCTGCGTGGAACACAGGCATCATCCCAACTTTCTGGAAGAGGGGCCTTGTTGTCCCTCTCTGTAAAGGGAAGGGTGATCGCCAGGACTGCAACAACTACCGAGGGGTGACGCTGCTCTCAGTGCCGGGCAAGGTCTTTGCTCGGATAATTCTTGATAGGGTTCGCCACCATCTGCTTGAGCACCAGCGTCCAGAGCAGTCAGGCTTTACACCAAAGTGGTCAACGATTGACCTTATCCTTGTCCTTCAGGTCCTCACCGAATGTGGACGAGAGTTTCGGCAAGGGCTGCTTGCAGTCTATGTTGATCTCTGCAAAGCGTTCGAGTCAGTGAATCAGGATGCCCTCTGGAGGATTCTTTCCCTTTGTGGTGTGCCACGAAAACTGATCAATCTGATGTCTGAACTACACTCTGAGTGCTGTGAAATGTGGTGATACCATCTCTGACTTATTTCCAGTTGTTGCTGAAGTTCGTCAGGTGTGTGTACTGGCCCCCACACTCTTCAGCACTTGTATGGACTTGATTCTATGGAGGATGTTGGAGAGATCAAGCTGCGGTGTATCGTTTCGGAATGTCAAGACCTCTGACTTTGATTTCGCAGATGATGCAGTCATTTTTGCGAAGACTCTGGATATCTTTTAGGGGCCCTCGCGGTGCTGAAGGATTAGTCGGAGCCACTGGGTTTATGGGTTTCCTTAGTCAAAACGAAGTTCCACCCTTTCACTGACATCATGGATGCTGCTATCTTGTCTGTACTGGTTTGTGGTGAGGATGTTGAGGTCACGGAGAGATTCACTTACCTTGGCAGTGATATTCATGTCTCTGCCGGCTGTGAGTCAGAGGTCAATAGACTTCTGTGTCGGGCCTGGGGAGTCATGGATTCACTGGATCATGGGGTGTGGCGCTGTCGGTACCTGTGCAAGAGGACGAATGTCTGAGTCTTCACGTTCTTTGTGCTTCCAGTCTTTCTCTACAGATGTGAGACTTGGACTTTGACCAGGGATCTGAGATGGAGACTTAATTCCTTTGGTACCGGGTCTCTTCGGAGAATCCTTGGCTGTGGCACTGATGTATGTGGAAAAATTGTGTTGTTCAGCTGGTGGGTTGGGTTGCCCGATAGTTCAGATGGCAGAGCACTGGTCTGGTTTGCCAGAGGATCTGGGTTCGATTCCTGGTCTGGGCACATAATTTTTCTCGGCTGTGGGCTTCAAGGGAGAAGCTTGGCCATCCGTCCAGATCGGGGTGAGACCCCCCCTGGACACAATAATTGGTCTCAGGAAGTGGGATTCGAACCCTGATCAACAATCGTTGATCAGGAGTGGGATATGACCCTCCCCGACCCCCTCGGAGTGCAGGATTCAAACTCCAACAACTGGAGTCGGGAGTGTGGGATTTTTTAATCCATCGGGACCAAGACATTTGGTCCCGGAGTGAGTTAAAGCTTAAAATAAAAAAAATAAAAAGAATTGGGAATCTAAGTGGTTAAACGATCACCTCTCCACGGTTGAGGGAGAGGAAGTTGTAATGGAGGTACAAATTGTACAGTGAATTGGTGTCGGGAGAAAAGAACGCTTGGAAATTTAAATAAATAAATTTTTTCTGAAGAGTTTAAACGTGCATGCGAAATGTCGGATGAGCATGAAATGTCATTGATAAAACAAGATAGTGACCCATTGGAAGGAAGCGAGTCAGGGGGGAGAGTTGAGTGATAATGGGAGGACGGGAGTCTCCCTCGTCTGAAGTGTCGGTCCACCTTCCCCCACAGTGGTGGGAAATGAGACGCAAGGAGCAATTGCGATGTCCAACCAAGACTTGTTTCATTGATTAAAAGAACAAATGAAAAAACCAACGAGTGAATTGAAGGGACTAATTGAGAGAATAGAAAACAGAATGAAGGAACAAAGGAAATTAATGAACGATTGGAAGACGAAATTGATGAACAAAGGAATGAAATGGGAGGATTCGACCTGGAGGGCTATCCC